>NW_012267275.1:11675727-11705814 GCF_000151885.1 Dipodomys ordii | reverse complement strand
AAAAAAAAGAAAAAGAAAACTGTAGATGACTGGTCCAACATTAATTTTCAGTACTTTTCTTTGTGAACATATTGGTCTAAGCAAACATTCCTCAAGTAAAAATCAACCTAGGCCCATTGAAAAATCATAAATCTAGAATAACAATGGTAGTTTTTGTATGTATTTCAGTGATCAGTTGAGGACATCATTAATTTCTGTTTTTTGAAAAAAAATATTGTAAAGGTGATGTACAGAGGGGTTCAGTTACATTATTCAGGGTTTGAATCCATTTTGTTTTGAATAGTGTCAGCCCCTCTCTCATTTTCTTCCAGGTTTTTTTCTCCTTTCTCACTCCACCCCCCTCCAAACTTGTCTAGTTCATTTCCAACATAGTGTCTAGTGAGTATCACTGCTGAATTAGTTCACCCTCTCCCACCATTTCCATGGTTCTCCTTCCTCTCCCCAAATCAGAATAACTTACATATAAGGCATAAGGTACAGAAATTTAAAAAAAAAAGAGGAAATAAAAGAAAAAAATCTTTACAAAAAGTAAAATTAAAAAAGACAAAAAACAATTCTTGTTTCCATTTCATGGAGTATGTGGTATAGGTCTGCAGAAAAGGGAACATAGAAACGGTAATGCTCTTACAACCAACACTGAGAGTATTCTTTCTTCCTCTTGGTACTGTGATGTCTAGAGGAGGCATCTGCAAATACTGAACTCATTATCCATGCAGAAGCTCGCCTGAATTAAATGTACCTTTGGTGATATTTTATATTTCCCTTTTGTTAATCTAAGCAGAATTTTTTAAGTGAGTTGTGGTCAACAGCACTTTAACTTAGATATACATTTGTCTGCTTGAAAATTTTGTGAAAAATATATAAGTACACATACATACACATACATATATAAATTGCTAACTACCAAATTCACTGCAGTTAAATTGTTAAGGTAATTTAAGACTGACCATTAAACATTCATGTTTTGCAACTTTTTCACTGATGTGTAATCATGATAGAGACTCTTGAAAGAACTAGTTAGAGTAAATTCAGCTAATGATCCTTAATTGCTAATTTTTTGGACTTGTTTCAGTCAATTGAACTCATTATTAATGAGGCATGAAACATATATGGATTTAAAAACCATTTATTCAGGTTTTATTTCTCATAATGCTAAGTATATATAAATCAACATTTTTAACTATTGAAAATATTTCTTATTCATTTGTGATTAACCATGTACTGTTTGAAATCTCTATTTATAGAATATTGGCTAATACGACAATTCATATTTGATTCATTAATTTTTAGAGTTGAGATGAATTATCTGAGTTCATACTACTAAAATATCATTTATTTATTTGTTTGTGTGTGTGTGTGTGTGTGTGTGTGTGTGTGTGTGTGTGTGTGCACGTACTGCCTAAAATAGCAATTCTGTTTTATTTTTGGAAAAATAGAATATAATGCAATGGGCATATTCTCCTACTATGAATGATCTAAATGCTAAATTCACAAAATAGCAACCCTAACAACAATCAAAACAACTTTTTCATTTCAGAGAATTTTTAAAGTCCTAGTTTCTAAGATATGTCTCTACAAATTCTATCAATACACTTAATTTAGTGTATCTTTTCCCATATGTTGTATTTTTCAATACTCAATTAGAATTGAGAGCTGTGAATTATCTTCATCTCATTCTGATTTGGAATGATATTATATATCAAATCTGAGGTTTTCTTCTGATTTTTAATATACTAGACAATTAAATATTGATATAATTTAATAATCTAGTTTTTTGATGAACAAAGAATCATTTCCAGAAAAGCCAGTCAAAGAAATCAGTTTCTAGTCAGTATTACTACACACTTTCAAAAAGAATTAATGACAAAAGTGCTTCTTAAAATGTTGGTAATTCAATTTCACAGATTAGTTTTTTGTTTTGGTTTACTTTATATTGAGAACTACATAATGGATGAAATAATCGAGGTACTCAGAAATATAGCACACAATATAATAAATACTCTGATACATACTAAATGTCCTTGAAAAATTTTATCAATATGAAATATTGGCTTCCAATTCTGTTTAAATTATTCACATGGCACCGATGAGACAGAAACACCCTGTGAACTTTCCTGTCATCTGCTTTCATTTCCCCTGTAATGAGATCACCATTATTTTGAATTTCCTTTTCATCATTCTCATGAATCATACCAGTCAGCTAAGGCTAAGTTATGCAGTGATAACAAATGGGCAATGTAAGTGGCTTATAACTCAAAAGTGTATTTCTCATGCTGCAAATTAATCATATGTGAATTATAGCACTACTCTATATCGTGTGAACACTGAGCCTCTAGCTGAGATAGCACCTCCAGTTGGAGTTGTATAAAGAGAAACTAGCTCTTAAAATTTTAACTTGAAAGAGACATGATCTGTGCATTTGTTTATCACTGATGAAAAAACTGAATTTGGCATTACTAAAATAATCTGAATATAAATACATTCTCATATAAGGAAGAGTCTGGAGAAGTTTGACTCATGAGATGGAAGAAGGTAGGAAAATATCTTCAAATAACTTAACATGTCAAAGGAAATTTAGATAAAATTACCAAATATAGATCCATGCGTACAAATAATGTATGATATTGGTTTTCATGTTTTTAAGATTGTAGCAAGTTATTCATTTAATTTTTCTAATTATGTCTTACTTGCTAAACATGTTTTAAAATACAACCATTTTAATTGAAATCTTATCAAAGTATTTATAATTTCCACTTGAGATTCCAAAATAATTTACTTAATTGTTAGATATTCAGTGAAATGGTTTCATTGTTTTCCTCTAACAATGCAATTCAACAGCTTTTTATGAATGTTTTGTTTAAAAGTTTCTGTAGGTAAGAAAAGAAAATGAGAAATTGTTGCATAAAATGTGTTTGTTATTGTCATATTATTCTCCGAAGTTGACAATATTTTTATTGTACTAAATTGCTACTTTAACAAAAATCTAAAATAAAGCACTAGCTTGAGATTCCTTTAAAATATGTTTACACTACTTAAAAAACAGAGTAGAAAATGACAGTGTGTCAAGTAATGGTGACACATAGATAAAACTGCTATCTACAGTAACTTATAAGATGCAAATACATGTAATGTATATTTGAGTTCAAATGAAAATATTGACACACATTATGATAGAGAGGTTCTGAGGTTCTAGCTAGCTAGGAATGATGTAATGCAAGAGAGAGATAAACCTAGGAAATAATCATGATAAAAATTTAGAGGGAATATGAAAGAATAATAATGCTCTGGTTTAGAAAATAAAACTATTTCTTATCACCAGCTGCTTTGAGTTAAGAGAGAAAGATTTGTCATTGTATACTAAAGCACAAATATCAAAACAACTTCTGAGCATCTTCCATTCTTCAAGCTATGAAATAAACCTAGAAAAATACTCAGAAAGTATCAAATAAAAAACTACCCATTTCTCAATGGATTTAATGGATTAAAAGGCCTTAGGCCAAATACAGCCAACTCAAACTGGGAGCAAATTGCAGGGAGGAGGGGGAAATTCCCTTTGAGGAAAAGCAATTGTAAATATTTACACCACACACACACACATATATCACACACACACACATATATATATATATATGTGTATATATATATATATATATATATAATGAATCAAAGTTATCAATGTAATTCATCTACCAAGATTCAGCCCTCTATCTCCCCAAGTACAATCATTCACAACTCTTTTGCATGCAGAGTATTTCAAATAAGTTCATTTATAAAGCATTATCCAGTATCAGAATTGAAATCCATGATCTCATGGTATATCCCATTTGGATGTGGATCTTCTCTAAACAAATTAACAGAAAGGACAAGTGTGCCAAAACATATCCAGCCCTCCTCTACAAATGCATGACTGCATGCAACAAAGACTGGATAATTATAATAAGATGCAAATGGAAAAGTGTAACATACAACTAAATGTTCATTTGCATTTCTGCAATCCTGCTATGCAAATGTCAGACTCCTTTATTGTGGGGATGTGTTATGTTTTTGATTAGGTCTTTGTTTTATTTTCTCTGTGAGTGGCTTCCCAGTTCATTGTTCTCTTTGGACTTTAACTGTTCTTGCAAAATTTTGGCAAAATCTTGAGTAAATAGTCTCCTTGAGAAAGTTTACTAGGTTTCTTTCTACAATACAAAGTTGGGATTCTAAACTCTTCTGATATTTGAAGTATTTAAGCCCATATTACACAGGATAACTATGCTATTAAAAATTCATCTTTAAAAAGGTGGACCCATTGCAACAATGAGATGTACAAGTCGTTATGTCGAAAACGAACTTTACAACTTTGGTGGGGGGGGAGGATTAGGTGGGGGGCAGGGAGAGGCTGGGAAGGGACATGAAGGGTAAACAAAGAAGGAGGCTACAATGCTTGATAAGAAATGTACTCATTATCTTGCCCATGTAATTTGTAACCCCTCTGTACAGTATTTTCGCAAAAAAACAAAAAAAGCATAGTAATGTATGAATGAGTCTCATTTTACTCCATTCTCCAAAATTAGGTCCGCCATTGGATTTGAACATTGCACAGGCACCTCACTAATAATAGGCTTTCAAGGTTCTAATCTTTCTATATTCCTAGAAGCACCTTGGTTCATCCAGGAATACAGTGCTATATTACTTGGTGGTGTTGTCCTCCTCCTCCTCCCCCTCCTCTTCCCCTTCCTCCCCCCCCATCACTTCCCTCCTCTTCCTCCTGGTCTGGAATCTTTTGCTCAAGGCTACAGCTCTACCACTTGAACCACAGCTCCTGGCTTTTCCTGAGTAGTTTATTAGAAAATCTAATGGAATTTCCTGCCTAGGCTGGCAGATCTCAGCCTACTGGATAGCTACCATTACAGGCTTAACCATCCAGCGCTCCCAGCTTGTTTGATTTTTTGTTTAGGGTTTTCTGTTTTGCTTAAAGGATTTAGATGTGTGTGTGTGTGTGTGTGTGTGTGTGTGTGTGTGTGTGTGTGGTGGGGGGAAGGGGTGCGGGGAATTATGGTTTGAGGCTAGCTTGGGCAAATTGCCCTTTATAACAAACAAGCTTAATACGTTGGTATATGCCAATGATACCAGCTAAACAGGAGGCATAAGTAAAAGTCTGACAGTCCAAGCCGGTCTGGCTATGCTAAAAAGAAAAAAGATACAGCCCTATAAAATCGATCCTAAAAATTAAAAGCGATGTTGATGTGAATTAAGCATTGGAGTAGTTGTCATCTAAGCACCGGGCCTCTACTAAAGTGGCCCAAACAACTCACAAAGCAAAACAAAAATATTAACCAAAGAAGAATATTATAGAAGAATTCCCATGGATTAATTAATTTCAGTGACAAGTTTTGGTTATATTTCTTTTTTTTAATTTTATTTTATTTGTGAAGATACTGTACAGAGGGGTTACAATTACATGGGCAGGTTAATGCGTACATTTCTTACCAAGCATTGCAGCCTCCTCCTTTTGTTTACCCTTCACATCCTTGGTTATATTTCTTAGTGTTAGCAAAGAATATTTATATGCTGATTATGGTGTTGACATGTTATTATACTATGCACCCTTTTCTAATAATGCAAACCATGGTGTTGCACATCCTGTGAACACATCCTGAGCTGTGAGTTTAGCTCTCACCTACTTATTTTTTGCCACATTGAACCTTAGTCTGCCAGGGACTATATCTATATTATAATTTAAAATTGACAATTTGAATTTCCATCTAACTATATAATTCCTCCCAATTCATTCAATGTCCAGTCCCAAGCCACAATACTTGTATTTATCTCTCTGAAAGACTAAATCTCATGTAAACAGTTCAAGTTGAATAGATCATTACAACATAATTTTGAAAGTTTTGCTTTATCTCTGACTTCTAGATCTGTTCTGAAAAATACAAATAAATTCTGGCTCTTCTATAGATAATCATTCTCTACCCAGAACCTTAAACTTTTTTTGCATTGTTCTAATTTTTCTATATGTGCTGCCGAATACCGTCAACTTCTATTTTTTTTGTTATTACAAAGGTAATATACAGAGGGGTTAGTGTTATGTAAGTGAGGTAATGAGTACATTTCTTTTTGGACAATGTCACCCCTTCCTCAGTCTCTTCCAGTAACTTTTCTAAATTCAGATAATCTTACTATTTCTTTGACTTTAACTTGGGTGGGTATTTCCCATTGTAATTAGTTTTGTCACAATTTTTTACATCTTATTTTCATCTTTATATTTATCTTTGTTAATCCTGGAATTGCTCATATTTTCTTCTATACTTCCTTGCGTTTTGTTTTACTTATTCATTTGTTGCAATCAATATTGCTTTTGTTATTTCCTCTTTTATTTTCATGACTTTTAAATTTTTTTAACTTCAGGAAGAATTCCTCAACTGTATATTATAATCATTAACTAAACATTCTGTGGAACAAGGTATTTCTTCATCTCCAGGAATGCATTTTTAATTATTAACATTCCTTTTGTTATTTCTTTATGATCTTGAAGGAGTTGCCAGTTACCAAAGCAGTTCATGAACATAATATATCTTGATCAATGTCATTCCATTCAACTTTCTCAACCATCCATCCCTAACATTTTCTAAGGAAATAAAAACATCTAGTTCTTATCAAAAGAATATCTTCTTCTGTTTTGGAATCAGGTACTATGTGGAATGTACACATTCATCCCTTGGTAGCCATGTGGTATGGATACTAGGATCCCTCAGAGATAAGCAAAATCCCATAGACGTTCAAGATGCTCTGCTTTTCTGCTGATTACGTGGAGATAAGAGTCTCAAGGACCTTCCTGATCAGTCTGGTTTTGAATCTCTATCCTCAGATTCCAGCCTCCTGAGTAGCTAGGATTATGTACATGTGTGTTACTAGCACCTGGTTTATACCAGCGACTTTGAATAGCATTTTGAAAAATATATATGTTTATTGTCAAATATTCCTGTATTCCAACAAACATTCTGGTCTTCATTAATACCAGAAACCTTTAATTCCTGAGAATGTCTGAGAATTGGTGGCATTAGATGTTTTGTCTGTTATTAGAATTTCTGTCTTTAAAGTGCTATAGCCAGTTAGACTTGCTTGGTCTTCAGTCTAAATAGCAGCTTACCATATGTACTTTATTTGCTCAATTTGAATTCAAAGTGATCCAATATTCTGTTCTTATTATCTTTATAGTTTTCACTGTTTGTATGGTTTTACATACAATAGTTTCAGTGTGATTTAAATGATGTTTTTGGAGAGCTAACATAAATGCAATATGTCAATGATAGAAACTGCCATACTGTGTGTACAGATTGTTTATTTGCAAAATTGAATCACATTTTACTAGAAATTCACTAGTTCTGTGCTTTAGAATGATTGTATAGAAAAGCAGATAAGTAGTTACATGCATATAACCTGAACAAGTCCTTGAGGCTAATGTCAATTATATGTTGTATTTACTGTGTTTTAGAAAGTAAATCCATTGAATTGCAACCCTTTGCACAAGTACTTAATAATAATAAAAATAAGGTAACAATATTAAGTAGTAAATTTGCTCTTTAAAATATTGGATTATGCATACTTATCATCTGATCTATTAGGAATAAAATAATATGAATTATAGCCATAATGGGTAAAAAGAGTAGCATATTAAGTACACATACTACTACATAACAAATCAAAATTTCACAACTCCCTTCTAACACATGCAGGCAATATGTTTTTAGCACCAGTCCTGATTTGAAAATTGACAAAGTGCACCTGCAAAATTTGCAGTCTTGTCTTCACTGATTTACTGAGACATCAAAATGTCTGAAAGCCAAAATACTATGAACTTAATAAATGTTAATAAGCTTTAATACTACAATATACATATAATTTGGTAAGAAAACAAAGCAGTTCTTTGGCCTAACATGTCAAAGGAAAATAATAAGACTTTCATCTATTTTTTCTCTTTTTCTTATTTAGATCCAATGAAACTTATTAAAGAATTCAAAATGCTAATTAAAAAAATCTAGATGCATTCATCTACTGAGGGCTATCTAGGATGGTTCCATATCTTAGCTATGGTAAATTATGCTCAATGTACATAGTTGTGCTGGTAGCTTTAGTGTAGCCCTGCTTGTGATCTTTTGGGTAAATGCCCAAGATTGGGATTGTTGGATTATAGGGGAGCTGTGGTTAGTGTTTTGAGGAACCTCCATACTTTCTGGAGTGCTTGAACAAGTTTACATTCCCACCAACAGTATAGTAGCATTCCCTTCTGGCCATATCCCTGCCAGCATCTACTATTATTTGTTTTCTTGATAATAGCCATTCTAACTGGGGTGCGGTGGAATCTCAATGTAGTTTTTATTTGCATTCCTTTTACGGCCAGAGATGAAAATTTCTTCATAATTAGTATATGTTTGGTAGTCATCGCAGAGCTCATCACAATAGCTCAATAGCTAAGTACATATGACCATATAAAATGATCCTAATCAAAATGAACACCAAAATATGGAAACAAAAGATTTTTTAACAAGAAATGTACTCATTACCTTATTTATGTAACTGTAACCCCTTTGTACATCACCCTTACAGTGAAATTAAATTACATAAAAAGCATACTAAACTCAAATTCCAAAAACACTTTTATGGTAAAAGGCAAGAATTAATTGTATATACTACAGATTGAGAAATATATGGGAAGCAGTGGGACTAACAGGGGTGAAGATGTTGAAGTGGTGATACGGATAAAGATGTATTTTACATATAAAGTACTTTGTTAAACTGCAAAAATTCAATATATAAACTAAATTTAAGATAAATAAGGGAAGAAGATGTTTGGGAATGATGGATGAGAGTGTGAAAGAGTCATTGGTTAAGATGTGTTGTATTCATAAATTGCTTTAGTGAATGGTAACTCTTTGTACAACTAAAGATAATAAAAATGTTCACTTAATTCAAAGAAATTAGCATAGAAAAGATTATTTTAATTTTGTAGTCTATGAATATAAGCATCAAGACCTAAGTAAGTCAGACTAATTTCTGAGTGTTTTCAGAACTTTCTAGAGTGAGCAGTTTTAGTTATCCTGAGAAACATGGTAACAATATGCAATGTATTCTTCCTGCAGGAACTTCTGTATGAATAACCAACTGAAGATGGTGGGTCACAGTAGGAATTCATGATTCTTATAATCATTTTTTGTTATATTTTCATGATGATTGAAATTATACTATTAATCCTTTTCCTTACATGGTTCTTATTTCAGCAAAACTTGATTGCCCAACTGAAAGCCTGTTTTCTGTCAGCTGTTCATATAAGCATAGAAAAGAATAGTCCTCATTTGCAGTGTTTTAATGATAATATCATATAGACTGGGTATGTTGGGCCATATATGAGACATAGGGTTTTGTTTCTAAGTCACTCAGATTGCTAGATTTTGAAAGGGGCTGTAGTTTATTAATTTTATGCAGAATAGACTATACTTTAATTCAGATATGTCTACAGCAAGAGCTGTAGAAAGAGGGATCTGAAACATTTCTCTGAGAACATCTGTATACCTAGTCAGGTCCCACAGAAAGGTATAGCAGTCTGAAGTTTATTTATGTTAGATAGTAATGGCTTGGCCAGCAATAGCCTCATGGCCTTCTATTTAGGTTTCACACACAGAGATATGTGAAAAGAAAGTATGGTAAGTTTATAGTTGATGGAAATCTTGAGAACTAGGGATAATTCCCTTGTAACACTTTTTTGATGTCTGTTTTCTTGTTTTTGGCTTACTAATCAAACTATACACTTACCTACTTTGACCTTAGCTTGGAGATTTTGGAATAATTGTGTTTCAGAGAGATTGAAAGCAGATTCTCCATGAAGACCTCTTGCATTTCTGGGGAACAGAAAAACTTCCTGTTTTTGTTTTTGTTTTCTGTAACGGCTCTTTGAGAATGTATGTACAGAAAATAAGTATGAAATATTAACATATATTCATCCTTTGGAGTGAAAAGTAGGTTTGTTTATAACCTTGGAAGAACAAGGGGCAGACATGTTTACTGTCCTCAGTATGAGCAGATCCCTGCATGGGAAAACACCATCTAGTCTTCTCATTTTCCTGAAGAGTTGGGCTTAGGGAAAGTAGCACAGAACATGCTGATACACCAATTATTACTATTACTGTGAATAAAAAGTCATCTTTGCCTCTGATCCAGGGGTCTCAAGTCTTCTGCCAGAATTCATTAAATTATCAGAGATTATACTGTTAAATTGCAAGTCAGGTAAGATTTGGGGCTCTGTATGTTTTTTGACCAAAGGACTCTTTTTCCCCCCATGCTTTTAGATTACAGTTTTGAATCACTTCTATCACAGTAAGATGTGTAGACTGCCTTTTGTCTTTGTTCCCCATGTAGACTCACTCCCCCTTCTTTTTGGCAAATGTGTGGTTCTATGTCTTGCTTTCATTTGCTACTTCATGGTTTGGGAAATGTTGAGAAAGATATTATTTATTTTTTTCTAAGAGAATTATTATCTGAAGACTATAAAATCTTTAAGAAACAGTTTTAATCAATGAAGTAAAAAGTTATATTCAAAATGTTGCTCCACAAAAATATGATCACATGGTGTTTTCAAGGTTGAAAGCTCAGAATTCATTTCTACATTTTTTTTCCTTTGACCTCAAAACCTCTGGCTCCAAAAGTGGTTTTCCACCCAATGCCACGATCCACACTTTCTCAGTAGTCACATGAGTGTGAGGAGTTATAGGTTAAACCCGTTCCAATATGGTTTGTGTCAGCGCTACAGATCCAGTTAAATTCCAGTCTGCCTAATCACAGGAAATCCATTTCAAGTTTATATATCCTAAAGGGACATTCGTGCCAGCACTAAACTATTCTTCTTTATGTCTGTAATAGAATTCAAGGCATTTAAAAATCTGCCATGAATGCAAGTGGCACTAATTTGATTGCTAATTCTGATATGTGCTTTGGTGCATATTCATGTCTATTACTTGAATTTAAAGACTGCAGATGGAAGAAAAGTCACACAAGTCAATGCTTTCCTCTCCTGGGAACTAGTACATGTAACTGATATCTGATGTTGGGTATTAATATCTGACAAATAATTTTACTTGCTGTCCAGTTTTCATTAATTATTTTGGTATAAATTGTGATATATTCCTATGATATTATAGTAAAATTTCAAGCCTTGAAATATATGTGTGTGTGTTCTTGAAATATATATGTGTGTGCTCTTTTTTGATATATATTTTTATTGTAAAGATATTGTACAGAGGGGTTACAGTTACATGAGCAAGGTAATGAGTCCATTTCCTATCAAGCATTGTTACCTGCTCCTTTGTTTTTCCCTTACCATCCCTTTCCACTTCCCCACACACAAAGTTGTAAAGTTGGTTTTCAAGAAAATGCCTTGTACATATCTTTGTTACAATGGATCACTTTATCCTTATTTCAGCATTTTGTTATTTCCCTTCCCCTCCCCAAATTAGAAAAATGTATATACAATATGTAGGACACCAGAATCAAATACAGTGACACAGGGGTTATACCATAGGGGAAGAACATACAGAGAAACAAAAAAAAATATCACATAGTGCATTGTAAGTACATTAAAAAGAACAAGAAAGATAAAATATCTTGTGTCCCTATCTTAGGGTTCATTTTGCTTAGCATCAAGTTTTATGGTCATATGTACATAGCTTTTGAACTCTTCTGCTTGTCCTAGACATATTCTAGTTTTTGCAGATAAAGGAAACCATAGGACTTATGGTTCTTTGGGTCTGGCTTACTTCACTTAATATAATTTTTCAAAATCTTTCTATTTCCTAGCAAATGGGGTGGTGTCATTCTTTCTGATGGAGATATATATATATATATATATATATATACATACATATATATATGTATACATATATATATATATGTGTTACATTTTCTTGATCCATTCATCTACTGAGAGACATCTGGATTGGTTCCATATCTTAGCTATGCAAAATAATGCTGTGATATATTTAGTTGTGCTGGTAGATTTAGTATACCCTTGTTTGTGATTATTTAGGTAAATGCCCAAAAGTGGGATTGCTGGGTATAGAGGAGCTCTATGTAGAGTCTTTTGAGGAACCTCCACACACCACTCCAGAGTGATTGAACAAGTTTACACTCCCACTAACAATGCAGTAGGGTTCCCTTCTGGCTACATCCCCTCCAGCATCTGTTGTTATTACCTTTCTTGATTATTGCCATTCTAACTGGGATGAGGTGGAATCTCAAAGTTGTCTTGATTTGCATTTCTTTTATGGCTAAAGAGGTTGAGCATTTCTTCATGTGTCTATTGGCCATTCTTACTTCCTCTTCAGAGAAGTCTCTCTTTAAGTCTTTTGCCCACCTATTAATGGGGCAGTTGTTTCTTTGAGGATTTGTTGTTGGGGGGTTTAATTTTTTGAGTTCTAAGTATATTTTAGATATGAGACCCTTGTCTGTTTTATAGGTAGTGAAGATCTTCTCCCAATCCGTGGGCTTTCTATTGATCTTGTTTTCTATGTCCTCTGCCATGCAGAAACTCTGCAGTTTCATGCAATCCCTTTGATGTTTTTGTGCTTCTGGGTATTTATTTAGAAAATTTTGGCCTGTGCCAAGGAGCCCTAGAGTTTCTCTTATTCCTTCCTGTAATGAAAACACTGTTCTTATAAGAAGCTATAACCATTTGTATAAGAACTCTGAAATATACTTAAATAAGAAGATTGAATTCCAATGTTCTACAACATACAAGGGTAGCTAGTGTTGTTAGTATATTATTTGTTTTCTAAAAGGTAGAGTTTGAAGTTTTCATGTAAAAAGTGTTTTAGGAGAAGAAAGTGTTAATTACTCTGGTTAGATCATTATATTCTTTGGAAAAGTGTCAGATTATCCACGTGGTGCTTCTAAACATGTACAATTATTTATACATCATTATTACCATATACATTTTCCACAATATCAAATGGAATAAATTGAAGGATGACTTGTTAGTTTATTCACCTGTGAACAAATGTGAGACTATACTCTTAAAATCTTTAACCCATCTGCTTTTGATGAATTTTAAAAATATTTTATATAAAACTTTATGGAAGACTATATCACAATTCTGATGCTATTTCTTTTTTCATTTTAAATATCATTGTGAATTGGGAAAATGTCTTCCTCTATACCTTAATTTCCTTAACTGTAAACTAACAGAAACATGTATACTTTGGTTATGTAGTATAGAGTCTGAAGTTACATATATATATGTGTGTGTGTGTGTGTGTGTGTGTGTGTGTGTGTCTATTTATGTAAGTGCACATGTATGCTTATTTGTGATAAGAGTGATTTTTTATTAAATATTTTTTATTGTAAAGATACTGTACAGAGGGGTTACGGTTACATGAGCAAGGTGAGTCATTTAGGAGTGACATTGATGGAGTTGCAATGTACTCATAAATTGACATGTTGAATTGAAATCTGCTTGGACAACTATTAGAGATAATTGAAAAATAAATTTGACTGAAGCATTTTAATTGATGCATTTATAGAAATATAAAACTTTTTAAAAATTAAAAGAAACTATTTTATAGTTTGCTAATTTAGTAATACATAAAATGATATTCAAAGAACAGTAAGCTAGAGGAGAGATTTCCATTGGTTTGCTAGAGAAGATGTTTCAGTCCTCAGACTTCAGCATATCCCTGAATTAAGAAAATTACATTCAAGCCAGGGATGGGCATGGTGTCCCATGCCTGCAACTCTGCTGCTCAGGAAGCAAAGATCCAGAAAATCAAAGTTCAAAGACAACGCTGGAAAAAATAATTATCAAGATCTTATTTGAACAAATAAGCTGGGCTTGATAGCTCACTTTTGTGAGTCCATCCACATGAGAGGTCTTAGGTAGGAGTATAAGATTGAAACTCTAGATAAAAAGCAGGGATTCCGTAGGCATGATTTATATTCTATGGATCAATTGGTTGACTACTTGAGTAACAAATGCTCTGAGTTCAAACTGTAGTATGGCAAACAGCAACAATTGCAGTAACTACAAAATATGATGAGAGAAAGAATATAAATACTGTTGAAATGTGGAGCTTCTTAAATGGAAGATGTAAAACTGATACATTACACTTATATTTCCAGATGCCTGCATTTGTAACAATACAGTGACAGTTTACTGAGTCCAATTACCATTAGAAACTGGAAAATGACATTTTTCAGACTTCTAATCATTGAATATATTCTTTTGCATTCAAGAACAGATGACAGTTTAGTTGAAAAAATTATGTCAAATTTTTTGCAATTATATCTAACCATGCCTAAAAAGAAGTTAGAGGACAAATAGGAACACTGATTTTTGTACCTCTGATTTTGTCTACTCTTCAGACGGTAAAATGCATGTTAAACCATAAAGATTGCTGGCTAAATTTGGAAATGTTAAATAGATTGCTGTGATTGGGCCTGTGTCTTTCAACTTTTCAAAGGATGTAAGTTATGACAAGCATTTCATGCTTTACTCTGATTTTGTGGACAAGTTCCCTGTACAATTTACTAATAGTCAGGATAATACTTTTTCCAATAAAAATAATAAAACTACATCTAATATGCTTTGTAGATTCTCACTACTTATTTTCAGATATGACCTGTATAATTTTCTCTGTATACATAGACTATAACAGAACTGATATGTAAATCTTATCCTTCAATATTTACTAATCTCTTGTGTTTGTCATCAGGACTAACACAATTTTTAAACAAATAAGTACTCAATATTTGACAAACTACTGCTTTTTCTTATCTCTTATGCTAAAGAATATAATTTACACTTTATTTTCCTTAACCCCAAAGGATTTTCACACTTTGGCAAAATTATGGTACATTATTAAATCAAATAGGGTACAAAACAATGTTTCTGAAAACAACAGTTCTGGAGGGAAGTATTTTTTTATCTTACGTTGAGGGAAGATCATTTATATTTCCCTTCTTCTAAACAGAGAATTTATGTACAGTAGTACAGAGAATGAGCTCCAGTAGGGGTTAGTATCTTCTACCTACCACTTGGAGGAAGTCTTATCCATTATTTCTCATTATCTCTGACTTTCTGTCTTTGTCTCTTTTTCTTACTCTCTGTCTCTCTCTGTCTCTGTCTCTCTCTTTCTCTCTCTATGTCTGTCTGTCTGTCTCTGTCTCTGTCTCTCTCCAGAACACAAATTCTTCTACATGTTAGGTAAACACTTTTTCACTGAACTGTATTTCCAGCACTCTAATACTTTTCAGTCTATGTGATTTTTAAATGAAAGCCATTAGTAGCATACATTTGTTCTACAAGGGACTATTTTATTGTGACATTTCCACATAATATGCAATGTATTCTAGTTAAACTCACCTCCCTTGATCACTTTCCTTTACCCATTTCTCCAAAAAACTTCAAAAGGTTTTATTGCTGTATTTTCATAAAGCAAACATCCTACCTTGATCATGTTCATCCTCATTTATTCTCTGTTAGCCTAACCCCACCTGCTAGTACTTACACATCCAAGAATTTCAGCTTCTTTATGTAATTTTTAAAAATTTGATTTTCTTGTGAAGATGCTGTAGTTTCAGTTTTATTTCATGGAAAACACTCTGAATGAAGTTTTAATAATCTTATTTGAGACATTAAGCAATAAGGTGATATTTTTGCATTTAATTAGTTTTCAGTTGATTTTTGATGAACACTTGATAAGTTAAAAAATTTAAATACCTTTTCTAATCTACTGGTATGGTTAAAGCATGCTCCATGACTTCCAGCACAGTCAACATCAACATTGACTTCAGTGCAGAAACCCTGAGTATCACTAGATGGTCAAAGATTTATCACTATGGCAGTGGTTTTGCTCTTGGCATCTGATTGAAAGACACACACTGATGTCTGCTTTTTGTCTGCTTATTTTGATTTCTTCTTTGAATCTCTTCCCAGGCATTGTAGTCAAGGCTCCCTGCTGTTTCTAAGCTTCCTAGCATTTACTATTTTAGTTTTCCGCTCAGTGTGTTACCATAGACCATCTGCATGACATATTCCCCACACAATGACCATGCACACCATATCAGGATCATCACTTGATCATCATCACATGGCTTCCACAGTGCTGTTGTATAATATGGAGGAAAACAAGAGCCAATGACCCTAGCATTTTAAGGTAGATGTGGAAGGCTAGTGAAATCCACATTATGTTTCTGTGGGCCAGTTTATCCCTTAAATTTATGTGAGATATTAAAGATATGGAATAGACCTAATGTCAATTAACAGACCATCCTTTGAAGAAATTAATGTAGCAGGGTAGTTATTGCATTGCTGAAATCCACATGCCATGCCTCTGATGGATCATTCAGTAAAATAAATTTTGTTTTTCCTCTTTGCTTCCTAAGCATTAAACTAAAGTTATGTCTTCTAGAAATAAAGGCATTGAACTTCACTTTGTTAAGAAGGCAATAAATTTTGGCATAATTTGTAATATTATTATTAGTACAACAAAATTTATTTTTAAAAAGAGAGAATAAGTAGTAGTTTTGCTGAATACATAGACTACATCATTCTATATTCATGGAGAATATGTAGTAAATATTTTCTGTAGTTCTTTCATTGGTGTAATCCTTCAATTGTGTGATTTTTGGTATTTAACACTGTATTTTTGCAATTAGTATTCCCAACAATTAAAAGACTTGCATGGACACAAAACTATTATTCAATATTCAATTTTAATCCATTATCAGAAAATGTATTATGCCCCTATGTGAGAAATAGGAGCAAATAAACATTCGAGTGCTATTAAACTTTAGCAATATTTTATGAGATTCTGCATAATGTTTTAAAATACTTAGTGTTGTTTGCCATTAATGAAAACCAAAGTTTATATTTGACAGTGAAAGATATTTCTAACCTGTTTAGTAAAGACACAAAAGTATAGAAAATATGAGATTTTTGGGGATAGTTACAACTGCATAGTGTTAAGTAAATACATTATTTTATATCTAAATGAACATAATAATTACTTGATCTATAACTCATAATTTTGATATAATTCACTTTGAAAATTATCTCTTTTTTTCTTTATTTTATCTTTCTTGATCATTTCCAAAGTGCTAAGGCATGTTCAGTGTGTTATGGCCATAGACATTTTTGGCTAGACATTTCAATATACCTAATCTCTAAGTAGAAGCAATACAGTTAATATCAATACAATACAATAAAATTGACAAATTTTGTGTAGTAAAGTTGAGGTATTTTCATTTTGTTGAAGAAAGAAATATTCTTAGACCCTTCAAATAGTGTAAGAAAAAGATGAGATTCAAACAATGCATATTGAAAGCACATATAATTTGATGTTTTGATTTTATATTCAAAGACCTGTATTAATATATGTTTGACTGTATATATAGAAGGTACATATATATATATATATATATATATATATATATATATGAGACAGGCTGACAGGCTGACAGATAGGTAGACAGACAGATATGCATGTATGTGGATAGCTAGCTAGCTAGCTAGCTAAATAAACAAATAGATAGATATAGAGGTGATATCTATTCAACTTAAGGTTTCAGTGCCCATAGATCTCATATTGCTCACATCACTATCAATAAGCTAAGCATTTCCCCTCCAAGGTTTATTTTTGGGTATATTCCATGTGTTGTCCACATTAGATATATTTTATGTTAATAATTTTATAGTTACACAATGAGGAAAATATTTAACATAATTCTTAAACATTAGAGGTATATGAGGTGTACATTGAAACATAAATATAACTTTATGAGCTGCCATTATAAGGACCTTTATTTATTTTAATTGAAGCATTTCCTGATTCAGGAAAATACTGAAATGCTTAAGATTAGAGCATGAGATCAGGGTGAGCTTTACATTTCTTTCCATTGTAGCTTGGAGTTTGGCAGTTAAAGGAGTCAAATTTTACTAATACCCATTCTGTAAGTGGTATCTACTTGTCACATCACCAACCAGTTTTATCATTGATACAATCCATTGTATTGTCAGAAATGAATATGGCTAATATTCTTCAGAGTTCCTGGAATTATAACAATGTTTTTGCCAAAACATAACTTTTGATTACTTAACTCTTGTAGTGTATACTAATTTCTTATAATACTGGACTTGCCAGTTTATCATTTGTTTTCCAAACATCTTGATTGTGAATGAATACTGTGAACTGTATAAGATTAAAATGAAGGAATAGGCAGACAGATAGGTAGCAAAGACTTCAAAGATCACGTTATCTGTCTTTGGGAAATCAAGATGTATTTCTACAAAGAGAACTAATTGCCTGACCCCTAATCACTTGGGAAAGACCTAAAAACAACTACGAAACAAAATGTGTATATTTTAGACTCTTGCCTTACTTAAGGTCAGATAAGGTTATGTTAGGGAAATGAACCCTAAGATATGTATTCAAACGTTTTTTTTTTCTTTCATGCAATTGTTTCTAACACATTTAAAAGATTATTTCTTTGTTTCTTTGTATGTCCCTCCCCCACAGTATAATCCCTGCTTTCACTGTATTTGATGTCGGTTTAATTTGTGGAGGGGAAGGGGGGAAACAAATCGTTTAAATAGGGATACAGGTGGACCCACTGCAACAATGAGATGTACAAGTTGTTATGTCGAAAACGAACTTTACAACTTTGGTGGGGGGTGGAGGGAAGGATTGGGTGGGGGACAGGGGGAGGATGGGATGTGATGGGAAGGGGAAACAAAGGAGGAGGCTACAAAGCTTGATAAGAAATGTAGTCATTATCTTGCCCATGTAATTGTAACCCCTCTGTACAGTATTTTCACAATTAAAAAAATACGTGAATCTCAATAAAGTTTCCTTTCCAATATTTGGCATGTGGGTTGGTCAGACAATAAAAGAGGGCATCTTTTATGTTTGGAATCTTTAAACTCTTATTTTTCCTTTAGAGCTATATTTATGATAAGCCGGTAACAAGACATGCACCAACCTGGTCTCATTTCAGATGAACCATTACTAAAGAGTGAAGTTCAATGTGGAGTATGTTGTGCTATGCTAAATTATGCTTGCATTAGGAAATGTGCTGATGTTAGATTGCTATTCCCTTAATTATGGCAGAATTAGATGCAATAACCAGGCCGTGCTCCTGTTGGTAGGAAGAAAATTTCTAGTAGTAAGGTATGGACTTTTGTATTGTCAATCATCCTGAGATAGCGTATCTTGCACAATTGAAGCAGTAGTCAGTTTGAAAATAGAAGTTTCCAATTCAGTTATCACTAACATAGTGTTCCTAAAACGCTAGTTGGCGATAGTTTCATTTTTAGCAATCAATGTATTTAGTAGCAGCTCCCCTTCAATCACATGATTTTATCATCATTTTCACCATCTTCATCATTCTATGAGAAAACATTTCTTGGGTAAAGCTGTAAATTCATTTCTAATGGCTATAAGTTGCTACTTAGGTCACTCAACACTGCATAACTTTATTCCCGCTCTAGTTTGGATGTGATTCTATTCCCCAAAACTTTGTTTTTTGAAAGTTTGGTCCTTGGTCTGGCTAGGTTTAGGTGGTGATATCCTTGGGGGTGGGGGCGTGGGGAGCAGGGAAAGTGGGAAAAAATGGGGAAGGGGGTAAAGGGTAACAAGTTTGACAACAAATGTACTTATTACCTTACTTATGTAACTGTAACCCCTCTGGACATCACCTTGACAAAAAAAAAAAACTTTGAAGAAAAAAGAAGAGGTAAGGCATAGGAGAAGGTAATTAGACCATTGGAAGTATAACTCTTGGAAAATAATCTTTTTTCATAGTGAGTTAGTTTAAATTAGAGTAGTTGTTGTAGAAGAGCAAGATTTGCCTTCCTCACTCTTCAGCTTCCAGTCTCATCATGTGGATTGTCTGACACATGCAGCTAATAGTGATACCCTCTCCAATTCTACCCTCTCCAAAGAACAGATAAATGGAGATAACCAATCCTGAGCGTTTCAAGCCTAGACAATTATGAACTAAATAACTCTCTTTGCCACTGTAAAGTACAAAATAAACCCATGAAGAAATTCAGTAAAATACTGGTTGTAACTGCAACCAAAGGGGTAGGCTTATGGCATCTCTCAGAGGGAGTACAGAGCTGAAGCTTCAAGGACTGCATTGTGCCTTATTTATGTGATCTTTTCAGAAACTCTGGGCAAAGACCAACATTAACTGGTCTTTGGAAAACTAAGCATATGATCTTGATAGCAGAACAAATAGAAGAAAGTCAGAAACCCACCTGGAAATGTATTTCCCCTAAAATGTCTCCAAGTGCCCAGTGAGATTAATGAAATCTTGAAGAGTAGCTCTACTTGATGGATGCGATAAATGGGTACTTCCTTGGCATCTTTTCTTTTCTTGTCAATTGTGGAGCTTGAACTCAGATCCTGGGCATTGTCCAGTGCTAGCTCAAGGCTATCACCCAAACAGTTTGAGCCACAGTGCCAATTCTGATTTTCTGGAGGTTAATTAGAGATAAGACTTTCATGCCTGGTCTAGCGTTGAACCAGAATCATCAGATCTCAGTCTTCTGAGTAACTAAGATTACAGGCCTGAGCCACAGGCACCCAGTTTGCATACTTTCTTAGTTTAAGAAAGTTTAAGAAACTGCGTGAAGAAAGAATAAAAAAGAAAAAAGCGAAAATAGTATTTCAAGCCTATTATTCTAAGCAATTATTAAAATTTTTTAACCTTTTAAAAGTTTGTTTGTTTATGAATACTTATAACAGTACATTACATATGACACATTTTTATGATAACAGAACTTTTATCAGGCAAATTTAGCTAATCCAGGTTTGATTTATTAAAAATAGCATCTTATTATTTTTATTAATAATAAAAGAGGAATCTAAATTTTCCTGCATTTCTTCCCAATTAAAAATAACCTTAAATTTCCTCACTATAAAATAATAGAATTGTACTGGAATAAAGAAACAGTAACTTAATATTAGACCCTCCCAGCCTCATATTTCAAAAGCATGTGGTGTCACTACTTTTCTCATTTATTTTTCTGAAGGTTTGAGATATAATAACTTGAAAGCAAGTATTTCAGGAAGAAAATTATTTCATTTAGCATAGCCAGATAAATTAAATACAATGATTACTTCTAGTTTTAAGTTGATGAACAATTATAAGCCATACCTTGTGAAAGAAAATGGTAATAAGTCACTTAATATTGCCTTGAATAGTTCTAAAGAGGTCATATGTTGCAATATTGCAGTGTCTGTATCCACTTTTAGTAATGAACTTCTAGTATAAAAACTGTTGCTTTTGCTTGCTTTTTCCATCCATTCTTTTTCATTTAGCCATCTTATTATTGGGTAATAAATGATATAAATGTGAACATAAAATTGTCTTAAGCTGTAAAGCTGCAGCAGATATAATGTGAACCTAAGAAGTTTCATACACTCCTAAGAGTATACCATCTCTTTTCTTTCTCTGATGCCACAAATGATTTCAGTGAAGATGAGTCATAGTGCCCAAAAAGAACTAGATATTGAACTTTGTAAAAGTACTAGCAGAGACCTTACTGACAGGCAGTTCATCATGCTTCTACATTAAGGTATTAATTTCAATTTCAATCTTCCTGTAAAACAAGAAGGAAGAATTTTTGATTATGGACTAATGGCTTCAGCGAAGTGACATAAATTATAGTTGAAGACATTAAAGTTGTACACCAAAGGCTATGTCCCATTCTTTCACACTGTACACTTCTTTCTAGGACAGTCTGGGTTGTTTCTAAAGAAAATCTGGGATTTTTACAAGCCAGATGTTCCGTTTTTCACATCAAACTACTGGCACATTTTTAAGTCAAAGGTGGTCACAGTGATTTATTCCACATCATTAGCAATATTTCCAACTAATTGACATGCTACTTTTTGAATCACCTTATTGTGTACCTTTGAAGTCTCGCTCACAATATCATTCATAGCGATCTTTATTTAGAACAACTTAAGCCCTATATTAGCAATTAAGAACCCAATTAATTTCTACCCTAAGTTACAAATTTGATGATAGACTTTAGATTAATGTGTCCTTCTTTATTCTTCTCTTCCTAATTGTAGTTCCCAGATCTTGTATACATTTTCTTCAGCAACTCCTTTAAAACTTCTCTATATTTTGTTGAGAATAAGTAATATGTTAAAAATCTGAGCTGTAAGAGTAAGAATTTTTGGATATGCCAATGTGTTTTACTTCAATGAATTTTGGTGATGATAAGGGAAAAGTTAAAGTAAATAAATATATAGCATTTCAATATGGGGTCGTCTAAGCAAGACTAAAGGATTCATGAAAGTCTTCCTGGAGCAAGAAGTATGATGTGAGGGCTAGAAAGAGTGTATCATACTTTTAATCCCCACATAAGTGGGAATATCAGGTTAGGAAATTAGCCTCAGTAATAAAGACATGAATCTATCAGAAACACATCTAAAATCAAGAAAGACTAGGTAAATAATTCAGTCTTCAGAGGCATTACTTTGAAAATTCACCTTTAAAATATAAAAGTAATATACAAACATGAAAACTTTAAGTGTTAGGAAACAATTTAGAGTGAGATGTGTAAGTCTTACAATACAGAATTTCAACTATCAAAGTGACATGAATTATTATTATTTTTTTTGGGGGGGTCCAGTCATGGGGCTTAAACTCTGGGCCTGGGCACTGTCCCTCAGCTCTTCAGCTCAAGGCTAGTGCTCTACCACTTGAGCCACAGCACCACTTCCGACTTTTTTCTTTTTTCTATGTGGTGCTGAGGAATCCAACCCAGGGCCTCAGGCATGCAAGGCAAGCGTTCTACCACTGAGCCACCTTCCCAGCCCTGTGACATGAATTATTACTGGGTGATCTTATAACATTTTAACAAGTTTTGAATCTCTACAGGTTCATAAGCTTGGTTGTATATATGAAACAAATACTTATCTATTTGTTTATATGAATTTCACATATTGTAGACTATATGTACATTTACTTTTAAGACGTTAATGTTTCAATTACAAGCATTTATAAAATTATTAATATTCTTCTTCTTTAGTAACATCCAGTCATCTACTTAATCCCAAGTTTTTAGGTAGAGTTATGTGCATGCAAAATTTTATTATGAGGAGAGAGGTTGTATGTGTTTGTGTATGTGTGTAAATGTGTGTGCAAAAGGAACTAAAAAATCCTAAGCCTATTATCTCTGAAAAAAAATTTGAGGAAGGGACAGTGATTGATGTATGCTGTAGGTTTCTTCAATTCAGAAATGTGAATCTAAGTGTGAAACCGATGGATGTTTAATGATCTTCCCATGGTTAGCAACATTTGATAAGTTGTTTCTCATAGTATCAAAAATAAAATCCTTTCCAGTGTAATTCCCAGAAAATTGTAATTTAGAACTTAGACTGGGCAAGCGTTATTTAAGAGGATGTTGAGGGGAAAAAAGTGTCTCATAGCTACTGATGATGAAGCTGTGTATGGTGTTGCTCATTTGTGATAGTTTATAATGTTTCCTCGTTATAGAGACAGTCTAGGATAAAAGGAGACATTCTTATGCACTTGGACCTTCATTTATCTAACTATAGGAAGTGTGAATAGAAAGAATAAAACCATAGGCACACTAATAAAATCTCAAAATAATTGTGCTGAGCAATAAAATCCAGGCAAAGCACAGTACATTTTGTATGATTCCACATCTATAAATTTCTAGATAACCAAAATATGGTGAAGAGTTAAGAGGAAGATATTAATATTGAAAGCAGGAACACTCCTGAAGTGATGAAAATGCTCTTAAATGAGATAAAAAATGTGAAATAATATGTTTCAAATCTAGGTCTCTTGCTATATATTAATTACTACATAAGTGTTTTAAACAATTAAAGTGTATCTACTATTGCAATATCAGATAGTTTCGTCACATATCTATACATTGTTTTAGAAAATTACTTTTCTTGAATTTTAAATCAATCGAAATATAAAGTTTAGTCTTACTTCAAAAATATTCTATATGGTAAAGGCACAGAGGAGATTTCTTTTTAAAATAAGATATACTAACTCCTTTCAATTATATTAAGAATTTTTAATATAAACTGACTCATTTCAAGTACTTGGAAAATGCATACCTTATATAAACTTAGAAAAACATAATATATAAATCTGCATTTTACATTTTGAAAAGCTCTTTATTTTGAACCAAGGACTTTCCTTAAATTTTGTAAGTAACAAAAGGTGTTATTTAAACTAACTTGCTTGCATTTAAACAATAAAATAATCATATTTAATTTTTAAAAATTTTCTCAGACAGTTTGAACTATTTATTGAACTATACATGCTAGACTGACAATTAGAAACAATTGCTTTTTCTGGACGAATTTACATATAAAAGATGAATTTTTAGCTTTCCTCTTTCTGGTTAAGAAGAAAAACAAGAAATGGTGAAAGATCTTTAGTCAAATATAAGATAAATGGAATTTGCCTGTTTTCAGATGCACTTGAGAAAGAAAAATTCAAAGGATCCATGATCCTGGGGGTGGCCCTGAGACTGAGGGAAAATATAGAGTAACTGAAAATTCAAGCAATGAAAAAGACAGATAAAGGAATGGAAGGAAAAGTGAGATGAATTAAGATTTCCTAGGAGTAGAAGTTTCAAGTTTTTCACATTAAAAAAAATATATGCCAACATCAAATACAGTGAAAACAGGGTTATACCGGAGGGGAGGTACATACAAAGCAACAAAGAAATATCTTATAAATGTGTTAGAAACAATAGCAAGCAAGAAAAAAAATTGAGTACTTATCTTGGGGTTCATTTCGCCCAACATCAACTTATCTGACTGTTTCTGCTTGTCTCAGACATATACTAGTTATGGCAAATAAGGGAAACCCAACTGTACAACTTTGGTGCAGTGGTGGGGAGGGGAGATGGGAAGGGATGGTAAGGGGAAACAAAGGAGGAGGCAACAATGCTTGATAAGAAATGTACTCATTACTTTGCCCACGTAATTGTAACCCCCCTGTACAGTATTTTCACAATAAAAAAGTAAAAAAATATATATATCCTTATATCCTTTGTATTTACTTTATAGGGTATCTCTAAATATAGAAGACATATATTTGTATTTGCATATATATATGTGTATATGTTGCTTAAAAGAAATTATATAGTGGGCTGGGAAGGTGGCTCAGTGGTAGAGTGCTTGCCTTGCATGCGAGGCCCTGAGTTCGATTCCTCAGCACCACATAAGCAAAAAGAAAAAAGCCGGAAGTGGCGCTGTGGCTCAAGTGGTAGAGCACTAGCCTTGAGCTGAAGAGCTGAGGGACAGCGCCCAGGCCCAGAGTTCAGGCCCACGACTGGACCAAAAAAAAAAAAAAAGAAATTATATAGTTATGGGTACTAATATTTCAAAACAAACATTCTTGGTTTGCCCTTTGTCCTTTTTCTCACCATTTTATAGTCACAAGACAAAATATTGGAAATGAACTTTACAACTTGAGTTGGAGGGAGGAAAAGGGAAAAAAATGAGGGAGAGGGTAACAATATTCTATAAGAAATGTACTCACTACCTTATATATGTAATTGTAACCCTTCTGTACATCATCTTGACAATAAAATTAAATTTTAAAAAAGAAAGGTTCTTTTAGAACACTAGAGAAGCTATGGGGAGAATCTTCCCTGTTTCTTCTACATTCTAGCTATTGTCAATGATGATTGACATTCCTAGGCTTGTAGCTCTTTTCTCTAATTTTGATCTTATCTCTACAGACTTGTCACCCCATCTCCTGCTTCTCAATCCACATCTTAAACTCCTTCCTTGATTAACAAACAGGTAACTGAATTAACAAGACAATAGGATCTCATCTCTTTTACATTTGCAAAATCCCTATTTCCAAAAAGGATACTGGTAGCAAAAGGTACTACTATTACTACTACTACTACTACTACTAGTAAAATCACTAATACAGTTTACTACAAAAATAGAAGCGATTTTTCTATTAAGGCAGACATCAAAGATATGTGTGGGTTAGAGTTGGGAGAGAAAGGGGAGAACAATGGAAGTAGTGACATTGATCAAGATGCATTATACTCACAAATTGATATGTTGGATAGAAACCCCTTTGTACAACTACTTGACAACAAAAAATAAATAACTTTTATAAAAGACATGGAAAAACACAATGCAACTCTCCTCTTCAATTTTATTGTTTTCTAAGGGACAATTTTAATAAAACATCATTTATGTTTCAAAAAGAGGTAAAACTTAAAGATACCTTTTGAGAATGAAAGTCTACCTGATTTATCAGATTACTTATAGGAGCTTTCCCATACCAATTAAGGAAAGAAGACAAAAATTGTACTTTTGTTTTCTTTCTCTCCTGAGAATGAGACAAGGTGGCTCATGCCTGTAATCCTAGCTACTTAGGAGGCTAAAAATTTAAAGACTGAAACTTGAAGCCACTCTAATAGACAAGCAAAGTTCTAGAAGTGCTGCTCCAATGGTAGATCTCTAGCCATCACCAAGCATTCAGAGAATGTTTTAGATCATGAGTTCAATTCTGGACTAAAAAATTGAAAAAAAATAAAAGTTACATTCCACACAAAACAATGAAGCCTGTTGAGATCATTTTGGGAAGTGGGGTAGAGGAAGGAGGGAGAATGACAAAGGGAGTGGGCATGATCAAAGCCTACTGCATAAGTGGATATTGCAAAATAAAACCCTCTTCTATAACAAACAGATGCTAAAATATTTCCCAAAAGTGGAAAAAAATAATTCTGATTTTTCCTTGAGTTATTCCAATTAAAAAGTCAGACAAGCCTGGGCTTGCCTCAGCTCTTCAGCTCAAGGCTAGCGCTCTACCGCTTGAGCCACAGAGCCACTATTGGTTTTCCAGTGGTTTATTAGAGATAAGAGTCTCATGGACTTTTCCTGCCCAGACTAGCTTTGAACCGAGATCCTCAGATCTCAGTCTCCTGAGTAGCTAGGTTTACAGGCTTGAGCCATTGGTGCTTGGCAGTTGTATTGTGGGTTTCCCTTCCGGGGGCTGGGCATAGTTGAGAGTGAAGTAACTTCAAGAAATACAAGAAGGAACACAGTGTGAGTTGCTCACAGCTGTAATTGTAGCTACTCAGGAGGTTGAGATCCAGAGATGGCAGTTCAAGGCCAGCTAAGTTGAATGTATATGAGATTATCACCAAAGTAGCCATTGAAAAGCTGAATTGGAGACTCAAGTAGTAGAGTATGAGGTCCTGAGTTCAAAGCCTCATATTTTTTGCTCCCCCACCAAAAAGAGGGTAAATTTGTAATTGTTACTCTCTCTCTATAGGATTAGAAGAAATAGATACTTGAAACTGGGTGCTAACATGAGATGAGGGCAATTTGGAAATTGAATATCCATTAAAATAAATGAAAATATCAAAGTCCAAAGTCATCGATAAGCCACAGTTTTTCAATAAGGTCTCTCACATCTGCTGCATAAATTTGGAGAAAGAGGTTCTCCTGAATTTTACAGTCAGCTGTTTAATTATATCTCCACATACTGATTATAGAAAGTGTTGTTTTTTGTGCTTTTCAGTTTGAGATGAACTTTTCTCATTCTACCCTAATCTAGCTCATTCAAGTCATAACATTAGAGTACTGTTTATTAACATTTTTGAAGTTTTTTTTAAATGGCTTATAGCTAAATATATAACTAGAGTTTGTTTGCAACAGAGAATGACATTTTATATACAAAATGATGATCTATGTTATTGTATGAATAAAAGAACATGCATATATCAAATTTCAAGAGCAGGGCAGAAAATTCTCCTAAATATCTGACATAAATGATGGGCTTGTAGTGTGGCCCAAGTGATAGAACTCCAACCAAATAAACTTGAAACTAACTTGAATTCCTGATATCAAACTTCTAGTGAACGATAAACAAAAACCCAAACCAAACCTGTTAGAATAGTATAACTGGAAAATATCCTTTAAAGTTTCATACATAAATACTCCACAGATTTAGATATTAAAATGTACATTCCAACCATCTCAGGCATCATTTTTT
This sequence comes from Dipodomys ordii, assembly GCF_000151885.1. Lineage (NCBI taxonomy): Eukaryota > Metazoa > Chordata > Mammalia > Rodentia > Heteromyidae > Dipodomys > Dipodomys ordii. The sequence goes on along the minus strand of NW_012267275.1, from coordinate 11,677,746 downwards.
AAAAATAAACAAAATGTTTAATCAGACATTAAGGCATACTTAATATATGTGGGTTTTCCAGTTCTCATATTCTGTCAATCCCAAGAATCTTCTTGACAGATGACAAAAAATGACAGCTGTTTTATGCAACTTGCACATTTATTTTCAATTTTTTGAAATACAGAAAATCATTTCCTTTTCTGTAAACATATACACACTTCTTCCCAGGTTACCTTAGCTCATTGTTATCATAAGCAATTAATAAAATTACAGTTTCTATAAGTAAAATTAGTCACATAGTCATCATAGAAAATTAATGACAAAAACAATAAGAATTTTTTTAAATGGGACAGTTTTATTGAGACAGTACTATTTATGAAACTTACAACTAATTCACTTTTCATGTTTCAGTAGGGTTTTAGTAAATTTATAAATTTGTGTGATTGAAACCACAATCCAACTGTAGAGCATATCTATCACTCTGAAGACAAAGCCCTTTCCTGTTTAAAACCATTCTCATTTCCCATCCCAAGCTACAGAAAACTGATCGTCTATTATAAGTCTTTGTCCATTTGCCTCCTTTAAATATTACTTATACAGGAAATCTTATGAGAGGTGTCTGCTATATCAGTTTTCCTTTGGTAATGGTAACATGCTTACATCCTTCTATGTAACCAAACACATCAATATTTTCTTCTGTTTTCTTTTTATGTCCAATGACAAGAATTGAGGTTTTGTTTTTCTTCAAGTTGTTTACAAACACCTAAATTTCAAACTCTCACATGGCCCTGAATTTTCTAACTACTTACTTTTCTTTCTTTCTTTCTTTCTTTCTTTCTTTCTTTCTTTCTTTCTTTCTTTCTTTCTTTCTTTCTTTCTTTCTTTCTTTTTCTTTCTTTCATTCTGGGGGAGGGTAGGTCATGGGGATTGAACTCTGGGTCTGGGTGCTGTCCCTCAGCTCTTCTGCTCAAGGCTAGTGCTCTACCGCTTATGCCACGGTGCCACTTCCGGTTTTCTAGTGGTTTATTGGAGATGAGAGTCTCATGGACTTTCCTGTCCCGGCTGGCTTTGAACGTCGATTCTCAGATCTCAGCCTCCTGAGTAGCTAGGATTATAGGCGTGAGCCACTGGCACCCGGATTATTTCTTTATTTTACCTGATTAGGCTCTTATTATTCTTTTAGAACTTTCCATGAAGACAATTAGAGGAAAAAGTAATATGGGATTCATCAGTTTGGGGTAGAAAAGGGGAGGAAAGTTGGAGATAATAAGTCTACTATGACTACTGCTTCAAGTGTCTCTCATAATAACACAGCACAAGTAGCCTTTGCATCATGTTGGGAAGAGGTAGCAGTGTGACAATCTCTTCCTATAACCACCTCTAACTGTTGGTTTTATAACAACAGATGCTGGAGAGATGTGGACAGAAGAGAACCTTACTGAATTGTTGGTCCGAGTATGAACTTGTTCAACCAGTTTGGAAAGTAGTATGGAGGTTCCTCAAAAGACTCCACATAGAGCTCCCCTATGACCCAGCAATCCCACTTTTGGGCATTTACCCAAATGATGAATGATCACAAACAAGACCATACTAAAGCTATCAGCACAACTATGTTTATTGCAGCATTATTTACCATAGCTAAGATATGGAACCAACCCAGATGCCCCTCAGTAGATGAATGGATCAAGAAAATGTGGTATATATACACAATGGAATTCTATGCCTCCATCAGAAAGAATGACATTGCCCCATTTGTTAGGAAATGGAAAGGCTTGGAAAAAATTATATTAAGTGAAGTAAGCCAGACCCAAAGGAACATGTGTCTGATGGTTTCCCTTATTTGCAATTACTAGTATATGTCTGAAACAAGCAGAAAAGGTCAGATAAGTTTATGTTAGGTGAAATGAACCCCAAGATAAGGATTCAGTTGGTTTTCTCTCTTGCGATTGTTTCTAACATATTTATAAGATGATTTCTTTGTTGCTTTGTATGTCCCTCCCCCATGGTATAAGCCCTGTTTTCACTGTATTTGATGTTGGT
>NW_012267275.1:11671302-11675162 GCF_000151885.1 Dipodomys ordii | reverse complement strand
ATAGAATTCCATTGTGTATATATACCACATTTTCTTGATCCATTCATCTACTGAGGGGCATCTGGGTTGGTTCCATATCTTAGCTATGGTAAATAAGGCTGCAATAAATATAGTTGTGCTGATAGCTTTAGTGTGGTCTTGGGGTGGGGGGAGGAGGTTTGGGTGGGGGTTTGGGGGAAGGATGGGATAGGAAGAAACAAAGGAGGAGGCTACAATGCTTGATGAGAAATGTACTTATTATCTTGCCCATGCAATTGTAACCCCTCTGTACAGTATTTTCACAATAAAAAATAACTTAAAAAAAGAACAAACAAAAACAAGGTAGATTATACGGGGGATGGTTCAGACCTCAGAATATGTAAATGTACAGTACAGTTGATGCAGACATCTCTAGAACACAGGAAACAGAAGGAGTAAAAGACAGGTTTTCACAGGTATTCTACCATATTTTTGTGCTATTACTAAATAACACATTTTAATTTTAAAAAATCTGAATCCAGTAGTGAAGGCTGACATTGATCGAGATATACTGTACTCACAAACTGATAGGTTGAAGGGAATCCCCTCTGTACAACTACTAAAAGATAACAAAAATTAAAATTTTAAGAAACACGTATTTAAGAAATGTACTCATTACCTTACTTATGTAACTGTAGCCCTCTTGTTCACTACCTGTACAATAAAGATATTAAATAAAAGCATGAAAGGAGACTATACTTAAGAAATTGTCAAATAAGCTCACCCAAATCCCAAAAAAATTCACTTTAATATTTAAATTGAATACCCACTTATTGTGTTAGGTTTATGTATCTTTGAAAACATTATAATCACCAGTTTTACTAGTAGATATTTTTTCCTACTGTGTAATTATAAGTGACTTTTTTATTAATAATTATTATTTTTTCCTATTATCACTACTGAAAAACTACTCCTATATTTCTTTATTTTACCGGATTCCACTCTTGTTATTCTTTTAGAACTTTCCATGTAAACAATTAGAAAAGAAAGTAATATGGGATTCATCAATTTGGGGTAGAACAAGGGAGGAAAGTTGGAGACAAATATAAATCTACATTGTTTTACCTGAGAACAAGAAGATGAAAATGGAGTAAGTTGAGGAAAAGAGAACGCAAGACAGATCCCAGAAAAATGTCCTATGATTATGAGTAGTACCCTGGCAAAGGCTGCTGTTTTGTTTCTCTATTTTGAGACACATTCATCCTTATAATTCAGAACAACTCAGGATGGCTTGTAAAGCCAATCTAAAAGAAACATTGTCAAGTAGTATGTGAACCAACCAAGTGACTATTTTTTCAGCTCATTTTGTAGCAAGAACAAACTGAAAGATGGAAGGAAACTGGCATCACTTTTGCACTCTGATTGCCAATTGAAAGAAAAAACAAATGAATTTATTGTGGTTAGAAAACTATCACTTGACAAGGCAGGTTTAGGTTAGCATTAAGCTTGGAGTCATGCAAATGATTTCTTGCAAGTCACAAAGGGATGCTAATGAGCATCATGGTGAGAAACCTCTATAGCTCATCATGCAGCTTCAAAGCTAACATTAATCCAGAGGCTGTGTGAATACTTATCCCTAAACACAAAAGACTTTCTTTTCTTAATTTTTGTCATTTGGTATTTTATATTTGGGACACAGAAACACAGTATGCAGCCCTGTAACTATTCTATATCAGGCAGAGATAAACAAGAGCAATAGGCTGGACAAAGAGACAAATAGAATTTTTAAAACCCAAGAGTTCAAAGATCTGAACAAATTCAGATTTAGCAACAATTAAAATGGAAGGAAATGCATTGTGTAACTTGCACATAATGATGAAAGCAAAGTGAGTAAAATGTAAATTAAGGACCCTAAGAAAATAGTCTGCTTCATAAAAAACATTCTTATTCTCACTCCATTAAAGCAGTGGAACTAAAATTAACTGACTGCCAAAGAAATGATCCACCCCTTTTGTATATTTAAAAAAGGAGAACTAACACATGGATATTATTCATTTTTCAGTGCTGCTTGGTGGATTCCTCGGCTTCAATGCTAGCTAGCATCTTTATTTCCCATGAATGTTAGTCTGATTTAGGTAATTCTGGATGCAGGAAACAATTTAGCTTAAAAGGAGGGAAGAGTGATTGTAAGAAAGTTAATCACTCAGAATAAAAAGAAATTTGAAGTTAAAAAAAATCTCATGACACAAACCCATATAAGGTTGCACAGATGATAGACATTTGTTAAGGGCCCACATTCAAATAAATTAAGCATGACTTCCATTGTTCTTTTTTGTAAATCTGTTGGCATGGCCCATCCTCAGGTATCATTTGTCTGTGTCCAGGGCTTCACTTTGTTCCAATCACTATGATAGTTTTAGGGGAGTATTTACAGGCATTTACATTCATGTACACATATATTTATACATATATATCCATGTATATATATATACACATGTACACATATAATACACATATACTACATATAGTACACATATACTACATATACTATATAATACACATATACTACATAATAGTTACCTATGATTAGATTTATAGATTATGTATAGGCATCAAATAAATACATGGAAGAAGGGAGAGATTGAATAAATGTTTTCTAGAAAACATTCTAGCAACTGTTACCACAAATTAGTTTTCATTTCTAAATCTGTATTCTTTTGATTCACATTGTTATTCTTTCTGAATCCCAAGTCAACAGTATTACAGTTCCCAGCCAATAAGTAATGCTATCATAATGAAGGGAGAGATTTGACAAATGACAAACATTGCTGATATGCTAGTATACAAGTCACCCTACCTCATTTGATTTTTGTTCCTCCTAGTTACTTAGACGCTAGTTACAAAGATGTATTATTGTTTGTCTAGTGTTATTTGAGTAAAGAACTCTATAAGTTCTAAATTTTGCCAGTTATTTCTCAGGAATTGAAGATGGCAGTACACATACTCCCAGGCATGCTAAAATTTTACAGTAAATTCAGGAATCTACTGAATTGAATACAATAATTTTACTGCATTTTTCCTTTGGTTTTTATCATTTGCTTTCTTAAAATTGCTTACCACAGATTAGCATTTAAGATGAGGAATTAAAAAACCACCAACACTGAATAATGTCATTGGGAGGGGGTTAATAGCTTGGGGAGATAAGGAAGTATATTAATCTTCTATTTTCTGAAATCATTATTTTCTGAGGTTAGATAATAAATGTGGTTTTATGTCATGCTTTCAACTTTCATTCTGCTAACCTCCTGGTTAACTTTATAAGTGTAAAAAAGGCTGTATCTGTCACTGCACACTGAGGTCACTAAATTTTGGTGATTTTTGTAGAAGAGTGCTTTCTACATGAATGGAGGCTGAAAATATTGCATGTGAACACCAAAATCAGTTTTGGTTTGACTTCTACCTTTTTTATGACAAAAGTGTGACACAGAATCTTCAGATGATCCTTTATATAAGACATGTAAGAAGTAAGGTTGAGCTTTTGAAGTTATATAATCTGGATCAAGTAACCACTCCCTAAAATCTGCATAATCTTGAATCATTTATTCATCATTATGAAAACAGAAGATGACTGTACTATTATCAGCAAAGAGAAAGTTATTAGCTCAGTGCAGTGCCTAGAATATTAAATATTCCACTATTTCACCTTCTTAATATATTTGGCATTGCCTAAAAGGTTAATTATATTCTAACTGAAAGAATTAAAATTTCTTAGCCAATTATTACTATGTTCAAATTGAAATTTCCATTGTGATTGAAATAAACTCTTCTTTTTATTTTTTTATTTTTATTTTTTGTGAACATACTATACAGAGGGGTTACAATTACATGGGCAAGATAATGAG
>NW_012267275.1:11649395-11670677 GCF_000151885.1 Dipodomys ordii | reverse complement strand
TTTGAGGATTTGTTCTTGGGGGATTTAATTTTTTGAGTTCTAAGTATATTTTAGATATGAGACCCTTGTCCATTGCATGGCTAGTGAAGATCTTTTCCCAATCCTTGTGCTTTCTATTGATCTTGCTAGCTATGTCCTTTGCCGTGCAGAAGCTCTGCAATTTCATGCAATCCCATTTGTCCAACTTTGATTTGTTGTGTTTCTGGGTCTCTATTAAGAAAATTTCGGCCTGAGCCACGGAGACCTAGGGTTTCTCTTATTCCGTCGTGTAATGTTTTCAGAGTGTCTGCTTTGACTCCGAGGTCTTTGATCCATTTGGAGTTGATTCTGGTACAGGGTGATATATAAGGATCTAGCTTTAGTTTTCTACAAATAGTTCACCTATTTGCCAGCACCATTTACTGAAGAGGCTGTCTTTCTTCCATTCTATTGTTTTAGCTCCCTTATCAAAGATTAGATGGCAATAGGTCTGTAGGTTCATTTCTGGGTTTTTAATTCTATTCCATTGTTCCTGAGGTCTGTTCTTGTTCCAGTACCAAGCTGTTTTGATTACTATGGCTTTATAGTAGAGTTTGAAATTTGGTATTGATATTCCTCCAGCAGTGTTCTTTCCGTTGAGGAGCATTTTTGCTATTCGGGTCTTTTATTGTTCCATATGAATTTTTGGATTGCCTCTTCTCTTTCCTTGAAGAATGAGGTTGGAATTTTGATAGGTTTTGCATTGAATTTGTAGATAGCCTTGGCAAGTATTGCCATTTTCACGATGTTAATCTTTCCAATCCAGGAGCCTGGGAGGTTTTGCCATTTTCTAAGCTCTGTTTTGATTTTCTTTTTCAAGATTTTAAAGTTTTCGTCAGAGAGATCCTTCACTTCTTTGGTTAAGTTAATTCCTAGGTATTTTATTTTTTGTGGGGCTATTTCAAATGGAGTTGCTTTCCTAATTTCAGCCACACTTTTCTCATTGTTGGCATACAGAAAAGCCATTGATTTTGGGGGGTTAATTTTATACCCTGCTACTTTGCCAAAGTTTTGAATCAGCTTGAGTAATTTGGGAGTGGAGTCTATGGGATTCTTTAAATACAAGATCATGTCATCTGCAAAGGGGGAGAATAATATCAAATATACTCATGCTGAGCTTGCAGAAAAATAAATATCAATCTGATCATAGGACCTAGATTTAGAACCAGTCAGAACCAGTTCTTTGGGTGGAATTTTTTTTGGTATTTTCCCTTAGGGTACATTATATCAGACATTAAAGTATAGACTCTAAAACACATATAGGTATTACATGTACCTTTTTAATCCATAGAAAGAAAAATCTCATTCCTTGTACCTTATGTCAAGTAAGACACAAATGAAAAATTATAAAATACACACAAATTTATTCCACTGTACTGGAAAAAATGTGGTTTGACTGGCATCTATTTATTTACTAAATGCAAAGGAAATCATCAAACTGCTGTCTTGAAATTACTTTCCTATTTTTTATTTGTCTATATATTTGAGCATATAAGCACAAAACTTCATGGTATCTAAGATGTAGGAGATGTTGGTGTTTGTATGATTGTAAAATTATGAGTCTCCCAAGGCTTAGCTGTTCACAATCTTTACATCCCTATATCAGTGACCAAACATATTTGGATAGAGTTACAGGCACATTGATCAGCTTCTGACAACAAGACAAAAAATAAACAGTGTTCAATACCAGCATGATCACTAAGTTTTTTGTTCACATTGTAAACTGAGATAAAAAAAAAACAAAAATAATTTAATACTGACTAAATGAAAGTAACATTCCATCTATGGTGAAAACCAGTACTTTTATCAAATACTCTCAAGTATTTTTTAGATGATAACTAATGCTCCAAATGGAATCTACAATGTGAATATGCTGTTGCTGTACATTAGCTTTTGAATTGATCATGTGTGTTAGGAAAAAATTCTTCTTTTATGAGTATTTTAAATATTACTTCCAGAAAAAAATATTTCTTTCCAATTTGTAGTCCTTAGTGGGAGTAATAAGAAGTGATTTTAGTCATCAGCTCTTATCAAAGTAGACTTCGTGGCACTTGTGAATATCTACAATTGTTCAAGGGACTTTCTAGTATGGGGGATGTCATTTTTGTTGTGTTTTCAGTTACCTTATCAGTAGTGTCTCATGGTTTACCTGAGCTAATGCATGCTTGTGAAGTCACTGATAATATAGATTTGTCCTACTATAGCAATCCAGGGCATATCTTAAATTGTCAAATAGCCAAACTTATTGAAATGTTCCTTTCTATTTCTTGTTACTTTTGTTTCTTTTGAGAGGAATAACTAGACAGAATGATTAAGATTTAGTTTCCTGATAGCTTTTTGTTGTAGTTATTTTTTAATTCTTACCTCTCTTTTGCCCCTCTTAAAAGATATAATAAATATCACACATACAGGCCTTCAGTTAAAATCTTACATGCTCCCAAGCTAATTAAACCATTAAGTACTTAATATCATTTAAAGACGCATGTATACTTGATTATAGACACCCACTGAATTATGGCACAATTGGTAATCCCAGAAAGAAATATACATTTGTCCCTATGGCTTATATAAACTCTCTCTTTTTTTGTAAAATTCGAACACTTAACTGTCCTTAAAGAACTATACTGATTTGGGGTAGGGGAAATAGATATAAGAAGAGAAGGTTGAGAGGAAAAATAATAGAAAACAATTTGGAGAAAAAACGAAATTCAAGCAGAATTTCAAACTGGTCATTTTGAAAACTCTGTTCTTTGGTGAAATAATTTTTTTCCTCACCAATTATTTCATTTGTTCCCTTGGAAATGCCTGTAACTGAAGAATAACTGCTGCTTTTCTAGACTTAACAATTACAGTTTCTAAGGTTAGTTCCATCCTTTCTTTCTTAATAAATGGTCAGTAAGTCATTTTCTTTCCATCTGCTTTTTTATTTGTCATGTTCTAGTGTGCAAGATTCTCCTTGCTCATAATGAATGTAGAGGTCAGTGCAGAGGAGAGGATGTAGACAGCCTGACCACAAATTGCTTTGCAAAATCAAGAGCTCCAATAGTTATGTTTACTCTATTTGCATTATCTTTTGCTCTGTTTCATTTTTTTTGCAGACCAATGAACTGAGGCTCCCAACTCAATGATACTTTAGTGGCCTGCAGCAAAGATAAAGTAGAGAAGTAACCAGGACAATCTCACATAATACAGTGAGCTAGTAGGCTACTTTTGATCAAGAAATCAGCCAAAGCACACAAACAAACCAACATGTGCTCTCACTATTTTATGAGAAGAAACACAGGAAAGATTCACACTCAGAACCACAAAGCCCTGTGAAATTTTGAGTCCTCTTATTGGCACCAATGAAAACAGTTCATAATCTAGAAAAAATTTAAATTTTCCATTGGAAAATGACAAAACCCTACAGAAATTCTCTATGACTCAAATAAAATTTTAATCTTCTTTTGTAAGTATAATAAATTTGTCACTTAGAAATATTTAAATATAATATGAATTTGGTTACTGTGAATATATCATAGAAACAGTTTTAGAAAACTCAAGATTTCACCAATTTTTATTCCAAAAAGTAATTTTTTTAAGAATATTGTTCAGGGTTAAAAAATTATTGTGGTAATGCTAGGATTTGAATCCAGGGTCTTACACTTGCTAGGTATACAGTCTATCTACTTGAGCTACATCCTCAGCCATTTTTGTTTTATTTATTTTTTTCAATAAAGTTTCATAATATTTTCCCTAAACAATCTCAGATCATGAGCCATGTACCTATACCTCTCTCATACCAGCGTAAATAGGTATGTACTACAATCCTTGACTTCTTTATTCATATAGGACTTTGCTAAATTTTACTTGACTTGGTTTCAAATCAAGACTATTATATCTAGGAAGCAGACAGTAAGTAGTAGGTATTAGCAGGCCTAAATCTATGGTGCTGATTTTCTTATATTAATTTCAATTTAATATTACTGAGTTGTTCTAATTTTTTATCTACTGCTAGATATGAACACATTTGGCATTTGAAAATGGTCATGTCAACATATAATTGCTACTGGATAATACAGTTGGGATTAGTTGAAATCACTCCAAGAAACCAAGTAAGGCAAGATCTTTGCAAGTGATGTATTACTTTTTTTTTACCTTGTGATATTAGTTCTTATAGTACTATTATTCATGCCTAACCCTTTAAAAATATCTTGATAATTAGTTCATCATATGCATAGTTTGAGAAGGGGGCTTAACTATTAAATACCTGCATAGTTGTTCTCTGCATTTTGTTTGTGCTATTTTATAATATCAGGGAAACATCAACTCTCTTCTATGCTGCTTTTTGTGATTTAAATGGATTTAAGGGTAAAGGGAAAAACTGGCAGAAAGTGAGGACAATGTTCAAAAAGAAACATACACATTACCTGACTTAGGTAAACTGTAACCCCTATGTACATCACCTTTGCTTTTTTTTGTTGTTGTTCCTTTTTTTTTGTTCTTACTTAAAAAATGTTATTGTAAATGTGATATACAGAAGGATTACAGTTACATGAGTCAGGTATCGAGTACATTTCTTTTTTGTTGTTGTTGGTGGTGGTGTGGGCTTTGAACTCTGGGCCTGGACACTATCCCTGAGGTCTTCAGCTTAAGGCTAGTGCTCTATCACTTTGAGGCACAACACCACTTCCAGTTTTCTGGTGGTTAATTGGAGATAAGAGTCATGTGGACCTTTCTTCCTGGGCTGGCTTTGAACTGAAACCCTCAGATTTCAGCCTCCTGAATAGCTAGTATTATGGGTGTGAGCCACCAGCACCTGGCTACATTCCTTTTTGAAGAGTGTCAGCTCTTCCCTCTTTTTCTCCCAGTTTTTCTTCTCAACTCCACTCCCCAACAAGTTGTATAGTTCATTTTCAACATAGTCTAGTAAGTATCACTGGCTATATCTGTTCACTCTTTTCCCCAACATTTTTGTGCTTTAGAATAACAATGAAAATGAAAAAAAATAAAAGGATTTGGTCAACTGCCCTTTTAATTTATTGTCTGAAGTTAATGTGTGAATGTTTCAATTGAAAGAAGGTTTTATATTTTCTTACCTATCTGTAAATTAGAAAAATAGGGTGAAGTGTTGTGGTATATGTCTGTAATTCCAGCATTCAAGGAAATTAAGGCAAGATAATGGCAATTTCAATGTCAGCATGGAATACACAGTCTTCTCCCAGCTCCATATAGGCTCACCCAAAAAGTTTCGATTAAATCATCATAGAATTTCATGTTTTAGGTGCAGTAGGGAATTTCATCTTCATTGCCTGTAGTCATCTCAGTAGGTTTCTGCCTTTTGAGCATTTCTCATGGAATGCTCTATTTCAATGTCACCAACACAGGGGAGCTGCTCTGATGTCTAGACTTTCTCCTAAAGGTCTGTTTGCTTGTTGGTCTTTCTTCTAGATTCATTTTTAAATTTAAAATTAAATGTCTTCAGGATGTAAGTCTCAGCATGGTTTTTCCCAATCAATTTTTATCAATTTAGATGATAGCAAGTACACACATGGTTTCAATTGCAACCTATCTACTGATGGATTACAATTTTTTGTAAATCAAAAGTCTGACATTTCACTATGAGTTTCAGATCCATACTTAATGATCTCCACAGCCTTATTTAATTTGTCATCCTGGAACTTTAGAAACTGACTCATTTCAACACAAATATTCAGTGTCTTAGATGTGTACATTCTATTGAGTGATATGTGTGTGTGTGTGTGTGTGTGTGTGTGTGTGTGTGTGTGTGTATTGTGTAATAGTTTTGTAAAGGAGAAGCAGGTTTTTTCCTCAGTATTCACACATTGTCATTTCCCCACACACGTTCTATTATCAAATCATGTTTGTTTCTCTTAAATATTTCTCAAGTCCAGTAGAAGTTTTCCAATGAAGTTTTCTAATACCATTATGTTACTGAAATTTAACTATCTTCTCATAACCAATATTTATTATATCCTACTTTGGTAGATTTGAAACATACCTACAAAATATTTTTTTGCAACTCATGTAATCTTTTTTTTTCCATTTGGACAGTCCTTCCTTACGATTTGGTTTGGTTGCATGAATGTTACAAAAACAGGGATTCAACAAGACTTTCATAGCTGTTTGTACTTTTGAACTGCTTGTACTGCTTGAACTGCTAGATAAGTAACTTATAACGCAGCCATCAATGTTGCAATATCCACAAGACTAGTAAGTTGCACATCTTGAGTCATGAGGAAGAATGGAAGCTGATTGCACTATGAGAGCAAGCCCAGCTGATTCCAGTGTAAATTTCTGGCACACAAAACAGCAGGAAAAATAAATGATATTTGCTTAGTTTCACTTCAAGGGAATTGGCAGTCTAGAAAATACTAACACATGCTGTCCTCTAAGATTTGTCCCACTTTGTAAATAATTTATTTAAAATAGTTCAATCATGTCATGTCTGCTAAATCTTCTGATAATTACTAATCACTTAAAATCACTAATCATTTAAAACAACTTCACTCTATGACATAGTTTTAAAAAAAAGAAAAAGATAATGTTTTGGGCTTCTAACAACACCTATCATTGAATCTCTTATTAGGCTCCCCTTTGTCTGGGCAAAAGGAGCAAACTTCTTTCCTGACATTCCATGTTCTCTAGTTTCACATGGCCTTCATAAACCAATGTCTCCTTATGCATATTTTCTCAGTCACTATGTAGACTTTACATTTTAATTAAATGATGCTTTCCTGGGAAATCTTATACTAACCTTATCGACATGTTTAGATCACACCATTTGTTCTACATCCTTCTCAATGAACCTGTCCTTGTAGTAGTTACTCTGGTTGGGATACTATGTTTATTTGACTATTTGATTAATCAATCTGCTTCTGATATGTGTATATGTGTGTGCATACTTGTTTGGGGGCTGAATTCAGGGCCTTTTGTTTTTGCTTGGCTTTTTTTCCATTATGTCTGGTGCTCAACCATTTAGTCATGCCTTCAGTTTCTGCTTTCTGTGGGGCAAACAAACTTGAGGTTTGCTTACCTGGTCTGTCTTCAAATCTGGGCTTCCTGATTAGCTAATGTTACAGAAATGTGACACTGGTACCTGGATAAATCTGCTTTTTAGTAGACTGTTACCTCAGGAAAGCAGTGACACAATCTAACTTTATTATTTGTTGTATATTCAGTAAATAATTGATGTAAAATAAGGTTCTTAATATTGTTGAATCATGTTTCTAAATTAATTATAAAATTTATCATTTATACTAAAATGATTCAATCTAATAAAAAATATCAGTGATATATTATGAGATTATACAGTTTTGCTTACAAATCAGTTTAGTAGCAACTCAAGATGAAAATTTCAGAAATGAATTATCAGATAACAAAGTGGGGAAATTCTGGGATATTAACCTCAAGGTTGCATTTTTAGTAAGCTTTCAAGGCAATTTAAATGTAAAGGTTTCAAAATTTTACTTTGAGAAATACTGTCTTGAATTTTATCCACTTACTTTGAAGAAAACTATGTTACATATTTTCCTTAGAATATTTCTAGTTGTTATCTATTGAATTGTAGTCAGAGAATATAACTTAATTTAAATATTGGCATAAGGAAACTTCAAATAGAAAAATAAATATATGCAGAAAACTATAATATCAAAAACAAATCTATCAATTGCTCTTCAGCAAAGAAAACATTTTAATTATTTTCTACTTGGATTTATTTATCTTCTGCTCCCTAACCAATTGGCACTGGCAACAGAAAGCTAATTGCACTGAAAAGGAGGGAAACACACCTTGTTCTAAGCCACAGAGTCTGCTGTTTCCTAAAGGGGATATAGAGATTGATTCCATCTTCAGGTTTGAAATGACGTTTAAGTCTATTATTTTAATTCAATGGACCCAAGTTTCCCAGAAAAAAAATAATTCTGATCAAGATAAGCATTTATTTAGGGAAGATTTATCTCTAGTTCCTGAAGATGTAAACTGACCACTCACATGAAAGAATAGTCAAATCTTGTTGCTATTGAATATTTTCATGGACTTGCCTATTTACACTTAATCCAAGATCTCTAATATGCTTTTTGCAAGGTATGTATGTGTGTTACCTTTATTTCTTTGGACTCAAAGGCAAACATCAGTTTTAGTTGGCAATTTCTCAAATATTTTCATGTGACTCGCTCATGTTTTTGTATCTCCAGTGATTTCCTATGGGATAATTGGCAGTAGAAGATTCAGAGTGAAATGGTAAAGATATAAACTGAAAAATTAAGAAGTGATATTTGTCATTTTCTATGTTCCTGAGGAGACATACATACATAGATGTCAGGGAAAGGTTAATTATTTTAATTATCTTAGAATTTAAAAAATGACAGTCCTCACTGTGGTCACTTACCCAGATAAGCTTGACTTCCATGGACAATAATTGTTTAGTTCAATCTTTTTTCATTAACTACACCAGGATATTGATGTTCTACATGCTTGTCATGAAGCTAGCAGAGCTTTTTTCCCTCTTATAGTTTGGCAAATTGCAAGGATAATGATTTCCAAACAACTGCTATTGAGCAAGACCATTAGTGATTGATTTTAATTAAATAATACTTTTTTTAGTAGTAATGTGACAACTTGCTATTAAATAAATCCTACACAAGAAGTTGTGTAGAAAAGCATCTTTGGTGAATTGGCACATTTATATCAGAATAATCCTCAAAGTAGACTGAGTTGGTATTTCTTGGTTAGATAACAAGCAAACCTATTTAGAAATCCTTATCTAAGATAATTCAGTAATACTGTATTGTAATTTTTGTATGATAATTTTTAAGGACAAGAAACTCAATACTTGTTAGTTGGAGAGTGTAATAACATATTGTTACATTAGCCAGCAAGTGAATGCTGTATGTGATTTGGGAAATATGATAATACTGGTTTAGTTGACTATTAGTAATTATAATAGAAGTGGGAAGTAGCAAGTTGGAGCTAACATTTAATTATATATTAAAGTGTTGGTCGGAAAACCTACATGTTCACTACATTTTCATTGATAACATTTTCATTGATAATTTTCATGTTAAAGGGAAGAGAAATATATTGCCTAGAAGTTTATAATGATTAAAACAATATTCTCTGTGCATGTTTTAATGTGTGTACATGTCTATGTATGTATGTATGTATGTTTGCATTTGTATGTTCCTAAGTTTTGCTCAGACTTTGTGAAATTCTACAAGTAAACTGTAGAATTTCTCCTACTTTCTCTTGAGGATATAAAAGCTCATGGTAATCATGAATTAGGAAATAACTAGTTTTTCTCATCTAAACTCTTTATGATTCACTGTATCCTTTCAAATAATAATTTTAAAATCTTTTGCATTTTTAAAACCATCTTGGTTAGCCTTGAAAATGTCATGACCTGCCATGTAGTTAACATAAGTCACAAATGTTCTGAAATTGCAAGAGTGGGACCCATCATCTGTGCTTATTCAGGATTATTCATCAAACTTTGCATGTTAATCATAGTCCATTATGCATAATTACTTATCATCTTCTTGCTCAAAATGTAATTGTACGTGTGGTTTAAGTCCTACAGAATTTCTTCAGGTAGTGTACTTAAATTCTGAGGTGTTAACAGAAAATAATCAATCCTGTGTTAAAGTCCTGATTCCCACAGCAGTATTGAAGTAGGTTGATGACAAATTCTCATGTGGAGGTATGATAGTAATTATGACTGCCTTTGCTTTTATTTCTTTTTTTCTGTCTCTCTCTCTCTCTCTTCTTTTGTCTGAGACTGGACTTTAACTTGTAATTTAATGCTTATTTCTCATTGCCAGTTGCCCTACCACATGAACCACACCTCCAATCTAGTCTTTGCTTTTACAGTTAGCTTTCTAATGCTACTTAATCTTTAAAGGGCCTTGAAAAGGTAGTCTGGAATTCATGCCTCTCTAAGAACACATTCAAGAAACATGAGAAATCCAGGAATAACTTCCTAACATCAAATTTCCTTATTTCTGCCCTGTAAAACATAGTGTGAGTTAGTGAGTTCATTATTTGGAAATCCTTTGATATCACTTCAATCAGAAATTCCCAAATGTAAGTGCTGCAAATATCTTGTATAGAGAGTTCATTTTTTATTTTTGTAAATAAATAAGATAACCATATTTGAGCTCTTTTAAAGTTGTTTACACATGGTAGATGACAGTATACAATGTAACACACTAAGACATTCTTAAGAGATTACAATATAAGCTCTTTGAGATAAGGTTCTGTTTATATTTTAAAAATACTCCATTACTTTCTTTTTTCAAAAAGAAAACCAAATTTGTTGAACTATTGAATATACTTCACAGAGGAAGAAATATTTTTCCAGAGTTAGTAATTAACAAATGTTTAAAATATATTTTACTAGGATATTGATTGTAAATTTATCCTTTTTTTGAGAAAATCTTCTTATTTATTATTTTGAAGTAAACACTTGCACAGATGAAATTAAACTCAAGCTCTGTCATTATTTTTGATGGATTTCCTCAGAACTTCCTTTAAAAACTTAATGTGTTTCTTTGAGGATTTGTTGTTGGAGAATTTAATTTTTGTTCAACCTCCCTAGCCATAAAAGAAATGCGAATCAAAACAACATTAAGATACCACCTCACCCCAGTTAGAATGGCAAAAATCAAGAACTCTAACAACAGATGCTGGAGGGGATGTGGACAGAGGGAACCTTACTGCATTGTTGGTGGGAGTATAAACTTGTTCAACCACTTTGGAAAGCAGTATGGAGGTTCCTCAAAAGACTCCACATAGAGCTCCCCTATGACCCAGCAATCCCACTTTTGGGTATTTACCCAAATGTTTACAAACAAGACCATACTAAAGCTACCAGCACAACTATGTTTATTGCAGCATTATTTACCATAGCTAAGATCTGGAACCAACCCAGATGCCCCTCAGTAGATGAATGGATCAAGAAAATGTGGTATATATACACAATGGAATTCTATGCCTCCATCAGAAAGAATGGCATTGCCCCATTTGTTAGGAAATGGAAAGACTTGGAAAAAATTATAGTAAGTGAAGTAAGCCAAACCCAGAAAACATAAGTCCCATGGTTTCCCTTATTTGCAGTATCTAGTATATGTATGAATCAAGCAGAAAAGGTCAGATAAGGTGATGTTAGGAAAATGAACCCTAAGATATGTATTTAAATGTTTTTTCTTTCATGCATTTGTTTCTAACGCATTTATAAGATTATTTCTTTGTTGCTTTGTATGTCCCTCCCCCACAGTATAACCCCTGCTTTCACTGTATTTGATGTTGGTATAATTTGTGGAGGGGAAGGGGAAAAACAAGTCGTTTAAATAAGGATACAAGTGGATCCATTACAACAATGAGAAGTACAAGTTGTTATTTTGAAAACGAACTTTCCAACTTTGGTGGGGGGAGGGGAGGATTAGGTGGGCGGGATTGGGGGAAGGCTGGGAAGGGATGAGAAGGGGAAACAAAGGAGGAGGCTACAATGCTTGATAAGAAATGTACTGGTTATCTTGCCCATGTAATTGTAACCCCTCTGTACAGTATTTTCATAATAAAAAATAAATAAAAAATAAAAAAAACTTGATGTGACCAAAGCATTTAGAATTAGAAACAAGCTGGTATTTATGAGTATAAATCCAGTCTTTAGCTAAGGGAGTATTCTTTTAAAACATTGTTACCCCCCCTCCTTTGTTTTTCCCCTACCATCCATTCCCTCCTCACCGCCCTAACTCTTCCCTCACCCCTCTCCCAAGTTGCAAAGTTCGTTTTCATCATAGTGTCTTGTATGTCTTATTGTTACAGTGGGTCAACCTGCATCCTTGTTTCAGCATTTTGTTATTTCCCTTTCCCTCCCCAAATTAGAAAAATGTATATATAAGATGAAGGACACCGGAATCAAATGCAGTGAAAACAGGCATTATACTGTGGGGGAAAAACATGCAAAAGAAACAAAAAATCACATAGCATATTAAAAACAACAGTGACAAAGCAAGGATTTTTCAAGTCTTAGAATTTAGTGTAAGTTGAAGACAGATTTTAAAGGTCTTTGTACTTGAGAGAATAGTCCAATAAAGAAAAAAACTATATATATATATATATATATATATATATATATATATATCAAATTCTCCAACACATATGAAATATTTTTCTGTTGATAAATGGTACTAATAATTTAGAATTATAATATCTACCATAAGAAAGTAAAGTTTGATATTTAAACACATTGTTTTTCCTCTTATAAATGGTGTTTACTTATATTAAGCAAGGTGTGTTGGTACACACTTGTAATCCCAGCTCTTAGAAAGGGCATGTAAGAGGATTTCTAGTTCAAATTCATCCTGGTTTTTATAGCAACTTCCAAGTCACCCTGTGATATATAGAAATACCTTGTCTTAATGAGCAAAAATGAGTAGAACAAACAGATAAGTATATTAATAAATTAATCTTATATAAACCAGCAATTCAAGAAGAATATAGTATTAATGTGTATAACTTTATGTATCAGTTAAACATAGTTTAAATTAAAAATCAAATTTCACTTTCTAATCAAAGAATATACTTGACAATATGAAGGAAGTTTGGTGAATGTTCTTGAAATCCCTTTAAATCTCTTTCAGGAAATTATTAATTCTATTCCAAGGCTGCTGTTAGTGTGGATCATTTCATTCAAATTAGCTTTTCCTCTAAATATTGTTTGGGGATGTCTCTTGGCCAGAGATCATCAGCCTAACATTGGGCATTTAAATCATGTGGAATAACAGGCATGGTGCTCCAGTGAGGCATGAAGATATTCATTTGTACCACATTCCTATGTGATACTTGTGGTGGTAGTTAGATTTAACTGAACACCTTTCTATAGGGGAAGGATCTGTGGGATCTAAAAAACAAGCAGACAATTATAAAAACAACAAGTCCTAGGAGTTAGTTTTACTCAAAGGTCTCCTTTTTTGATCCCAACAAGAGGAAACTTTCTTAGGATTGTAGTCTTACCAGCTTTTCTGTCCTCAACAAATGAAGCCAGCACACTTTCAAAGAGTTTTGTAGAACCATAATTTACCTGGAAGCCAGGCCTTGCTTCTAGGAAACAACCTAAAACAGAAAATATCATTTCTCTTTGAAGTACTTAAACAATTTGACATTACTGTCTATTAAACCTTAGGCTATGTGGTTGACAGAAAATTATTGTACCATGAGCAGCATCCTGAGCCCTCACACAAATTTTATTACAACTCATCATTGTAATGCCATAATAGTGTTTTACCTTTGTGTTTTACCAGATTTTTATAGTGGGAGTGGAACATAAAATTACATGCTATCATTATCATAATTGGAGTCTCAAATTAGCACATGTATAGATGTTGATAGCACTTGAATTAAAGGAATATTCTTTTTTTTAAAAAAAAAAAAACATTGTAAAGGTGATGTGCAGAGGGGTTACAGTTACATAAGTAAGGAATGAGGACATTTCTGGTTGAACATTGTGACCCATGCCTTCGTTTTTCTCCCTTCCCAACCTACTCCTCTCCCCCCATGAACTGTAAAGTTCATTTCCAACATAGTGTCTTGTGAGTGTCATTGTTGCATTGAGTTATCCTTTGTCCTTGTTTCACCATTTTGTTATGTCCCTTCATTTCCCAAATCAGGTAAAAGTATATGCAAGATGTAGGATACCAGAATCAAAGACAGTGATTGCAAGGGATAAACCAAAAGAAAAAAGAAAAATGAAATAAAATAAGAAAGAACTTGATACAGTTCATTGATGATATCAAAGTCAACAACCAAAAAAAGACTTATTGTTTCCATGACTTGGAGTTCATTTCAATTAGAATTGTTTTATATGGTCATATGTACATAGCTGTTGAGCTATTGTAATCTTCTGCTAGGACTATCATAGATATATACTACTTATTACAAATGAAGGAAAGCATGAAGGCTATGTTTCTTTGGATCTGGCTTACTTCACTTAATATGATGTTTTCCAATTCTTTCAATTTCCCTATTTGAACTATATTGCCTTTCTACACTCCCAATCTTCCCACCTAGGAAATAATAGAAAGGGAAGTTCTGGTGCTGATTTTCAAGATAAAAGACACACTGAAATGCCTATTTATGAAGACAATAATTTTGCATAATGGAGATACAATTAATCGAATATATCAGTGCACATTTGCTGGTGAATACAGCTTATAGTGGTCGTTCTTGGAAAATAAACATATAAAGTCATAAAAATGAAAAGCAAATATAACCAAATTAGATTAACCGTATCTGTATGATAATTGCAATCCAAGTGAGGTTCTTTCTTTTGGCAAATTCTTAAACTTTCCCTTTTTGAGGTTTAAACATTTACATGTTTTTCTACAACTATTTTATTCTCTTAACAAATTTTGGCAAACATATAGTCATGTCTTTTCATTTAACATTTAATAAAAATTATACTTAAGAACATTAGCATGAAGGAATTCTTTTTTTTTTCAACCTTTTTTTTTAACTGTGAAAATACCGTATAAAGGGGTTACAATTACATGGGCAAGATAATGAGTACATTTCTTATCAAGCATTGTTGCCTCCTCCTTTGTTTCCCTTTCCCATCCCTTCTCACACCCTCCCTCCGTGCCAAATTTGTAAAGTTCGTTTTTTGACATAACGACTTGTACATCTCATTGTTGCAATGGGTCCACGTGTATCCCTATTTAAATGATTTGTTTTTTCCCTTATCCTCCACAAATTATACCAACATCAAATACAGTGAAAACAGGGAGTATACCATGGAGAGGGACATACAAAGCAACAAAAATATCATCTTATAAGAAAAACCATTTGAGTCCTTATCATGGGATTCATTTCACCTAACATCAACTTATCTGACGGTATCTGCAAATAAGGGAAACCATGGGCCTTCTGTTTCTTTGGGCCTGGCTTACTTCACTTACTATAATTTTTTCCAAGTCTTTCCATTTCCTAACAAATGGGGCAATGCCATTCTTTCTGATGGAGGCATAGAATTCCATTGTGTATATATACCACATTTTCTTGCTTCATGCTTTAAATCTCTGACCTTCAAAATAGGAGACAGACTGGTGACTTTGTAAGTTATTCAATGACTAATTTTGCTAATATCAGTAGTTTCAGGTAATGACAGTTTGCCATATTGCCAAATATATGTATTTGTGGTCTTTATTATTTTACTAATTACCCTTGTCCTAGGTAGTATTTGTTGTTGCTGTTGCTTTGCCTTTTAAATATCATCACAAAACTAATGTCAAATTTACATGCACTTGTTTTTTGAGTGAAAAAATTTTAGGCTCTCACAATTGTCAAATAAATTATAATTTCTTTTTGTCAATTAGCTCACAACTGAAAAAGAAAAAAAAACAGACTAAAACCCAAAGAATGCATTTAAGTATCAAAGGGATTCTACCAGTATTTTGAAATCTATTATCTTGTGCACTAAATAGAAGATTGGAGGGCTGGGAAGTTGGCTCAGTAGTAGAGCGCTTGCCTTGCATGCATGAGGCCCTGGGTTTGATTCCTCAGCACAACATAAGCAAAAAGAAAAAAGCCGGAATTGGTGCTGTGACTCAAGTGGTAGGGCACTAGCCTTGAGCTGAAGAGCTGAGGGACAGCACTCAGGCCCAGAGTGCAGGCCCCATGACTGGACCAAAAACAAAACAAAACAAAAAAAATAGAAGATTGGAAAGCCTTAAAGAACTATGAAGTCATATAAAATACAGGACATTATGCTGTTTGTGTTCTCATTTCCCACTCTAGAAATAATTTTAGTGGTAAAGTTCATCAATTATGTATGAGGGGGAGGTTCCGGGAAGATGGTGGAGGAGAAGCTGGAGGCTAAACAAGTTCTCACATAGAAAGCAGTTTTAGTCTTCCAGTGAACAGTCCTAAGCCAGAGAATCACACCAAGTGTGCCATCACAGTACAGAGAGTTAGGCCAGAGAGGGAAAATCCAGGCAAGGAGACAGATTTGAGAACTTGCCAGCACCTATGGCTGTGGGGGTGGCGGCGGCCATAGCCGCCATACCTGCAGCACAGAGAGTCCAGGACAAAGGCGCCAGACGCAGCAGGTGAGCAGATTCTACTCAACACCAGCAAGAACTAACAAGGAGCAGACATCTTCATCCTGCAGTTTGCAGACCAGACACGACCCAGGAACCAAGACTCCGGTGTGAGTAGAAGCCTGATATCCTCACTCCTCAGGGAGCAGAGGAGGGAAGGCCACCCCTCCCTCCCCACTACCGGAGATCTCCATCTTTGATACTGACAAAGGCCTGGCTGAGCAGCTAGCTCCAACTCAGGCCTTGGAAAAAAAACAAGAGTCATATAGCAGGTCACAGGAACCTAACCTGACCTGCCAGACTCAGCTCCCCCCAGGAAAAAGTCACCCAGCTCGGGCTGCCAGCCCCAGGAGTGGCTTTCTTCATTGGGTAATCAGAGCCAGAGGCTGCCCCTCCTTACAGCAGCCTTGACAATCAATTGAAATTCAATAAACATAAACCCTGAGAATGGCTCCAGGCTGGGCTCTGTAAGTTCCTCAGAAGCTAGCTCCTCAGAGAAAAGCTGCTGTTTGCTGAAATGCCTCAACTCTACCCAGAACCTAGCTTCATCACAGCATCTCCAAACTAGAGGAAACTGCCATCTCCTCTTTTGTGATACTCAAAGCAGATCTCCCTCCCATTGAACTAGCTTGGGAGGAGGAATACAAAATCTTGGGTAAAGCTGAGCATTTTTCTGCCTGATCAAACAAACTGACTTTAGAAACCATCCTAGCCACAGGAAAATCAAACACCACAAGAAGACCAGAGACTCCAACAAGAGGCTGGTTATGGACACAAGGGACATCTTCCCATCCCCCCAAAAAATCAAAGAACTCTTTTTTTGTATCTTTTACAAAAATGTTTTTTCTAAAAGTTTAATTTTAATTTTTAACTTAAAAAATTTTGTTTTCTATTAACTTTTTTTCTTCCTCTTATAATTTTTATTTTAGGGGTATATGTGTGTGTACCTTTTTTTTCTTTTTTAAAAAAATTTTGTTTAGTTCTACTGACCATTTGATCCTTTTTTTTCTTTCCATCTCATTCCTTTCACTTTTTCTTCTCTTTCATTCTTCTTTGCATAACTTAATTGCTGTTTGCTCATCCTCAGATATACCCATATTCGATTATTAGACCTTAGCCCCCACTGTGTACACACTTAATCCAGAAATTTATTACTCAATTTAAAACATCTTAGACTTAAATTCCTTAATAGCAGTACTACCATTTTATACCTATATACTATTTTAAGCATTTTTATTTTTAAGTTTTTCACATCTCCTTTCTATCCCTCCCCTTCTCTTATTCTATTCACATTCTTCTCTGAATATTATGTTTTCATATTTGCACAATTTTTGTGTTGCACTTCTTAATTTTTAATTTTTGTTTTTCTATTTTTTCTTTCTCTTTCTTCTTTTTATCTCTCTCTACTATCATTCTATCCAACCTATTTCCCCGCTTTGAGATTAGGATTTAGTCAACTCTCCCACTGTTTTTACACATCCCTCTATGCTTATTTTTACCCATATCTCTCCCTAAACCTAATAATTTCTATTTGCCAAATTCTTCTTTGTGGTTTGTAGCCCATTAATACAGAGTTGTTTGATGTTGAATATATATATCTGTTGAACTAGCTTTTATCTGCATTCTTTTGACTGTACAACTACAGTCTTTGGTTGATGCTTACGTTAAAATAGAACAAAACTGGTTTACTTTCAACCCCAATGGGCAGAGCAACCCAGAAAAACACATGAAAAATGACAAGTCCTGGAATCTCAACTCCCATTCATGATAATCAGGGGACAGAAGAGATAATGAATAATCCAGAGGAGAGTTCCCAAAAAGCTCTACAAACACTACTGGTAAACATGGTAAATGAAAAGATTGAAAACCTGCAAATAGGGAGAGAGAGGAGGTAAAACAAAGGTTAATACAGGAATATCATGAGCGAGAGGAAGCCACTCAAAGATTGATACAGGAATTTTGTGAGCAGCTTGAGAACAGTCAAAGAGAAATAAAGGAATGGCTTGAGAAGGCTGAGATCACTCAAAGAGAAAGTCAGGAATAGTGTGAGCAGGCTGAGAACATTCAAAGAGAACTACAGGAACTGCGTGAACATGAAGAAGCTAATCAAAGAGTAATACAGGAATTGAGAGAGCAGGATGAGAATACAGAAAAATCACTAAAGGCATTCATGGAATCCATAAACAGAGAGCTGAAAGAAGTCAGGAAGACCACAAAGAAAATGCTGAATGGAACCCAACAGAAGGAATGGGCGTCCAAGGAAACCATAACCAATCAACTAATTGATTTGAGAATAAACACTGAACACCAAATTAAGGAAGTAAAGAAGTTCATACAAGATCTAAAACAAAGCTCCAACAAAGAATTTGAAGCCATCAAAGCCGACCAACTAGAAGGAAAAGAAATAAAAAACAAAGTAGGAAGTCTTGATAGTAGATTAGACCAGGCAGAAGATCGAATCTCGGGGATTGAAGACTGGCTAAATATTATAGAGAAAGAACATACAACTATCCAGGACAAATCCAAGAAATATGATAGATTTATTCAACACTTGGAAGACACCATCAGAAGGCCTAAACTGAGGATGATGGGTGTAGAGGAGCACCTAGAGACAGAAGTTAATGGTCTAGGAAATTTGTTTAACAGGATCCTAGCAGAGAACTTCCCAAACATACAAAAAGATAGGCCTATTCAGATACAAGAAGCTTTTAGAACTACAAATAGAGCAGAACAGAATAGGATATCCCACCGTCACATTATAATCCACACAGGATCAATTCAGACCAAAGAAAAGATCCTTAAAGCTGTCAAGGAGGAAAGATCAATCACCTATAAAGGGAAACCAATTAGAATCACCTCAGATTTCTTAGTAGAGACAATCAAAGCAAGAAGAGCCTGGAATGATGTATGCCTTGTCCTAAAGACAAACAACTATCAACCAAAAATTCTGTGCCCAGCTAAACTCTCTTGCATAACTGAATGTCAAATAAAATCCTTCCATTGCAAGGAAAAATTGAAACAATACATCTCCACCAAACCAGCCTTACAAAAGATTCTTAAAGATGTCCTAAATATAGAAAACCAACAAGACCACAATAAAGGCCAAGAAACTGCATCCAAACTTAGAATCCAAGAACCATAGGAAGAACCCAGTTTTCGCAGCCCCCAAGAAGGTGGATAACATGGCAGGAACTCCCAAATACCTCTCAGTTTTATCTCTCAACATTAACGGACTTAACTCTCCAATTAAGTGACATAGACTGTCTAGTTGGATTAAAAAGCAAGATCCATCTATCTGCTGCCTTCAGGAGTCACATCTTGCCCGTAAAAACAAACACATTTTCATTGTGAAAGGCTGGAACAAAATCTACCAAGCAAATGGCCCCCATAAATAGGCTGGAGTTGCAATCCTAATATCAGATAAAATAGACTTCAAATTAAAATTCGTGGGAAGAGATAAAGAAGGTTGCTACATACTAATTAAGGGATCTCTCTTTCAGGAGGATATTACAATTCTAAATATCTATTCAGCAAACAATGGAGCATCCAAATTTATCCTAGAAACTCTACTTTCCCTCAAATCTCACATAGATCCAAAGACATTAATTGTTTGGGACTTTAACACACCACTTTCCCCACTAGAAAGATCAACTCGGCAAAAACTCAACAGAGAAACCGCAGAGCTAAACAACTGCATAGATCAACTAGATTTAATAGACATCTACCAAATATTTCACCCAGCAGCATCAGAACACATGTTTTTCTCAGCAGCACATGAAACATTTTCCAAAATAGACCACATTTTAGGCCACAAAGGAAACTTGTCCAAATTCAGAAACATTGAAGCTATACCTTATATTCTCTCAGACCACAAGGGACTATTCAACACCAAAAGCCACTAAAGAAACTCCTGTAACACATGGAGGCTGAACAACACACTGCTGAATCATGAGTGGGTCATGGAAGAGCTTAGAAAGGAAATTCAAATGTTCACGATATTCAACAAAAATAAACACACAAATTACCCACTCCTCTGGGACACAGCAAAGGCAGTACTCAGGAGTAAGTTTATTGCTATGAGTTCCTACATCAACAAATTGGAGAAATCTGAAACTAACAACTTAATGAGACATCTGAGCCTCCTTGAAAAAGAGCAGCAAGATAAACCCTAATCCACTAGATGGAAAGAAATAATTAAAGTTAAATCAGAATTAAATGAATTAGAATCCCCAAAAAACCATAGAAAGAATCAACAAAACAAAGAGTTGGTTCTTCGAAAAAGTTGACAGACCCTTAGCAAATCTTATCAGAAAAAGAAGAGAACACACCCATATAATGAGAATGGTAACATCACCAAGATTCAGAACATTATAAGGGAATACTTCTCAAAACTTTATTCTAATAAGTTTGAGAACTTGGCAGAAATGGACCTTTTCCTAGCAAATATTGACATGCAGAAACTAAACCAAGATGAGTTAAACCATCTTAACAGGCCCATATCAAGCATTGAAATAGAAACAGCAATAAGAGTCCTCCCATCTAATAAAAGCCCAGGACCAGATGGCTTTACAGCGGAATTCTACAAGGCATTCAAAGCAGAGCTCACACCAATACTCCTCCAACTCTTCAATGAAATTGAAAGAGAAAGGTAACTACCTACCTCATTCTATGAAACCATCATAACCCTCATCCCAAAACCAGGCAGGGAGTCATCAAAGAAAGAGAACTAACTATAGACCCATTTCTTTGATGAACATTGATGCAAAACTTCTCAACAAAATTATGGCCAATCACTTCAATAATTCATCCAAAAAATCATACACCATGATCAAACAGGATTCATTTCAGGGATGCAAAGCTGGTTCAATATATGCAAATCAATTAATATAATTCATCACATCAATAGGAGCAAGAATAAGAACCACATGGTTATCTCAATAGATGCAGAAAAAACATTTGACAAGATCCAACACCCCTTTATGAAGAAGATTTTGGACAAATTAGGAATCCATGTAACATTCTTCAATACAATAAAGGCTGTATATGACAAACCTACAGCCAGCATTATACTCAATGGTGAAAAACTAAAGCCATTTCCTCTTAACTCAGGAACAAGACAAGGATGTCCACTCTCTCCACTTCTCTTCAATCTAGTATTAGAATGCCTAGC
>NW_012267275.1:11545730-11648839 GCF_000151885.1 Dipodomys ordii | reverse complement strand
TACTTGTAGAAAACTAAAGCTAGATCCTTATATATCACCCTGCACCAAAATCAACTCCAAATGGATCAAAGACCTCAGAATCAAAGCAGACACTCTAAAAACATTAAAGGATGGAAGAGGAGAAACCCTAGGTCTCCTTGACACAGGCCAAAATTTTCTTAATCTAGACCCATAAACACAACAAATCAAAGAAAGGTTGGACAAATGGGATTGCATGAAATTGCAGAGCTTCGGCATGGCAAAGGACATAGCTAGCAAGATCAATAAAACCCATGGATTGGGAGAAGATCTTCACTAGCCATACAACAAACAAGGGTCTCATATCTAAAACATACCTGGAACTTAAGAAATTAAATCCCCAACAACAAATCTTCAAAGAAGCAACTGCCCAATAAATAAGTGGGCTAAAGACTTAAAGAGAACTTCTCTGAAGAAGAAAGAAGAATGAACAATAGACACATGAAGAAATGCTCAAACTCTCTAGCTATAAAAAAATGCAAATCAAAACAACATTGAGATACCACCTCACCCCAGTTAGAATGGCTATCATCAAGAACTCTAATAACAACAGATGCTGGAGCGAATGTGGACAGATGGAACCTTACTGCATTGTTGGTGGGAGTGTAAACTTGTTCAACCCTTTTAGAAAGTAATATGGAGGTTCCTCAAATGATTCCACATAGAGCTTCCCTATGACCAGCAATCCCACTTTTGGGCATTTACCCAAATGTTGACAAACAAGACCACATCAAAGCTACCAACATAACTATGTTTATTGCAGCCTTATTTACCATAGCTAAGATCTGGAACCAACCCAGATGCCCCTCAGTAGATGAATGGATCAAGAAAATGTGGTATATATACACAATGGAATTCTGTGCCTCCATCAGAAAGAATGACATTGCCCCATTTGTTAGGAAATGGAAAGACTTGGAAAACATTATATTACGTGAAGTAAGCCAGACCCAAAGAAACATAGGTCCCATGGTTTCCCTTATTTGCAGTAACTAGTATATGTCTGAGGCAAGCACTAAAGTTCAGATAAGTTGATGTTAGGGAAATGAACCCTAAGATATGTTTTTAATTTTTTTTTCTTTCATGCGATTGTTTCTAACACATTTATAGGATTATTTCCTTGTTGCTTTGTATGTCCCTCCCCCACAGTATAAACCCTGCTTTCACTGTATTTGATGTTATTATAATTTGTGGAGGGGAAGGGAAAAAATAAATCGTTTACCTAGGGATACAGGTGGACCCATTGAAACAATGAGTTGTACAAGTCCTTATGTCGAAAACGTACTTTACAACTTTTGGGGAGGATGGGATGGGAAGGGGAAACAAAGGAGGATGCTACAATGCTTGATAAGGAATGTACTCATTATCTTGCCCATGTAATTGTAACTCCTCTGAACAGTATTTTCACAATAAAAAGTATGTCTGAGACTTCTTACAATTTTGTAAATGAATATACCAATTAGTAGTTTCCATCAGATACAAATAAAATTGGTGCCATACCAACTAATTAAACAAAATAGAGCCTGATGTTTGATGACTTACATTTTGATAAGGTGGGAAGGTGGTAATAGTACTGTAATAGTTTTAGTACTGATAGCACTAGTTAATCCTAGTTTATTATTTATAGTAATAGTTTTAGTACTGATTATGTGCTATAAAATACTTACTGGGCCATGAAATAGGAATGGCAGAAGAAAGTGTTCTATGGAGAACTGTTTTACACTTGTTGCCCTGAAGAATTGAGAAATAAGAAGGAAACCCTGTGAAGATGTATCAGAGCAATACAAAATGAAGACAAAACAGAATTAAAGTTGATCATGGTTGAGGAATATGTTACTGAGAATGAGATCTAATGATTTAGTGGGAAACAGCAGGGGAGAGAAATCAGAGAGGTAGGCATCAGTAGGTTTGTGAAGGACCTCTAGAATATGATTAAGTTGATACATATATTTTTACTTTCAAGAGGAAAGCCACGAGGAGTTCTAAAGAGTATGCCATATGATTTATACTGCCATAACTACACATGTTAGAAAATCAGAAAGCCTATGAAAGCCCACCTTATTAAAGCCTAATCTCTCTGTCAAATGTTAATATATTTGTAATTTTAATAGGCACTAATCATACTGGATGACATTATGCATTCAAAGCTATTGTATAAATCATTGAGTTTTTATACCATTGTCAACTTTTAAACTCAGAGGTACAAGTGTAAGGAATAAAACTTTAGTAGAAAAATCACCCAGTTCATCTCTAAACAGTCCCACTTCATAATGAGTGAAGTAAAGATTCACAAAGGTACTTCCACATTGCTCTGTCTCTCTGTCTGCAGCCCCCAGTGGAAGCTTGTCAGATTTATTGAGTAGTAAATTAAAAACACAGTGTTTCAAGCAACATGCTTTAAAAAAAATCTGTTAAAATTCCAGCTCTTCTGTATTTCCTGTTATATAACACCTGACAGTGAAACAAATTTGTGAATTGAATTGCTAAGATACTTTTGTCAGCTGGGTAAGTCCTGTTACATTCCCTCACATTTGGAAGAAATGATGAGAGCTTTGGATTTTAGAAAATGAATAAAAACTTAATTCTAAACATTATATTTAGGCATTATTGGATCAATCTACTTCAAATGTCATAGGTCACTTCAATTTCTATTTGCATACCTTCTAAGAAATATAAATTGCAATAGCACTTTGTTTTTTAGTGAGTCCTATCTCATCAGGCTTAGAAGGACTAAACACTGACAACTTCCAGTGGTACTACATAGCGGAAGAAATTGCCATTATGAGAGATACTGATGTGCTTACTTCAAGTGATATCCAGAATTTTCTACAAAATAAGAATGACAAGGAAAGCAATAGCTTTGACATAGCCAGCACAGGAAAAAAATTATGAGCAATCTCCAGATGGGACATTATTAGTATATGTCAAAGAAAGTATAAATTAAAATCAGACACAAAGTCATTTTTTTAACTTTGAAAGCAGATCATGAGATATTTAATTTTAAAATGAGTATCTTAAAATACTAACTCCACTTAAACAGAATCTATCTCAAGTTGACCTAGGGAAATAATAGATCCTCTTTGCATTTGTATTGATTTCCTAATAGTATTTTCTCTTGAATAGTTATCCCTATTATACATATTGTTTTGCTACAAATTCATCTTGTGAAGAAAATGAAGAAAAAGAATTATTACATGTAGTAGAATATTTTGTATCATACACGGTTAAGAGTTATTTCATAAGCAGAATTTTGTACAGTCAATTTTTTTGGCAATTAACTGATTTATTTAAAGAGAACTAAAATAACAACAGATACCCTCTGTGATGTTTAGAGTCAAGTAAATAAATACTTTTTTAAAATTTAATTTAATTTTTTTTTTGGTGCTGGTCCTGAAGCTTGAACTCAAGGTCATACCTCTATTTCTAGCTTTTTACTCAGTGATTCAAGAAAGAGTCTCAGATTTTTCTGCTCAGGATGTCTTGGATTCTTGATCCTCTCATCTAAACCTCCTAAGTAGTTAATATTACAGGCTTTATCCATTGAAATCTGGCACAAAAAAGGCATTCTAGATTGGATTATTTATTTAAAAACATGAAAATTGAATATTAATTATTCCTCAGCTTACACGAGCTTATTACTACATAATTTAGGATTCTGATATTCTTTTGTCTCCAGAGATACATTTACTTTATTATCTTTGAAAAATATTATACTTTTTATTTATATAATGAATTTCCATGTATAACATGTAGACAATATATTTCTTTCAAATTTTAGACTAGATTCCTACATGGAGATCTTAGTCTGATGTGTTTCCTTAGGAATGAGTCACTGTGCTTTCTTTTCTTTTTTTTTTTTTACTTGTTTTGATAACAGGAAAGACACCATGGAAACTGCTGTACTATAAATACCAAGAGAGTACAAATTGTCTTAACATTGTACTGTCATTTTCTCAACAATTTCCTAAACTGAA
Organism: Dipodomys ordii; assembly: GCF_000151885.1. Taxonomy (NCBI): domain Eukaryota; kingdom Metazoa; phylum Chordata; class Mammalia; order Rodentia; family Heteromyidae; genus Dipodomys; species Dipodomys ordii. The sequence goes on along the minus strand of NW_012267275.1, from coordinate 11,644,850 downwards.
TTTAAATAAGATGAAAACTTTGTGCCTGAGAAGCGTATTGTTTACCCTTACATAAAGACTATTGTCCACAGTTTCACAAGAGAGTACACATTAAAAAAAATGAAAATTTAAACGTTGTGTCTAATGCAAGTAACAGGTTGTTTATTTGAAAGGTTTTCTTGTGGGAAAAACTTAAATGCAAGATCATATAGAAACTATACTTTGAACAATCTCAAATTGAGAAAGAAAATTGCTAGGAGCTAGGAGCTTATTCCTGTAATGATGCAGCTACTTGAAAAACAAAGAATGGGAGAATCATATTTTAAAGACAGCCTTAGAATGAACATTCATGAGATCCATTCTTAATCTATAGTTGAGTATGGTGATCTATACTTGTCCTTCTAAGTTATACGGGAAGCAGAGATAGGAAGGAATGTAATTCCAAGGTATCTCAAGTTAAAAATAAATCATAGGTTATCATCTCTACGGAAAGAAGCTGGATGTTGTAGCATGAGCTTCCTCTCATCTCAGCTATGAGAGACAAAACCGGTAGTTTTTGACCCAAGAATATGTCTGAGCAAGAAGCTGACCTTATTTTAACAATAGCCAGTGCAAAAGAGATGGCAATATCTCTCAGAATGGAGTTCATAATAAGCAAAGCTTGAGATCCTGAGTTCAAACCCTAGTACTACCAAGGCACTTTTATCAGTATAATTTGCCATAATTTGCCAAGACTACTTCTGAGTCTTAAAGTATTTTCTTGAAAGCCATTTTAACCATTAAACATCAATGAGCCTTGGTAACACCTATACATTCAAATTTTGTAAGATGACTTAATACAATTTTTCTTTATAGAAATAATTCTGATTGTAGATCTGTTTGACTCAAGAGCCATTATAACTAAAAGATATGATGAAAATATTGTCCTTGAAATGTGTCGTCTTTTAAAATTGTTTTCTTGTCTGTAATTTGGCTCAATGTATGCTGATTGACCCAAGAATTAATAATTAGAGTTATAATTTTCCATGAATTCAAAGCACTGCAGATATATGTCCATTTGTTACTACATAAAATTTCAGATGTGTTGATTGTTTTACATGTGCTAATTATTTAGGTTATCTCTTAAAGTCTATGGAGAACAATAAGATGAGAAATATTGCAAAACATTGGTTGGCAAGGAATACATAGAATATTTACTGAGGTCTCTGAATTTCCTTGGGAATGTAAATTTCAGACAAATTACTTTTTGGTCTTACTGATTCTATTTTATTTGTATCTGGAAGACTTTGTTTTATAATAATTTTACCTTGTTCCTAATGAACTCAAAACTTTAATGCTAAATTAGGATGAGGCAAGTAAGCAAATGTAATTAGAATTAAGATTTTCTAAAACATTCTCTAAAGACACAAAAGAAGAGTTAAAGAACAGCTTACAGAATCAAAAGAAGGTGATAAAACGGGAGAATTTTATAAAACTATGGAATTGTAATAGAGAGTACTCCCTAAAATTCCCAAAAATTACATATAGGAAAATACATCTAGGTTTTTTTTTAAAGAGGTTGATTGTATTTTAAGGGATAATTAGAGATGGGAATCTCAACAACATATTGTCTACAGTTTACAATTCTGGTGAAACAAATTTTATTAGCATCTATATTAATTGTACAGAGAGATTGTATTGTAATTTTCCATACATGCATACATATTGTATGTACTTTCATCAAATTCACCTCTTCTATTAAAAAAATCACATTTTGGGTATATGATTAAGCTAATGAAACAATGTTCACTAAAAGATGGTATTGAAAATTAGCATCCACTGAAATAAATACACACATTTCTCTAACGTACAAGTCACCTTAATCTATATATGCTAACACTCCTGGTCTAATTCTCAATTAAGTGTAAATAAAATAAAATTTCTATCTTCTTTTTTCACATGGTGTTATTATGATATAGTTTTAGTTGAGCTTAAAGGAGAGATTGTTTTTGTTAATAAGTTTTTTTATTGTGAAAATACCATACAGAGGTGTTACAATTACACGGGCAAGGTAATGAGTACATTTCTTATCAAGCATTGTTGCCTCCTCTTTTGTTTCCCCTGACCATCCCTGCCCTCCCATACCCCGCTCCCTGCCAAAGTTGTAAAGATCGTTTTTTCGAAATAGCATACATTTCATGGTTGCAATGGGTCCACCTGTATCCCTATTGAAACAATTGTTTTTTTTTCCTTCTCCTCCACAAATTATACCAACATCAAGTACAGTGAAAACAGGGGTTATATCGTCGGGGAGGGACATACAAAGCAACAAAGAAATAATCTTATAAATGTGTTAGAAACAATAGCAAGAAAGAAAAACCATTTGAGCCCTTATCTTGGGGTTCATTTCTCCTAACATCAACTTATCTGACCATTTCTGCTTGTCTTAGAAATATACTAGTTATTTCAAATAAGGGAAACCATGGGACTTATGTGTCTTTGGGCCTGGCTTACTTCACTTAATATAATTTTTTCCAAGTCTTTCCATTTCCTAACAAATGGGGCAATGCCATTCTTTCTGATGGAGGCATAGAATTCCATTGTGTGTGTGTGTGTGTGTGTATATATATATATATATATATATATATATATATATATGCCACATTTTCTTGATCCATTCATTTACTGAGGGGCATCTGGGTTGGTTCCATATCTTAGCTATGGTAAATAATGCTACAGTAAACATAGTTTTGCTGGTAGCTTTAGTGTGGTCTTGTTTGTGATCATTTGGGTAAATACCCAAAAGTGGGATTGCTGGGTCATTGAGGAGCTCTATGTGGAGTCTTTTGAGGAACTTCCATACTACTTTCCAAAGTGGTTGAACAAGTTGACACTCCCACCAACAATGCTATGGACTTCCCTTCTGTCCACATCCCCTCCAGCATCTGTTGTTATTAGAGTTCTCGATTATAGCATTCTAACTGGAGTGAGGTGGTATCTCAATGTTGTTTTGATTTGAATTTCTTTATGTGTATATTGGCCATCCTTCTTTCCTCTTCAGAGAAGTTTCTCTTTAAATCTTTATCCCACTTATTTATTGGGCAGTTGTTTCTTTGAGGATTTGTTGTTGGGGGATTTAATTTTTTGAGTTCCAGGTATACTTTATATATGAGACCCTTGTCCATTGTATGGCTAGTAAAGATCTTCTCCCAATCTGTGGGCTCTCTATTGATCTTGCTAACTATGTCCTTTGCCATGCAGAAGCTCTGCAATTTCATGCAATCCCATTTGTCCAACCTTAAAAAAGGGATTTTAAAAGATTACTTATTTAAATTTTTTTGAAAATTTTTCTTTTGCTTCATTATGGAATTTTATTTTCTAGAACCTTGCTTGGCACAGTCTTTGAGGCTTTTCCGTGCAAAACTATACCATTTTCTGCCAGAATCATAGCACAATGGGTGAACATAACTTTATAGGATACCTAAAACAACCATAGTAATATGTATTAAAAGTATGGTTAATATATTGAATCTGATTTCAAGTGTATTTTCTATTTTTAAGTCAAATTGGCAGTGAGTAAACACTTAAGTTTATATGGATATCAATTTAATATAAAAACAGGAATGAGACAAGATAACTACACTTCAGGATGTTGATGAATTTTAAGAATTATTTTTCTTGGTATCATGCTTTCATGGCTTTCTTGCTCACAGCTGGTACTCTACCACTTTAGCCATGCCTCCATTACATATGACTAATTTATTGATTAATTGAAGCTGAACCCCTCGTGACCTTGTCTGCTCCAGCTGTCTTCAAAATACAATTCTCCATATCTGTCTCCTAAGCAGCTGAGATCACAGGTGTGAGCCATCAGGACCCAGCATTCTAAGTTTTAAGGCATGCAAAATGCTAACTATTTTTAATGTCTTTTCTTTGTTTCTAAGTGAAACTTAACTGTTTTACCCTGTTCATTCTTTGAGTCATCAGCATTCTCCCAAGTCCAAGAATAAATTAAGTAGGTTATTTCATTAGGAATACTAACAATATTTATTTTGTCCAAATATTTTCCTGTTTTGAAATATATCTATTTTTTTGTGTTATAAAGGATACATTTTGTGTGATTTAGGGTCTGAAAGGAATGTTCAAATATGTCAAGTTCTCACATTAATCTTTTAGTCAATAGTGTGTCTCATAGCAATTAAACTTTTAAGTCAGAAAGAAAAAGTAAATCTGTTCAATTTTAAAACCCTACTGGCTAATATGGGCATCATTTTTATGGTTCAGAATAGTTACATCATGATTTGTAAGTTCTTTTTGAATCCAGGCTTTTAAGAGATTAAAAAAGTGATGGAAAAATATTTTTGTTTGTATCTTTTTATAAATGAATGATAACATGTGTAATAATATTGCTGGGCTTCAAAATCACAAATGAGTTCTATTTCAGCACATATATTTCAGTAGAAATAATATTATATTTGTATAAAACTCTACTTCACTTTTAAATGACTGTACAATCTCAGGCACTGGAAACAAAACACTAATACTGTTGTCCTGAATTCTGAATCTAAGACAAAAATATAATGAGAAATCCTAACAAAGAAGTAGAAACATTTTTTTCTTGACAATAATTTAGAAAATTAAACAAGGTTATAGAATAACATTACCATTCCTAGCAGCTGCAGCAGTAGCAGTAGTAGCTTTTTTGCTCTCTTTTGGTCTGTTCTTAACCTGTGTCCATTCTTTAAGTTATCCTTAAGTCACCCAGCATGTGTTCCAGTTAAGTCTCTCCACCTCCTGTCACTTTGTATTTTTACCTGATCAAAGCTGGGGGGAAGAGGGAGAGAGGGCAGTGGCTTATACCTGGTTACTGCAGAGATTGAGATCATGGTCTGGAACCTGCCCCAGCTGTCAAATCTAAGCAACTCTTATTTCCATTAACCAGAGAGAAAAAAATGGAACTGTAGATAAAAATGAGAATATATTCCCAAGTGGTGTCTGAAATCTTTCTTATTTGCCTGTACTGAGGGTTTGAACTCATGATTCTTGAGCTATGTTCCAATCCTTTTGTTATCAGTTTGACTCACTGAAAAAGGTCTTACACTTTCTGCCTTACATGTTGATCTCCTAATTCCAGAATAGTTGGGATTAGAGGCCTATACTGTTACATATGGCATGAATTTCTACTTCTACTAACGCAACAGCATAATTAATTTCTACATGATATAAACTTTCTCTTGTTAATATAAGTAAGCACTCCTGTTATCATTACATCATACTTCTTCCCACAATAAATGCCTTGCTTGAGGTATACAAACCAAATAGATTAAAAAAAAATAAACCTAAAACATGCTAAAAGCTATTGCTCATTTTTATTGTAGTATACTCTCATACAATAAATAGTAATGTTTTTTGTTTAATGAAGTCCTTTCCTTTAAGAGCTTATAACAAAAAAGATGAGTATTTTTAAATGAAATATTTTTATCTGTGTATCTATGGCAATATAAATCATTCCTTTATGGTTATTATAATGCTGAGCAATGTTAAAGTCATATATACACATAATGAATACAAATGAAAGGTAGTAGTTAGCTAAATAATGTGTGCCACATACTTATATGAAACACTAATTTAGAAATTTCTAGCAACCAAAGGGAATATCAATGAAGAATAACCTAGAGGAAAAATCAGTTTGATGAATTGGGCTATATTAAAGAAGTTCCAAGACTTTTTTTTCTTTTTTCCACTCTACCAATAAAACAGACAAAACTTTCATGTGAGAAAGTAATATTTTGCTCTTGGAAAAATGAAAACTTCGAACCTTTTCCTTAAGGGAAGAACTTTGCATTTAAACCATTGGCTCTTTAGAGACATTTTCAGGATGAAAAAAAATCAAAAGATTCATTTTACTTGGAGCGTTAAAAAAGATGAAACACAGGGGGCTCCTGGTATTTCTCTCATTTAAGTTTAGTGTCATGATGGTTTGATAGGGCCTGAACATTCATTTAAATTGATATGCCAAGTAATTAAAAATATTGCAGGTAAGTTGAACATTTGACCTATTTGCTTATTTTAAGCTCTGCCTCGGGATCACTCCTATTCCACGTTGTAGGCTATTCCACAGAAGTTATAGGCCATGCATATATTTTAACATGATGAATGTTGGTATTAAAAGGCTACAGTGAGTCCCATCTGAGGCAGCATTTTATATCAATGTGGAAACTCATGTGAGATTGAGGTTTACTGCAGCACACAAAGGAATTGGGAAAAGTCATATGCTAATGTATGAATATTCAGAAGGAGCCAGATATAAATGTGCCACGTTTTCATCAAATCTCTAAAACAGGGCTATAGTCTGTAATGTATATTTATAGATTTTTATTTGGGTTGCTACATTTGCTCAGCTTTATGCTGAACTATATTCACTTATTCATCTACATACTTATCTATGCATTATTCAATCTGTATTTATTGAACATCCATTATGTTTCCAGAATCTCCCCTAGATACAGTGGTGACCAAAACAATTAAGAATTCATGAGCTCAGTCTTAGTAATAAGAAGACATTATTCAAATAAATGCATACAATACATGGGGCCTGTCTTAGTTTTCATTACAAATAAGAGGTACTCAATAACTTGTTATGAAAGATAAAATGTTTATTTTTAAAAGGGAAGTGTCAACCTGTGAGTGATTTCTCCCTTGGCTTTGGGCCTGTGGTGAGACAGAAGATCATGGTGCCTTGGAGGCCAACCACCTCCTCACAAGTGGGCTGAATTATCATGATCCTACAAACCTCTTCCAGGGTACCAGCTCAGTGACCTAATGATCTCCATCTAAGACCTGCCTGTTAAAGACTCTACTACTGACAAAAATACCATCCTAGATACTAAACCTTGACACATGGGCTTCTGGATGACATCAGGATTCAAAGGATAGCAATGTTTTTTTGGTCAGTAATAAAGAGTGGCTTGTAGAAATAGTGAGAGATGCAACTTGAGGGAGCACATGTATCAAAAGCCTTAGTTAATTGGTGCTATGTATGAAAAGTCCATAAAGGTAAGAGGTGTGTCATGTGTTGCTGGCACAGAGACAAATCTTTTGGCAGAGTGATGAACAAACATGAAGAAGCTATAATGGGAATGTAATTGGTAAATTTGGAAACTATCAACCTGGCCCAATGCTGCAGAAGAAATGAACATGGGGAAGGAGCAATAACTTTTCCACTGCGTAATATTGGAAGCCACTGGAGGATTTGAGTTGAGAATAACCTGATTTGACCTTGGCTTTAAATACCACCATTCTGGCTTCAAGTTGAGATTATTTTTTGTATGTGGCTGAAGAAGAAAGCAGTTACTGCACATGACAGATCTTACCAATAACTCAGATGAGAAATGACAATGACAGATTAGCTGCTGACAACTGGTCAGATGCTACACTTTTTCTAACTAGAGAACACATAAAATGTGGGACATAATGGATCTTTTTTTCTCTCCTCTTTTGCTTCTACGAAATAAAATTTAGGATTCCCACTTAAAGTTGAATTTAGTGTACGTATGTGCATGTGTCCCATGCTGTATAACATAGAACTTTATTAAAATGGTGTTTTGTATTGGAAATTCAGACTTGACTGGCCATCTCATATAGTTGTTTATTAAATCTCAAACTCTTTCCAGATTTTCCCTGATTACACTGTATCTTTATCTCAACATTTTTTTAATGTCGGTATCTTTTTCAAGGTGTTCCTTGCACTTATTCTACTCCTACCCTCAGAAGCAGTTTTTTGTTTTATTTTAGTTTTTAATTATCAGTAAGTCCTGTAGCTGAAGAATTTCCTCTATGTCCCTAGGAGCCTAAAGGTTTTGCTCCAATGTGAGGTAGTTATGAGGGAAGTGGGTGGCTTTGTGTCTTCCATTGTCACTAATTATCATCCACATTCTGTATTATAAAAAAGGGTTTAATTCAGTTTTCTGTCTTTCCTCTGGTTTTTTGGTTAATACTTTAGTCTAATATTTTGCTCATTTTTTTCTTACTCCTTTTGCATGCTAAGCAACTCATTATCTATCATGGTCTTCCAATGGTGACAAACTATCTGTGTGCATTATTATCTTCTCAAGGTGACATGTCATACCTATAACTTTATTTTTTTTCAAGCTGCCCTGTGTTTGTGTGTGTGTGCTCTACATGCAATTGTTGTTGTTGTTTTTTCCATTGTTTTCCCTCCATTTTATAATACAGTATAAAGCCTCACTGGAAGCAAAACACATGTGGGTCCCAAGCTCTTAGACTTCCCAGACTCTAGAATCAGAAGCTCAAATAGGTTTCTTCCCTGATGAACTACCCACTATGTGATATTTTGTTATTACAATATAAAGCAATCTGTCATATCATAAGAACTGAGGTTTGAAGTGGTGCTGTGGCTCAAGTGGAGAGTGCTAGCTATGAGCTGAAGATCTGAGGGACAGCGCCCAGGCACAGAGTTCAAGCCCCATGACCAAAAAAACCCCCAAAACAACCAAAAATATAACTGAGGTAATCTGGGTATGTGTGTGTAATTTTAGGTCCATTTAATTAGGATATTATATTGTATTTAATACTTGCTGTAAATATGGGTCAACAGACTTAAATTTCCTTTTGTTTGTATTGCTTAGGTTGTCTTTGAATTTTTCTAGAAAATTAGTTTATATAGAGTCTATATCTCATAGCTTTCTGTTAAATCCATTATTATTCCTGTATAGCCCTTCCTTTCCCCTGATGAAGAAAAGCAAGTATAATTTAATAATGAAATATTATTTTTGTATATGTGCTAATCTGGGGGATGTGACCTTTAGATATACTATTTTTCTTATTTTCCCTCTCCTTGTGTAAGATTCAAAGGCTAGGAGTTCCTGGAGTTTTCTAATTCCTCTACCCTTAGAAAAGATAAGGTTCCTGTAAAATAACTTCCTTTGGGGACAGTTTGTTAGGGACAATGCAGTTCAGTGAGCATACTCAAAAGTTGATATACCTCCTTAATGCTGGAAGTAGGAGATGATGGTTTTGTTGGTTTGTCTTCTTCTAGTCTTCGCCAGAAGAAACTGTTAGCTCTCACAGAGGTAAAACTCAGGAAAGAGTCAGGTTTACCTAACATTGTGTTTTCAGAAGTTTTAATCTCTCAAACACAGTCCATACTTGGCTTTCACTGGTTTGGTGATTACTGTGTAAGAACTGCTGGTGTTACTGGTTCCATTGATTTCTGTTCATGGTGAGGATTTTTCTATTTATATCTATTTATTTGTGTGGACATTTACCATATAATCTCAACTTTCTTATGAATATACTGAGTTACTCATTACCAATTTGTCCAGCAGGTTTCTTATCATATGCATGAGAATGATGATTTCAAGGACTATACTATCAGAACACAAACTGGAAATATCTCTCAGATCCCTATACTTGTCTTGAAATTTTTCATTACATGAACTTGTATACTTGTCTATATCACACCTTGTGTTGAATGCTGTAATGAATTATTATTTATATGCATAAGGACTGTCTTTGTCTTCTTATTCCTTGCTGAACAAAATGACACTGCCTTAATCTTGGAAGTATGCCAATCCATATATCTAGCATAGCAAATATTTGTAGAAGGCAAGCTCCAATCTTACATGAATGCAAATGTTTAACTAAATACTGATTTTACTCTTGAACCATAATGTTGCCTTTTCAGTGACACCTTCATATATTCAGTTCAAGATCTATTTTTAAGTTTAAAAAAAGTAAAATTCTCAGCACTACACAGAATTGTTAGTATATCATGTCTATTACATTGAAATTTTCTTTAGATTTTTACTTTGTATAAGGCCAGAAGTGATTTAAAATTATGCTATTTTTTAGCTTGAACTTTGCCTCTAGAATCAAGTGTACCTTAAGAGTTAGGATTTAAAAAATTCTCCCTAGGGTATTACTTCAAGCAATTTAAGCTGCCATCACCTCCTGATTTAGCATTTTTAATAAACTTCCTAGGGCAAAGGATTAATTTCCCTGGACCCTCTTTATCCTTGATGCAGAAGTATAATGTTCAATCAAGGATAGATCATTGTTCACCTAATGTCTTGCCTGCATGCTTATGAATGAGTAGATAGAAGTTAAAGAAAGGGAGGAAAGCCAAGACAAATCAAACTAATCCCCAATCCTTAAACTGTGCTGCTAAATAAAAACAGAAACAAATACATAAAAACTCAAATAAAATTACTTGTACCACATTAAATGGAACACATTAAAGAAACATATGTCCACTGTGGCAGGTTATGGCCAACTCGTCTGAGTTAAATTGCCTACATGCATATTGATCCTTATCTAAAACTCATCTTTAAAAAGAGAAGTTTCACTGTTGGAGCAAAACTGTGATTTATATACCATTCTGGGATTTGGAGGCTATTGCATTTCATGGTAAATCTACTTTCAGCTCTTTCTCAACACTTTAGAAGTAAATACTTATTACTTTCATTTTCATTATATATTTATTAATATTCAAAATCCAGTGATTCCAAAGCATCTCTGATTTTTATGCAATCCAGTTTCTGAGACCTACACTCATGGGGTGCAGGATCATAGAAGGAGTTGGAAAAAGAAGGAAGCAATGATGGCATACTGGCTAAGCTTCTCAGTGTAAAATTAAATTTTATCTAACAGTTTCTGATATGATCTGATAAATGTTGTACATAAAAAATAGGATATATTATTCTATTCTAAGATACAAACATCCTTCTACAGTGCTTAGAGTCAAACACAGGAAGCTTTGCTAGTCTCTTTTTAATGATAATTAATCTCACATGTGTACACTGTCATTCCTTCTTACTGAGGAAAGAATAGTTTCTAATTGGGTAATAATTCATGGCAAAATAGAACACATTTGAATATAAATAATGGCACTTATTGGACATGATCCTGGAAATTAAGCTATACTAGGAAATTCATTAGGGAAAATATTTAGTATATTTCAAACTTACAGTTACTTGACTCTTTATCTTTCTATGAAAGACTAATCTTCCAAAAATCATCATTATTTTTTACATTGGAATGCATGTGCTAATGTCAAAAGAACTACCAGGCATTGAAAAAATACACAAACATGAAATTCACATACCTAAAGTAGAAACAAGTTCTAAAAATAGCACAGAATGCTTAATTTTCCAAACAGGTGCAAAGACAAAAGCACTTAAGCAGAAACCTGTTAAACAACAAAATATGTCTATGTATTTTTGTTGCTGAAAACAATGTAATTTGCATATAAACACTTCTTTACTGAAAGTATTTCAAAACTTAGAAGCTCTTACTTAGACTTTTCAACAGCTTCCCATAGGAAGATTTTTAGTAGGCAGTTAAAATATATCATTATATGTGTTTCCTCTTCTTTGGGAGAAGAAAAGAGATAGTTTTGGGTTTTAACTAAGGACTTTGTACAGGATGGTGCTCTAGCCATTTGTTCAGACAAGGTCTTACATTTTAGTCTGAGACAGGCCTCTATGTACAACCCTGCTATGAGTCTTTGCCTCCCATGTGGCTATGCCTCCCATGTGGCTGGAATCATAGACATAAGCCTGTGATCATGAACCTGTAACTTGTTGGTTGAAATGGGCTCTTACTAATCACACACTGTACCCTCCCCCCACAATAGCCTTGAACTAAGATCTTCAGGATCTCCAACTCCCAAGTAGCAGGAATTATAGCTATGAGCTATATATGCAGCTCTTATTTTTTTCCTTGAATATTTGTAAATAGCTAAGTCATTATGGCTTTATTTTTTGTATCCTATCAAAGTTTATATTTTAAAATTGTACTTTCTAAGAAGGATATAATTTAGAAATTATAGATAAAATAACTTATACATGATAGTTAAAACTAGCAATAGTAATTAGTATTATTTCACAATGATTCAATTTATAATTTTATTTCCTTATGTATTTTTTGCTTTATGGTGATGTGAATGTGATAGGAATTAAGTAGAAATAAGGCTGCACATACTTAGTTTTCATCTCTTCCAAAGCTAAAGATATGCATCATCCATGATGCTTGAAAGGAAGTGGTTTGCATACTCAAGTGGGTGACCACAGAGCAAGCTGCCATGTTCTAGAGCATAGGCCTCTTGAACTATGATGCTGATAAGGTCAGAGAAAATAGGCAATTTTCACCTCACAACAATTTAAACAACTTCTGCATCTCCAAAGGTGATAAGTGCATCATATTTTGGAACATTGCAGGCCAGTGAATAAGCATTTTTTCCTACAATATGTAATTTAAAACAGTTTATTTCATGTTTCATCAAATTTTGTTCTGCTTTGTAATGTATTTGGGAAAGATAGATCCAAATATGATGTTTTATCCTTCTTTGAAGTAAAATTTTTGTGTGAGAGCTGATCCAAAACTTGGGCAAAGTAGCAGGGTATAAAATTAACCCTCAAAAAATCAATGGCTTTTCTGTACACCAATAACAAAATGAGTGTTGCTGAATTTAGGAAAGCAACTCCTTTTGTAATATTCCCACAAAAAATAAAATATCTAGGATTTAATTTAATTAAAGTAGTGAAGGACTTCTATTATGAAAACTTTAAAAACCTGAAAAAAGAAAGTAAATCAGAACGTAGGAAGTGGACAAACCTCCCATGCTCCTGGATTGGGAGGAATAACATTGTGAAAATGGCAATACTGCCAAAGGCTAGCTACAAATTCAGTGTGATATTACGAGTATCCCAACCTCATTCTTCAATGAAATAGAAGCAATCCAAATATTCATATGGAACAATGAAAGACCCTGAATAGCAAAAAAATCCTTAGCAGAAATAACAGTGCTGGAGGAACATCAAAATCAAACTTCAACCTCTACTACAAAGCCATAGTAATCAAAAAGGCTGGTACTGGCACAAGAACAGACCTGAGAACCAAAGGAATAGAACTGAAGACCAAGAAATGAACCTGCAGACCTATAGCCACCTAATCTTTGGTAAGGAGGCCAAAAAAAATAGAATGGAAGAAAAAAACCCTTTTCAGTAAATGGTGCTGGAAAAATTGGTTGAACACATGGAGAAAACTAAAGCTAGATTGTTATATAACACCCTGCTTTCGGGATCAAAAACCTCAAAGTAAAAGCAGAAACCCTGAAAACATTACAGGAAGGAATAGGAGAAACTCTAGGGCTCCTTGGCACAAGCCAAAATTTTCTTAATAAGCAACTAAAAACAACAAATCAAGGAAAGTTTGGACAAATGGGATTGCATTTAACTGTGGAGCTTCTGCCTGGCAAAGGATATAGCCAGCAAGATCAATAGAAAGCCCATGGATAGGGAGATCCTCACTAGTCATAGAATGGACAAGGGCCTCATATCAAAAATATATGTAGAACTCAACAAATTAAATCCCTCAACAACAAATTCCCAAAAAAACAACTGCCCCATTAATAAGTGGGCTAAAGACTTAAAGAGAGTCTTCTCTGAAGAGGAAATAAGAATGGCCGATAGACACATGAAGAAATGCTCAACTTCTCTGGCCATAAAAGAAATGCAAATCAAAACTATATTGTGGGGCTGGGAAGGTGGCTCAATGGTAGAGTGCTTGCCTTGCATTCATGAAGCCCTGGGTTCGATTCCTTAGCACAACATAAGCAGAAAATACAGGAGTTGGTGCTGTGGCTCAAGTGATAGAGTGCTAGCCTTGAGCTGAGGAGAAGAGCTGAAGAACAGAGTTCAGGCCCTACGAAAAATAAATGTGATTCCACTGCACTCCAGTTAGAATGGCTATAATAAAGAAATCTAATAACAACTGATACTCGAGGGAATGAGGCCAAAAGGGAACCCTACTGCATTGTTGGTGGGAGTATAAACTTGTTAACTACTCTGGAAAAACGTATGGAAGGACTTCAAACGACTACACATAGAGCCGGGCGCTGGTGGCTCACGCCTGTAATCTAGCTACTCAGGCTGAGATCTGAGGATCGCGGTTCAAAGCCAGCCCGGGCAGGAGAGACCATGAGACTCCTATCTCCAATAAACCACCAGAAAACCGGAAGTGGCGCTGTAGCTTAAGTGGTAGAGCACTCGCCTTGAGCTGAAGAGCTGAGGGACAGCGCCCAGGCCCAGAGTTCAAGCCCCACGACCAACAACAACGAAAAAAAGACTACACATAGAGCTCTCCTATGAGCTGGTATTCCCACTTCTGGGCATTTACACAAATGACCACAAACAAGGCCATACTAAAGTTACCAGTACAACTATGTTTATCACAGCATTATTCACCATAGCTAAGATATGGAACCAACCCAGATGTCCCTCAGTAGATGAATGGATCTAATCACTGCCTCAGTTGTAAGGAAATGGAAACACTTAGAAAAAATGAATTAAGCCAAACACAGAGAAAAATAGATCCCATGGTTTCCCTTATTTGCAATAATTATTGTATGTCTAGGATAATTATCATATGAGCAGAAAAGCTCAAATGTTATGTACATATGACCATGTAAGACGATACCTAGTGAAACGAACCCCAAGATATAGACACAAGAGGTTTTCCTTTGTTGCTGTTGTTTTAATGTACTATGTGATTTTTATTGATTCTTGTATATTCTTCCTCCTATAATATATCCCTTTGTTACGATTTGACTTTGGTACCTTGTACTTAAATATACATAGTTATCTAATTTGAGGAGGGGAAAGGGAATAACAAAATGCTGAAACAAGGACACAGGATGACCCATTGCAACAATGATACTCACAAGACACTAAGTTGGTAATGAACTTTACAACTTTGGAGGGGAGTAGTGGGGGAGCTCAGGGAGAGGGGAAACAAAGTAGGGGGTAACAATGCTCTACAAGGAATGTACTCCTTGTCTTACTGATGTAACTGTAACCTCTCTGTACAGCATCATTACAAGAAAATAACAGTTTTTAAAAATAATAATAAGAATCATCTTTTGAAATGAGATTTGAAACTTCTAAATAGAAATTCTCTGCTATGATGCTGAATTTTTAAGTTTCTCCACTTAGACAAAATATCAACATATTGAAGGAGATGGAAATAAAATATGATTGCTTATACTTGAAGATGAAGGTACTTGCTATTATAAAAGAGTAAAGCCTGGAAAAGAGAAAGGGCTGACTTCAATCACTCTCCCTGAATGCTGTTACAATGCTGTCAAACTCAGTCTAAATATAACACTGTTTTAATATCTTCACAAAAACTAAGTTTGAGCATAAATGGAAAGACAATTATGGTTGAAAACAGGAATCCAAAACAGATGATTTTGAAGCTTCCAATGTGAGACCATTTCTTCAAATACCACCATGCTCACTGCACAGTGCCTTCATTGACATCAGTAATAACTTTTGAGCCTTCCTCCAAAATGCCAGAATAGATGCGCACAGAGTTGAGTGACAGTTTCCAGGAGAACACCAAACATGACAACAGTGTACAGTTTACGCTAATATAACCCATATACGCAATAATATTACGTATATGTAGTATTCTTTTACCTACACACTAAGATTTCAACAAATACCTATTTTTATTGCAAATACATTCTATAAAGAAGAGGTAGTATTTTTAATGTTATAGTTGGAAGTAAGAAAGACTAGATTTCTTGTAAATTTAAGCATATCCTCACACCTGAAAAAGGCATTAACATCTAAAATCACCTTTTGTACTGCTTTGTTAAATTCCCCTCACAATGGGACACCAACTTCCCGCAGTAATATTTTTAAAGTATTCTGCTGCTGTGAAGAATATTTAATTATGTGATTATCTTTCCTGAAGTGTGCTGTTAATTGTCTTTACATCAAATGTAAATGATTTTGAACAATAAAAGTGAGTGAGTAATGTGCTAGCTGTGAGAAACAGATGTCATGTGGCTTTTGATTTCTAAGTCATTTATAAATATTTCTTTTCAAGTCTAGAAAAGCAATTAGTTAAGATTATAGACTAATAGCCATCCAAATCTAGCTTTATGAGCAAAGGCAATATGAATCATGAAATGTTAAAAAAGCAACTCACTTTGGAAGAAATATCTAATTATATGCATATACTTCAAAATACTAAAATATTATAGCTGAGTTATAATTCTCTGAGCTTAGACTCTTTTTTAAACATTGATGACATTCTTGGATATGAAGCATGTATTCCTCTGTCTCTTAAGGTCTTCCTTCCAGTGAATCTTTTGCAAATAATAGGCAATTTGTGCAAGCATCTGAGAAATAAAGTAAACTTTTGAGTTTACTTCACACTTATTTACCAGTAAGACATCCAACTCCCCTTCATTTTATAATAATGTTCTTAGTAATAACTATTCAGCCCTTGGTACACACGTTTCAGACATCAGTAATTGCTCTTCTGCATTCTGGAAGGTTTGCATGACACTGACCCTGATATTCTTACTATCAGGTGTAACATTCAAAGTGTCTGTGCTTAGGTTGTGATTAAATATATTAAGAAAGAGCTTTTGGGGAAGTAGCTCAGTCATAGAGCAACTACTCTGTTTGATACCCAGAACTAAAAAAGCCAAAAAAAAAGAGAGCAAAGGTTCTGTTTTATATATATTGCTATGATAAAAAACAAATTCCACTAGTTATGTACAGATGGCTCACCCCTGTAATCCTAGCTTCTCAGGAGGCTGAGGTCTGAAGATCTTAATTTGAAGCTAGCCTGGGCAAGGAAGTCCATTATACTCTTATAGCCAATTAACCTGCTCAAAGTAGACCTATGGCACAAGTGGCAGAGCACTAGCTTTGATGGAAAAAGCCCAAGGACAGTGCCCAGGCCTTGAGTTCAAGGCCCAGGATCAGAAACCACATCACACACACACACACACACACACACACACACACACACAAACACACACCACAGTGTCATAGTGTAAAATCAGAGGCATAAATTACCATTAATGGGGAGATAATTTTTTATTTTATTTTATTTTATATTTTCTGCTTATGTGGTGCTGAGGAAACGAACCCAGGGCCTCATGCATGCAAGGCAAGCACTCTACCACTGAGCCACTTTCCCAGCCCCTTTTATTTTATTTAAATACCTACAAACCATACACAAGAGAGCTATGAGTAATGCTAATCCTTGAAAAATTTAGTGCTAATCTGTGAAAGTTTTATTTGTGCAAAAATTTCAAAAAAAATCACCACTTCACAAATGAATCCCTGGTATGTTAAACTTTAAATTAAAATTACGTGGAAAATAGCCAGTTGGTTTCTTTTGACTATTTCTTAAAAGCAAAAGATGTAGTCCTCACATGAGTATTATTCATGAAACAAAGAACTGTTCTTGTTCTTTTTTATGGGTTTTTGAGCCCAGGGGGAATAATTATTAAAATTCTTTTTATCTTCCCTTCCTTTCCTAGTTATTTTACTACATAATTAATTACTATAGACCAAGATCATTTATCTTATTTGTAGATTTAGTTTTCTTTTTGACATTTCATAAAAATTTTATTGCTGGAAATTTGAATTGTACTTTTATTTATTTATTTAAAAATTTATTGTAAAGGTGATATACAGAGAGACTACAGTTATGTGGGTGAAGCAATGAGTACATTTCCTTTTGAACAGTGTCACTCCACCCCTTATTCTCTCCCAGTTTTCCCCTCTCAACTTCCTTCCATAGTTCATTTCCAACATAGTGTTTAGAGGGTTTCACTGGTGAATTGGTTCACTCTTTTGTCCCACCATTTATTGGCTTCCCTTTTCCCACCCCAAATCAGATTAACTTATAAAAAGACACAGGGTACAATAATCCAAAAGCAGCAACAAAAGGAAATAAACCAAAGAAAACCGGAAAGAAGGAAAGAAAAAAAACTGCAAAAAGTACAATAAAAACCTTGTACTTTATTTCTTGGAGTTCATTTCAATAGCATTATTTTATATGATCATGCACATAGCTATTGAGCCCTTGCAGTCCTTTCCTAAGAATATCCTCTTTCAGTCTCACATTCACACAGTGAGAATGTTTAGATTGCTGCTTAATTATGTCCAGGTGTAATTATTTGTCTTTTACTATTCATTGGGTTTAATTGTAGATTTATAGTATAGTTAATAAGGAATGAGGGAAACTATGCAGCCTATGTTTTTTGGGGTCTGCCTTACTTCGTTTAGTATAATTTTTTCCATGTCTTTCCATTTTCTTATGAATGGGGCAATGCCATTCTTTCTGATGGAAACATTGAATTTCAATGTGTGTATATATCACAATTTATTGATTGATTCATCCACTGAGGGTCATTTCGGTTGATTCCATATCTTGGCTATAGTAAACTGCAATGAACATGGTTGTGCTGGTGGCTTAGTGTAGACTGGTTTGTGATCAATTGGATAGATGCTCAGAAGTGAGATTTCTGATTCATAGGGGAGCTCTATATTTATAGACTTTAAGAAGCATCCATATTGCTTTCTACAGTGGTTGAACAAGTTTACATTCCCACATGTTCCCTTTTGGCCACATCTTCACCAGTATCTGTTATTAATTTTCTTGATAGTGGCAATTCTAACTGGGGTGAAGTGGACTCTCAATGTTGTTTTGATTTGCATTTATTTTATGGCCAGAAATGTTAAACATCTCTTCATGTGTCTATTAGCCATTCTTATTTCTTCTTTGGAGAAGTCTCTTTTTAAGTCTTTAGCCCATTTGTTAATTGGGTTGCAAATTCATTGCAATACCTATGAAAATCGCAACAACATCCTTCACTAGTAAAGAAGAAGCAATTCAAAATTCATATGGAGTAATAGAAGACCCCAAATATCTCAAGCAATCTTTAGCAAGAAGAACAGTGCTGGACGAATATCAATATCACGAATATCAATATCAGGCTTCAAACTCTATTCCAAAGCTAGTAATAATAATAGCTTGGTATTGGCACAAGTATAGTCCTGAGGACCAGTGGAATAGTAGAAAGACCTAGAAATGAAACCACAGGCCTATGTCACCTATAGTCTATGATCTTTGATAAGAGAGCAAAAAACACAATACGGAAGAAAGACAGTCTCTTCAAAAATGGTGCTGGCAGAATTGTCCATACACACAGAGAAAACTGAAGTTAGATCCTTATATATCACTCTGCACCAGAGTCAACTCCAAATGGATCAAACACCTCAATGTAAGATCAGAGACCCTAAAAATATTATAGGAAAGTATAAAGGAAACATGAAGGCTCCTTGGTACAAGTCAAAACATCCTAAGTAAAGATTCAGGATCAATGTAAATCAAGGAAAGTGTAGGTAAATAGAATTACATCAAACTGAAGAGTTTGTGCGTGGCAAAGGACATAGCCAGCAAGACAAATAGAAAGCCCACAGAATGGAGAAGAGCTTTACTAGTTCAGACAAGGACCTCATAACTAAAATATATTCAGAGCTCAAAACAATTACTCTTTACTATCCAGTTCAGAATAAGAGTTTACATGTTCGACACATCATTTTCTTATAAAAGATCATGTACACATATAACATATCAGATTACTTTGCATGTACTTCTGCTGATCTATATCATTTCAATTTAATTACTGGATTCAGAAAATGAGTGTAACAGGGTTGGGGAAAATTCTTGCCCTCCATACAGTGAGTGAATAGTGTTACTAAAGAGGTAAAATAGTTGTCTGTGTGCAGTCACCAATAGAGGGCCACATTACTTAGGAGAGAAAAATATGCAAGAAAAACAGAACCAAGAAGAAAAGAAAGTCTAATATGGACAGTGGGGATTACTGGTTCCAATAATGGGTGTAAGCTTTCTCCTTAACTTACATAATATTCATTCTTTAACTGCAACTTTTGTCAGGTTTCTCAAAGTCCTTTGCAAATAGTAATCCTTATCTACAAAATTTTGACTCACACAATAAGATTTTAGGATCTAAGACTCCATCCTTAGGATGACTCTAGCTCTCTTTTCAAATAGCATATCTGATGAATCATTGTTGTCTGAACTATTCAACTATGTGTCTGCAATACCTAAGGTAGGGTCTCTGTTTCCCAGAAAATCTGGGAGGTGGGCTTTATCTTATGCTTCCAATGGATCAAGCCCTGCTTTCTGCTTTTTATGGTTTTCCAATCTGTTGCTCTATTGTGGCCTTACCTACCTTACTCTATTTTCTTTTTTTAAATTTTAATACGTTTTTTATTGTAAAAATACTGTACAGAGGGGTTACCGTTACATGAGCAAGGTAATGAGTCCATTTCCTTTCCAGCATTGTTACACCCTCCTTTGATTTTCCCTTACCACTGCTTTCCTCCCCACCTTCCTCCTCCCCTCATCACCCCGCCCCCGTCCCTCCCTGACTCACAAAGTTGCAAAGTTCATTTTCAACATGGTTTCTTGTACATCTCATTGTTACAATGGGTCATCTGTAACCTTATTTCAGAGTTTTGTTATTTCCCTTCCCCTCCCCAAATTAGAAAAATGTACATACAAGATGCAGGACACCGGAATTAAGTACTTCTGCTTACAGGAGGTTTAATTCCCTATAGTTACAGTTAGTTATGTAGTTCAAAATTATTTTGTTTCTCTGTCTTACTTAAAAAGAAAGACATCTCATTGTTGCGACAATTCCCTAAAATAATTTCTTGTCAAACAAGAATAAACTAAATGAACTATACTTTCTGTAAATGTTTTACACAACTGAACTACACTTCTTCCAATAATATATAGTGGTACTTGAATCCTTCCTTTGGATATTTAAACATTTGTTTTTACTTTTACATATAGATATAATATGGAGTTAATGAAAATTCATGCATAAAATATAGTGTAGTAAATGTAAGAATTTTAGTTGTGTTTTAAATATAAAGAAATGGGAAACTGTTAATTTTGCAGAAGAGTAACAAGTTGTCTTATATATTTTAAATTAATTCACTTTCCAGGCAAAAATATATGAAATAATCCCAGCCCAATTCTTTATTTTTGTCAGTCATGGGACTTGAACTCTGGGCTTGGGCGCTGTCCCTGCACTCTTCAGCTCAAAGCGAGAGCTCTACTGCTTGAGCCACAGAGCCACTTCCGGTTTTCCGGTGGTTTATTGGAAATAAGAGTCTCACAGACTTTCCTGCCCGGACTGGCTTTGAACCAAGATCCTCAGATCTCAGCCTCCAGAGTAGGTAGGATTACAGGTGTGAGCCACCGATGGCCGGCTCCCAGTCCAATTCTTATCAGCTAGACATTACTGTGATAGTTATAAGTAAAATTTCACTGGAATTCTGATTTTTGTGCTTTCATCAGAAGTCATTCATTTCATGTTTGTACATGAGTTTTCTTTTGTAATTTTGTGTTTGATATCACTTGGCTATTTTTTCACATTAAGTATTCTAATCGCACTGGATTATATGAAAACACTGCATTTTTAAGAAAATGTTTCTAGTTTGTATGTATTTGAAAATAATACAAATATGTTTCTGTGGTTAATCTTTTATATATTGTGCTCCTTAAAAGTATTTGAAATGTAAAAATAAAAAGTAGATTAAATATTACATTGAAAATTATATTTTCAATTCTGTTTTGCTTAGAAAACCTTCAACATACAGAAATTGCTATTACAAAAATCTAGAATTTTTCAGGTGCCATAGTTTAAGGTATCTCCCTTTTTTAATCTTAACTGTTACATTCAGAGAATGCTCACATACAGAAGCACATATAGAAGTAAAAATTAAATAAAGCAACTTAAATGAGATAGAACATAATCAGAATCTCAGGAGACCATGGTTAATATTCTGGGCAACAGTAACAAGTTAACAAATTGGTATCTTAAAAGCAGAATCTATGTTCTAGCATTTCAGAAATTCAGAGGCACAAAATCAAGGAGTTATCTGAGTTTGTTTAGTTTTTCCAGAGAACTAGGATAAAACTTTCTGGGATTTTATTTACCTTGAAAGTTTCTAAATCATTAGAATTAACCAACACAAAATAAATTGGTTCTACTATTTCTCTTTTCAAGTCAGTAACTTCTGTATTTCTGTGTGTCCATTACAATGAAAACTTTGAATTTGAAGTCATAAATTTCATTATAGTGACATCTGATTTTCCAAAGTATTGTGAACATGCTACCAGGTAATGTAATCCTTTTTTCTTCTTCAAATAACTGGTTCAGGACTTTATGGATTCTCCTTGGTTTGCTGTTTCTTCACCATTCTTTCTTTTTTATTTATTTATTATTATTTTATTTTTATTTTTTGTCGGTCATGGGGCTTGAACTCTGGGCTTGGGCGCTGTCCCTCAACTCTTCAGCTCAAGGTGAGCACTCTACCACTTGAGCCACAACGCCACTTCTGGTTTTCTAGTGCTTTATTGGAGATAAGGCTCACAGACTTTCCTGCCCGGGCTGGCATTGAACTGTGATCCTAAGATTTCAGCTTCCTGAGTAGCTAGGATTACAGGCGTGAGCCACCAGCGCCCGGCTCTTTTTTTAAATTTTTAATATGTTTTTATTGTAAAAAATACTGTACAATTTTCTGGTCATTAATTGTCAACAAGAGTATCACAGACTTTCCTGCCTGGGCTGGATTTGAACCTAAATCCTCAGGTCTCAGCCTCAAAGTAGCCAGGATTACAGGCCTATGCCACCAGCCACCAGCTACTGAACTTCTTTTGGTTAAGGTTAGTGCTATACCACTGAACAACTTCTCTCTGGTTTGTTTTGGTTAGTTTATTGGAAGTAAATATCTTATGTATTTTCCTGTCAAGCTGGCTTTAAACCAAGATCCCCAGATCTCAGCCTCCTGACTAGCTAGGATTACAGGTGTGTGCAAGCTTCCCTTTATTATTATTCCTTTAGTCCCTTTACTATTATTCCCTTCTTTATCCAGGAGGTTTTTCCCATTACAGTCTGCTTTTATCTGATATTAATATGCCTACTGGTGTGCTTAACAGGCCTAACAGATTTTTGATGAAGGATTTGGAAAGTACTACTGGTTCCTTTGGATAAACATTAACACAGTATATCATTCTTTAGTCTTATTATCAATAAGAATTATTTTTTCATAAATATTTCTTGTGGAGGAATACAGATGAGTCTCAATATATCAAGTTTTATTCTCTCTTAAATTGTTTACTAATTAGGTCATTCTCAGTCTGACATCAAAGGTCTGAAAGCCATAGATCATATGGAGTGTGTCCCTTTCAAACAATGAGTCACTTAATAAAATATTACATCAATAGAAAGGAAAAGGAATTCAAATGTCATTCACAGTGCAATTTATTATTTATTTCTTTTTAAATTTGCTAAGTGTAGATAGCAGAGATTGTGTTTGGTATGTGTTCAGAGCACTGACTCTGTGAACTCATTCTTTATATTATGTTTGAATTTCAATTAGTAAATATTAAAAAGCAACCTTAGTTGCTTTGTAGTTTTTGTTTTTGCTTTTAGGTTCTGTAGGGATGCAGCAATTCTCTGTCACATCATCACAACCATGATTATTCCTCTATGAACTTTATCTTCTCTTTAGAAGAATCAATGTACTGTTATTTTACTATATATGAACTTTTCTACATTATTTTATGTGTATAGTTAAAAAAAAAGAACACACATATACACTAAAAGGAAGGTCCCTTAGAGGACTAGAAACGAAAGATTGAAAGCTTTAAAGCATCAGAGTTAAATACATATTTCATGTCAGAGTGGTAAGTGCTGCATTATATTAGCAATTTAGCTATATGATCAGTGACTTTTCTGTCCTTTATTGAATTTCTAATATAATAAGAAAGTTACTAATATGATAAAAGTCTTAAAGTATTACTGACTTTCTATCATGCTCTTGAAGTGAATTTTTATTGTATTAACAAAACAGAGTTTCAGGATACCACATAAACTGACCAAAATGATAATAAAGAAAGCTTGAAAAATCAATAATAGTTTATTCTACTGATCTGTTTGAAGTTTCTCCTATTTTATTTTCTGATCTTTCTCTTTTATTGGCTTCTGTTCATTGAGAAGATTTGCAGAATCCCAACTTCCTTTGAAACTGCACCTAGTCTTCCACAGATTGTCAGGCTATGAGCAAACTAAATAGACAGAATATTAAAATTTTACTAGTTACAACAGAATACTAATAAAATACCCTTAATGGTATAAATAATGCTGCCAGTTTTGCAAATCCTTCGGAAAAACAATTATTCCAAGGAGTACATCAACCTCTAAGTGTTATGACCTTTCTTTCCAAATATAGTTTTTGTTGTTTTAAGTCTTGTACATATTGAAAGAGAGATGAGGGCACAGCTACCTATTTTATTTTAGGAATTACTTTGATAAAAACATCATAAGGAATGTCAAAAATAGGCAAAGACTGCTTTTTTCCATTCCTAAGGGGTTAAAATCATTCTTATTTTTAACCACTAACCTAACTCACCAGAGTTATTTATGATTGAATTACTTCAGAAACTGAACACAAATTTAAAAAAATACACACAACTTTAAGTAGGTTTTGTAAATGCACTAGTTTTCAGAAATAAGTATTTCTATTGCATTTGAAAAGTAAAAGCTTAAAATTTTATTTAATAGTTAAGGATTATTATACTCCCTCTAAACAAAGCCAGTCTGGGATTTTCACAGATTGTTGCGGCATGTTTAAAAAGGTTTCTTATATATTCAATGGACAAGAGAATTCCCAAATGTAATTTGAAGGATAAGGTAAGAATATATCTAGAGTTTAAATAATGATTAAAGTAAATAACTTACATAATTTTTAAAAATTACTTGGACAATGGAAGTTTGCCTTAAGTGTCAATCATCAAGTTGAGTTATAATCTTCAATGTAGTCATTCTTTTTTTAAGTGTTATTTCATTGTAAAGATGCTGTACAGAAGGGTTATAGTTACATGATTAAGTGAAGCATAAAATTCAATTGTGTATATATACCACATTTTCTTGATCCATTCATCTATTGAGGGGCATGTGGGTTGGTTCCATATCATAGCTATAGTAAATAATACTGCAATAAAAATAGTGCTGGTAGCTTTAATGTGGCCTAGCTTGAGATCATTTGGAGAAATACCCAGGAGTGGGATTGCTGAATCATAAGGGAGTTCTAGGTTTAGTCTTTTGAGGAACGTCCCTATTGCCTTCCACAGTGGTTGAACCAGCTTACATTCCTACCAACAGTGTAGTAGTGTTTCCTTTTGGACACATACTACCAGAATCTGTAATTATTTGTTTCCTTGATAATGGCCATTCTAAAAGGGGTGAGGTGGAATCTCAATGTGGTTTTGATTTGCATTTCTTTTATGCCCAGCGATGTTGAACATTTCTTCTGTGTCTGTTGGCCATTCTTAATTCCTTTCCATCACCCTGTACCACAATAAACTCCCAATGGATCAAAGATCTCAAGGTAAAAGCAAAGACCCTGAAAATACTACAGAAATGTATAGGGGATACAATAAGGCTCTTCGGCACAAGTAAAAAATCCCTAAGGATCCAGAAACACAAAAAAATCAAAGAAAGTCTGAATAAATGGGATCACATTAAACTGCAGAGCTTCTGCATGGCAAAGGACATAGCTCACAAGATAAATAGAAAGCCCACAGATTGGGAGAAGATCTTCACTAGCTATGCAACACACAAAAGTCTCATATCAAAAATATACCTACAGCTCAAAAATTAACCACCCTCAATAAAAAATCCCCAACGAAACAATCACCCCATTAATAAGTGGGATAAAGTAATCATTCCTAATAATGTTTACTTATGCTCAGTATATTTGCCATGTACTTCTTCTTAGTCTGATCTGTGCTGGAATTGGGGCTTGAACTCAGGGCCTGGGTATTGTCCCTGAGCTTTTTGCTGAAGGCTTGTGCTCTTCTGGCTTTTTAGTGGGTAATTATAGTTAAGATTCTTTCCAGGCTAGGTTTTTAATTTTTTTTATTATCGAGGTGATGTACAGAGGGCTTATAGTTACATGAATAAGGTAATAAGTCCATTTCTTGTCAAACTTGTTACCCCTTGCCTCATTTTTCTCCTATTTTCCCTGCCCTGTCTCCAACTCCCTATGTTGTAGAGAGCATTTCTAACATATTGTCTAGTGTATATCACTGTTGCATTGGTTCCCCCCTTGTCCTTTGTCTCACCATTCTGTTGTTCCCCTTCCCTTTCCTAATTCAAATAGAACTATACACAATACCAGGGTACCAGAATCAAATACAGTGGCAACAGGGGATATACCATAGGGGGAGGAACACACAAAGAAAACAAAAAAATTACATAGTACATTAAAAACAACAACAACAAAGAAAAACCTCTTGTGTCCATGTCTTGGAGTTTATTTTGCTTAGTGTCATCTTATATGGTCATATGTACATAGCTAATGAGCTATTCTGCTCATGTTCAAAGATTATCCTAGATGTATACTAATTATTGCAAATTAGAGAAACCATGGGACTTTGGGTCTGGCTTACTCCACTTAATAAGATTTTTTCCAAGTCTTTTCTTTTGCTTGTAAATAGTGCAGTGTTATTCTTTCTGATCGAAGCACAGAATTCCAATCTTCTACTTGTGGATATCCAATTTTCCAAATAGCACTCATTGAAAAGATTCTTTCTCCAGTTTCTGACTTGGCCACTACAGTAGAAATTCAGTCGGTAGAGGTTCCTCAAAAGACTACACATAGAGTTCCCTTATGATCCAGCAATCCCACTTCTGGGCATTTACCCAAATGACCACAAACACAAACAAGGCCATACTAAAGCTAGCGCACAACTATGTTTATTGCAGCATTATTCACCATAGCTAAGATATGGAACCAACCCAGATGCCCCTCAGTAGATGAATACATCAAAAAAAGTTTCATATATATATATTGGAATCTAGTCTAGCTTTAAACTTTGATCCTTACCTTTCAGCCTTCTTAGTAGTTAGCTAGGATTACAGCTGTGAACCACTGGTGCCCAGCCTGTATATCTAGTTTTATTTATTTATTATTATTGTTGTTGTTGTTGCTGCTGCTGCTGTTGTTTTTTATAGAGTTGCTATACAGAATGGTTACATTTACATGAATCAAATAATGTGTAATGAGTTCAATCCTTTCTTTCTATTTAATTTCATTGTCAGTGTGATGTACAGAGGAGTTGCAGTTATGTACCTAATTTAATGAATATTTTTCTTGTTGAAATTTTTACTCCCTCCCTTATTTTTTCCCACTTCTCCTTCCCACAACCCTCCCCCAAAATTACAGTTCATTTCCATAATATTGTCTTGTTGTTGCATTTACCCTTTGCCCTTTGTCTCAGAATTTTGCTGTATATACAATACCCAGGGTACCAAAATCAAACACAGTAACAACAGAGAATAAACCATAGGGGGAAAAATTAAGAGAAAAAAGAAATCACATAATACATTAAAAACCACCACAACAAAGAAAAACCTCTTGTTTCCATATTTTGGAGTTCATTTTGCTTACCATCATCTTATATGTTCATTTATAAGGATATGGAAAGACTTAGAAACAATCTTATTAGGTGAAGTAAGCCAGACCCAAAGAAACATAGATCCCATGGTTTCCATCATTTGTAATAAATATGTCTAGGATAGTCCTAGCAGATGAGCATAATAGCTCAATAACTATGTCCATATGACCATATATGATGATGCTAAGAGTTTAATTCTTTTTGGCCATATCTCCCCTTCTATTGCTCTCTCCAAATTTTTCCATCTTGTCCCCAACCACAAGATATTCATTTTCCACAGCTCTATTTCACACAGTTCATTTTCCACAGTTCATTTTCCACAATGTCTAGAGGGTACCATCTTTTATGTGCCCTCCGTTACCCTTCCCAATACAAATGAAAAGAAAACAAACACAGCATCAATGGCAATGTCTTTCATTACCATTTCTTGGAGGTCATTTTATAGATCATATTTTATATGATCATTTGTATATAGTTATTGAGCTTTTGTTATCTACTTCTATGCATATCCTTCTTTGGCTTTAGTATATGTCCTATATAATTTATCATGTCCAAGTGTGTGTATGTGTGTGTGTGTGTATGTATTTAAATCATTCAGTGTGCTTACTTGTAGATTTATAGTCACATTCTTGTTACCACAAGTGTACCCTAAGTTTCTTTGGCTCTACCTTATTATTATTATTAAGTAGTTGCATTTAACAAGGCAGTTAATGAATAAAAATACCTTGATCAATCATCTTTCCCTCTCCTACCTATTCCTTCCATCACTTCTCTTAATTTTATAGCATATGCGTTTACATAGATTCTTGACTGAATTCTCACCTTCTTCTCCTGTACATTTGTTTATCCCTGTCCTCTTGACTATACACCAGTCCTTTCCAGTACTTGCTTCCTGGTGTTTTATTTTGCTAAACTTTGATTTATTTTTTTAAGGAAAATATTTTAATTTAAAAACTGTTCTAATACCTTATAGTTTTCCATAATTATAAGGGTATTATAGTTTATATTTAGAGAATGAGAACAACAAATATAGCCTAAATTTGTGTTACAAAAAATTTCAATTTCAGGGACTTACATATTCATTTCAATTTTATTGTCATTTTTATTATTTTTTTCAGGTACTGGGGTTTAAACTTAAGGCCTCTAACTTGCTCTGCTTCCTCAACAAGCATACCACTATTTGAGAGAAGCCTCTAGCCTGGCTCTTTTGTTGGTTATTTTGAGAGGTGGAATCTCATGGAATTTTCTTCAGATGTCAGTCTCCTAAATAGCTATAAGTAGAAGCCTAAGTCACTGAGGAACTAAATCCATCTCTTTTTCATTCAAACTTTGATTGCATAGTGAACACAAGGTGACTAAAACTATAGTGTTATTTAGATTTGTTTGTCTGAGTAGACTATGATATATATGAGAAAGTTCTCATTAGGAGGTCTTAGGTTATAACCCCCAACTGGCAGTGGAATTAAACATCCAAATTAAAACAAAACTCCAACAGTAATTTGAATTCCTCTAATCAAATATTTACAAAGATCACTATTTCATACCATACAAAAAAATTTAATTAGGTTTTTCTTAAGTTTACATATCTAGCAAGTGTAAGTTGTTACGTTACATAGATATCCTGTTAAAAATTTAAAATTGCATTATAATCATCTCAATTATTTTCGGTCCACTATCAGGGGAAGAAGCGATAATGAGGCCGGACTCACCAACAGGGTGACATGAGGGGTGTTTAAAGGGTGAGAAGCTATTTTTTTGGGGGGGGGCGGTCGTGGGGCTTGAACTCTGGGGCCTGGGCGCTGTCCCTCAGCTCTTCAGCTCAAGGCGAGCGCTCTACCACTTGAGCTACAGCACCACTTCCGGTTTTCTGGTGGTTTATTGGAGATAGGAGTCTCATGGTCTCTCCTGCCCGGGCTGGCTTTGAACCGCGATCCTCAGATCTCAGCCTCCTGAGTAGCTAGGATTACAGGCGTGAGCCACCAGCGCCGGGCTAGGGTGAGAAGCTATTTTAAAAGGGAACAAATCTACAAATGACTTTTAAAAAGATTTCCATTCTATTTATTATTGCTTGTTTCATCGTGGTCAGGGTGACTTGGTTTGATGCTCATGTTCTGTGAAGGTGTACAGTTAACAAGAGAAGGATTAAGAATTGGGGTAAGTCCAAACCACTTTGCATTAACACCAGGTCTCACTGATATTACCAGCACAACTCCTGATTATCAAGATCACTTTCTTCTTTTGCAATCATTAAAATATTTTCATTATATATTTACTAGTAACCAGAATGTTTATTAGTTCTATTGTTTACTTTATATGGAGGGAAACCATTTAGAATGTTTTCTTCAAAGCCATATATATCATTCTATTTTAACTAAGTAATAATATATTTGAACAGGATCCATAAATCAACAGAAATAAGAGATGAATACACAAATACTCATTTTTTGAGATTTTAGCCAATATATGTAAAAGGTGTCATTTTTCTGTTTCACTAAAATTATATATTTTAACAAAATGTTAGCAAAATAAATACTCTAGCAAAAATACAAAAACATATAAAGACAGAATTTCTTATCCCAGAATGAGCTGATTTACCATTTAGTATTCTCCTATGGATTGGTGATAGAGATGCCTGCATCTCTGAGTTTATTTGGATATTCCAATTGAGTCTTCCATAGGATGACTGGCTTTGACTATCTTCAACACGGCAACTTTTAGATGAAGTATACTGCAGATAAAACTCATTAACACCCTGAAATTATTGATTTATGTAGTATTAATTGTGAGTGAATATTTGATGAAGCAGGCACAAGTACATCACATGGTGATATCAGAAAATCTCATGAGTATTTTGTTATTGTAACCCTGTTGTGAAAAATAGACTGAAGTAAGTTAAAACTATATTGCTACAACTCTTAATGAAAAAACATTTTAACTAATTTAATAAAAACACTCCTTTTGATGAGACTGAGGACTAAAATCTTAGAGAGTGATCACAAAATCTTCCTGTAGGTACCTAAAAAAACTAAGCATTAGTGAGATTTTCATTTCCACAAGTTTAGCATGAAAAATCCATTGCAGGCCTAATAGTAATTGTATTTATTTTTTCAGTCCAGAAAGAAACTCAAACTACTGAGCAGGTGGAAGGTAAGTATGATCAGGAAGCCTGTATGCTTTGAGTTGCCTGATTCAATCTCAGCAGTGATGAAGCCTTCTCGTTTTTTGCCATTCTTACTATAGCAACCTCTCCTTTGCAGGATTGTCAAAATATACTGAAATAAAACTGCTCAGACAGATGAGAGGCATTGCAGCTGATATTAAATTAAAAGAAGTTAATTGGTTATTTTCTATGTAAGTGCACTGCTGCAATCGCTAACCATATTCTAGTCACAAAGGAAGCCATGTGTCTTCAAACATGATGATATATCCTCTATTACTGGTCAATTAAGGGATAACAACAGTGTGGCAGTAATTTGCCTCTCCATCTGTAGCAATCTGCCACTGTTCTAAAAACTTCTTACCCTAGGAAGACAGCCCTAATATAACCTCAAGAAATAAGAATAAAATGGAACCAGGAAGATTGGCAAGAGATTTCTAGCAGCAAAATCAAATTAACATTATTATATTTTATTTTGAATATCCGAATACTATTTCTGTTTTATGTAAAGGAGGAAGGGAATGTTTCACTCCGATCAGTAGGAAATAATGGAAAAGTTATCTTTCCAACAACAACAGAATATTTGATACAGGTTGATTTGCTCCTAAGAGGACACTCAGACTTGAGAATAAAATAAATTTCATCTTTAGCCAGGCTTCATTTATGGTAAAATTACAAACTTAATAGCAAACACAAGCCAAGCGTCGTGGGTTTATGCATGTAATCATAGCTACTCAAATGGCTGACATCTGAGGATTGTAGTTGAAATCTGGCCTGGCCTACAAGGTTCCTGAGATGCTTATTTCCAATTAATTACCAAAAAGCCAGAATGGAACTGTGGCTCAAGTCATAGAGCATTAACCATGAGAAAAATGAAAGCAAAAGGCCAGCTACTAGGCCTTGAGTTCAAATTCAAGAATGAACACACACACATACACACACATCCTTAAAAAACAGCAGAAAAAATTTACTGGCTGTCAATGGTCATTTGTAATTTATACTTATATTTTACATTTTAGTATATGAGTTTATGATCAGTTTATAACATTAAACATATGATATATCTTATCAGTATTATCATTATAATTCTGTTCACAACTATCTCCCCCAAAATGGTGTGATTTAAGTTTTCCCGAATACATAATGGGGTTGTTTCATTAGATACATTCAAAGTGTTGAGAGATACTTAGCATTGGAGGATATTTTGTCAGAACCTCAACCTATTTTCTTCTTAGGGGAGTTAGACCATGTGATTGCTCTTATGGATTGTTGAAGAGCAATATGGCAGCTTACCCACGTGAGGAAATGACCACATCTTAAACAAACAAAAATCTAAACCAATATTAGGCAATATTAATGAAGACAATGTATTAGCAGTAGATTTTTATAGCAACAATTACGTTTTCTCCAGGCATACATACACACATATCTGTAAGACAAAAGTAAAGCAGTATTTGTGTGTGTGTGTGTGTGTGTATTTACTTCTTTAGGCAGTTGACATCCTCAATTCAGTTCTCAGGGATACTTATAAAGTCATTAAAATGTCAACTAAAATAGAATAAACTAAAATATAATTTAAAGAGAAATACCACATAATAAGATTTATTTTTCTATGTGAAGGACAGGTTGCTTTGACTTAGTGTTAAAGCTAGTTCTTAGATGGTTCATCAAATCTTTTTAAGGATATGGCTCTCTTGTGGTCAATTTGTTTTTGTGCAGTAGGGTACAACACTGAAATCTAGAGAATGCTAAACACATGCTGTGCTTCAGGCCTACCCTGAGAGCTTCTGATTGACTGCTTGTTAAAAGTCTCAGTAACTGATTCGGATTGAGAGGAAGATGGCAGAGGAGAGGCTAGGGGCTAAGCAAGCTCTCTCATAGAAACCAGAATTAGTATGCCAGAGGAAAATATAAAGCTAGAGAGACACACTAAGTGTGTTATCATAGTACAGAATGTTTGGCCAGAGAGGAAAAACTCAGGCAGCTTAGATAAGGACAAAGATTCAAGCAACACTGTCCTCAGCTACTGCCACCGCGGGCCATCATATTTGATACACAGAGAGCCTGGCACAAATGCACCAGAGGCGGTGCACAAGCGGATTCAACTCACTGCCAGCGAGAAGTGACAAGGAGTGGAAATCTTCATTCAGCAGACCACAGACAATCACAGACTTGTACGTGGATGACCCGTGGACAACCCAGAAACCAAGGCATTAGTACCTCCAAGACATCCTCACTCATTCTCATGGAGCAGTGGTGAGAAGGTAGCCCCTCCCCCACCACGGAGAAAAGCTCCATCTTTGATATTGACACAGACCCAGAGAGCAGCTAGCTCGATTTGACCTGTGGCAGTGATCTGCTCCATCACTGGAAAAATTGCCCCTCCCAAGTAGAGGCAGCTCCATGGGGGGCAAGAGGGGGAAGGGGACAGATTCTCCTTAACGGATAAAGCAAGCCAGAGGCTACCCTGCCCAGCTTCACAGGAAGCAACTACAACCCTTGAACATTTGGAAACTGGT
Source organism: Dipodomys ordii (assembly GCF_000151885.1). Taxonomy (NCBI): domain Eukaryota; kingdom Metazoa; phylum Chordata; class Mammalia; order Rodentia; family Heteromyidae; genus Dipodomys; species Dipodomys ordii. Next base: position 11,611,820 of record NW_012267275.1, on the reverse strand, counting down.
TACACATAAATCCTGAGATTGGCTCCAGCTGGGCTGATTGAGTGTCTCAGGATCCAGTCCATCAAGGTAAAGCTACTGATTGCTGACAGGCCACAGTCCAACCTACAACTTAGCATCCCTCACAGCCACTCCAAACTAGAGGAAACAGCCACCTTGCTCTCTTGTGATACTCAAAGTAGATCTCCCTCCCATTGAACTAGCCTTGGCGGAGGGTCATAAACTCCGAGTGAGTCAGAGCTTCCTTCAGCCTGCTCAAACAAACTGATTTAAGAAACCAACCAAGCCACAGGACAAACAAACACCACAAGCAAACCAGAGATTCCACCACCAAGAAATTGGCTATGGACACAGGGGAGACATAGGAACTGCCCCGACCACCACCCCCAATTTTGTTTTTTTTTGAAGAACATTTTTCTAACTAAATTAAAAAACAAAACAAAAAAACCTGTTGTCTATTTTTCTCATTTTTATTTTAGGTTTGTTTTTATTGTTGTTTTTGTTATTGTTCTTTTTATTTATTTATATAATATTCTCTTTATCTTCTTTTCCCCTTCGGTCCTTTTAGGTGATTTTTTTTTTTGCATTACTTAATTGCTATTCTCTTCATCCCCAGATATATGTCTTCAATTATTAGACCTTATCCTTCATTGTGTGCATACTTAAATCAGATATGGATTACTCATTTCACAACCCCCAGCCTTAATTCCACTAATTGTACAATTATTTCTTTATACATATATAATTTTTAAGTTTCATTTTTATTTTTTATATTTCTTTGTTTTTTATCTCTCTTCTCCTTTCCTGCTATCCCTGCATTTTCTCTGAATCGCTTTCTCACTTTGCCTCCTTACTTTCATCCAAGCTTATTTTCTCCTCATAATTCTCCCTGAGCCTATAAATTTCTGGTCTACTGACCCCTTAATTGATTTTTCTTAGTCCATTGATCCCTAGCTGTTTGTTGTTGAACTAGATTGTATCTGTTGAACTAGACTACCCAATTTGACTGGATCAAACCATCTATGCAACTACAGGGCTCTGGTTGATGCTTACCTTAAAATAGTGTATAGCTCAGAATTGATTTGGCTATCATACCCAAATGGGCAGAATAAGGAGCAACACAAGAAAAATGGCAAGTCCAGGTATTTCAACTGCTGCTCCTGACAATCTGACAACAGAGCAATCAATGCATAACCCAGAGGAGAGTTCCCAAAATGCTGTGATAACAATACTGGAAAGCATGCTGAATGAAAAGTTTGAAAGCTTTCAAAGGGCTCACTGTTGGTGTGATAGGGAAATGTGTGAGTGTGATGAGGCTAACCAAAGATTAATACAGGAATATCGTGAACATTTTGAGGCTAATCTAAGATTAATAGAGGAATTACATGAGCGGAATGAGAACAGACAAAGATTAATTGAGGTATTCATGGAATCCACAAACAGACAGGTGGAGGAATCCAGGAAGGCCACAAAGGGAATGGTGAATGCAGCCCAACAGAAGGAAAGGGAATCCAATGAAATCATAACCAATCAACTAAGAGATTTGAGAATGAACACTGAGAACCAAATTTAGGAAATAAGTAAGTCCATACAAAGCCTAAAACAAAGCTCCAACAAAGAATTTGAAGCCATCAAATCTGACCATTTAGAAGGAAAAGAAATTTTAAAAAAGTAGAAATTCTTGATGGTAGGTTTGACCATGCAGGAGATCAAATCTCTGGGAATGAAGACAGCCTAAATATTATAGAGAAAAAACAGACAACTATAAAAGACAAATCCAAGAAATATAACAGATCTTTTCAACATCTAGAAGACACCATCAGAAAGCCTAATTTGAGGATAATAGATAGCAAGACAGAAGTTAATGGTCTAGGAAATTTATTTAACAGGAGCCTAGAAGAAAAATTCCCAAACATGCAAAAAGATAGGCCTATTCAAATTTAAGAAGCCTTTAGAACCCCAAATAGACCTGACCAGAACAGGATATCCCACCATCACATTGTAATCCATACAGGATCAATTCAGACCAAAGAAAGGATCCTTAAAGCTGCCAAGGAGTAAAGATCAATCACTTATAAAGGGAAACAAATCAGAATAACTTCAGAGTTCTCAACAGAGACAAAGCAAAAAGAGCCTTGAATGATGTATGCCACATCCTAAAGACAAACAAGTATCAAGAATATTGTACCCAGCAAAACTCTCCTTTATAACGGAAGGTCAAATAAAAACCTTCCACAGAGAAAAATTGAGACAATCTATCTCCACCAAACCATCCCTACAAAAGATACTTAAAAATGTCCTACACTTAGAAAACCAACAAGAGCACAATACAGTTGAAGAAACAGCTCTCAAAAAGAGATCCAAGAAGCATAGGAAGAATACAGTTGGCACAGTCCCCAAGAAGGGGGATAACATGGCAGAAACTCTCAGTCCTAACTCTTAATATTAATAGATTTAACTCTCCAATTAAGTGGCATAGACTTTCTAGTTGGATCAAAAAGCAAGATACTTCTATGTTCTACCATCAAGAGACACACCTTGCCCACAAAAACAAACAGATTCTGAAAGGGAAAGATTGAAATAAAATCTACCAAGCCAATGGTCCCCATAGACAGGAGGGAGTTGCAATCCTAATATCAGATAAAATAGACTTCAAATTAAAATTAGTGAGAAGAGATAAAGAATGTCATTACATACTAATTAAGGGATCTCTCCCTCAGGAGGATATTACAATTCTAAATATCTATTCACCAAACAATGGAGCACCCAAATTTATCCAAGGAACACTACTTTCCCTCAAATCACACATTGATCCAAAAACATTCGTTGTTGGGGATTTTAACACACCACTATCCCTGCTGGATAGGTAAACTGGGAAAATTCAACAGAGAAACCTCACACTTAAACAACTGCCTAGATCAACTACAGTTACCAGATATCTACCAAATATTTCACAAAGCAACATCAAAATACACATTCTTCTCAGCAGCACAGGGAACATTCTCCAAAATAGACAACAGTTTAGGTCACAAAAGAAATTTGTCCAAATTCAAGAACATTGAAATTATGCCCTGCATTCTCTCAGACCACAAGTGAATAAAATTAGAATTCAACACCAAAATCCACTAAAGGAAACCCTGTAACACATGGAGACTGAACAACACACTGCTGAACCACCAGTGGGTCATGGAAGAGATTAGAAAGGAAATTCAAATTTTCATGATATAGAACAAAAATGAACACACAAACTATCATCTTCTCTGGGACATAGCAAAGGCAGTACTCAGAGGAAAGTTTATAGCTCTGAGTCCCTACATTAACATATTGGAGAGATCTGAAACAAACAATTTAATGAGGCACCTACAACTCCTTGAAAAAGAGCAACAATCTAAACTCCAATTCAGTAGATGGAAACAAGTAATTAAAACTAAATCAGAAATGAATTCGAGTCCAAAAAATGTATAGAAAGAATTAACAAAACAAAGAGTTGGTTTTCTTTGAAAAAATTAATAAAATTGACAGACCCTTAGCAAATCTAATCAGAAAAAAAGAGAATACACCCAAATAAACTCAGAGATGAGAATAGAAAAATCACCACAGAAACAACCAAGATTCAGAATATAATAAGGGGATATTTCTCAAACCTTTATGTTAATAAGTTTGAGAATCTGAAAGATATGGACAAATTTCTAGCAAATATTGATATGCCCAAACTAAACCAAGATGATTTAAACCAACTTAACAGACCCATATCAAGCATCAAAACAGAAACTGCAATAAGACACCTTTCACCCAAGAAAAGCCCAGGAATGGATGGGTTTACAGCTGAATTCTTCAAGGCCTTCAAAGCAGAACTCATGTCAATACTCCTCCTAGGCCTCTATGCAATTGAAAATAAAATTCACTACCAAACACTTGCTATGAAGCCATCATAACCATCACCCCCAAACCAGACAGGGACTCATCAAAGAAAGAGAACTATAGACTCATTTTTTGATGACTATAGAACCATTACTTTGATGAACATCAGTGCAAAACTTAACAAAATTTTGGGCAATCGATTTCAACAACTCATCAGAAAAATTATACACCGATCAAACAGAATTCATTTCAGGGATGCAATGCTGGTTCAATATATGCAAATCAATTAATATAATTCACCACATCAACAAGAGCAAGAATCACAACCAAGGAATTAAATTCTACTGTAAGCATGTCACCAAAATGAGAACAAATAACCCTCATGATAATTTGTTCAGTTTCTCAAGAGCATTCTTAAAACACTTTTTCAATTTTAGTTCCTATTTTTAGCTAGGAATCTTTTGGCCTTTAAGTTGTTTTATTATTCATAAACTCATTGTCAATACATTCTGGAAGTTTCCTATATTGTGTATAATATATTAATCAATCAATTATAATTTCTTAATTCAAATGAGAGTAATTAAAATATATACTAAGAAATGATATCTGTTAATATATTACATTAATATAACCATAATATAATTACTTAATATAATTAATTGTATAATTAACATAACCATATAATTGCACATATAATTATAATTATATTATATTTATGTTTATTATAATTATATATTCACATAATTTATATATTTATGTTTTCATATATTTATATATTTATTATAATTATATATAATTATTTGTATATAATATAATTATGATTATATAATTACAGTATTATGCAATTATATAATTAATTATATATTAGTATGCTGATATATGCTGTGTATTTCATAATTATAATATTATTATGCAATTATACAATTAATTATATATTAGTATGCTGATATATGCTGTGTATTTCATAATTATTTGAGGAATATAGATATAGAACAGAACATTTAGCATAACTTCCAAAAGTAAACTCATATGCAAAATTAGAAAAGCAAATTGTTCAGTAAGATGTAGAAGTAAATAATTTCCAATACTATTATAATATTTAAATTAGCAAAAGATGGGAAGTTTTTTGTCCTTTGTATGTTTTGTATCTTACTGAACACTATTCTGTAGTAATGAAATTTAATATATTTAACACAAAGTCAATGTTTTCTTTACAGAAATCATATGTCAGAAGGTATCTAATTCTGATCTTTGAAGTCAAAGATAATCACAGATCTGTTATCCTTGACTTATTCTAGATTAATAAAACTTTTCTTAAATTATTTGTAGTTTCAGCATGTTTGATACTCTTATGTAACACCGAAAATATCAAGGAACATAATTGAAACACTAGGTTTTTTTCACTGTCTCAAAAAGTTTTCTTTTTATGCAAATCTCTAAGTGAAAAATGGTAACTATACAACCTTCATTAAACAAATACTTATTTTTAAGAAAATCTGTTTGTAGCCCTCTCATTTTCACTCTGAATGACAATTCCATCTATATATTACAGTAGACTTTTGAAATGCAATAGTTGTTCATAATAGACACGCATGAACTATACTACCCAAGTCAATTTCTGGTTTGTATCTGAATAGATGTAACATTAAAACATGCATTTCCCATAGGAAGTTGTAGAAAATGTATTCAGCTGATTAAATTTGTATTTCAATATATATTGCACATACTTATATCATATATGTGATAAGTAACTATCAGTTTCTAATTTTGTTTCCATAAAAAACAGTCAAATTTCATGGGTAATAGAATACATGTTCAATAAACAGTGTTAGGTACTTTATAAATCCATTATGTTAATATGTCACTCAGCCTACTTTTATCAGAACATGAAATGAACTGAGAAAATTTTTGTATATTAAGTAGAAATTGTACTTAGCTCGGCTAATAAAATGATATGGAACTGGTTCTCACTTTACAGGTATCTGAAGGATTGAGCTGCAAATCAATGGCAAATTATCTTTGCCTTGCTAAGAACTATGGAAATAGGATTTGACTGATCAGAAACAATGAGCAAAATTTAGAGATCACAAAGATACTGTTGTGGATGTCTAAACCATGTTTAAGAAACAAGAAGATAAAAGAAAATAATAGTAAATTGTAAATGACCGTTCATAGGTTTTAATCATGATATATGCAGCCCTTTCAGTGTCCCAAGGAAACTTAGTTGACTTCTTTCTTATTACTTGAGGCCTATCTGAAACAACATCTCTTCAAAAGCTTAAATTATTGTCATATGAAAAGTAAAGATTAAAGAGATTTCTCCCACCTTCGCACAAAAGCTATTCACATGCTAACAAATACACTTTTAGCATTATCTTTTTTAATTATTTTTTTCAGGTAGATCGCGTATGTCAGTCTCAGATTGTGATGTTCTTTTTTTTAACATACTTTTTTTTTTGTCAAGGTGATATACCCAGGCGTTACAGTTATATAACGTAATGCATAAATTTCTTGTCAAATTGTTACCTCTTCCCTCATTTTTCTCTCACTTTCCCTCCACCCAAAACTTCCCCCACCAAGTTGTACAGATCATTTCCTACATACTGTCTTGTTTATGTTGCTGCTGTTTGGTGTCGCGTTGTCTTTTGTCTCATCATTCTGTCGTTCCCCTTCTCCTCCCTACTTCAAATAAATGTATATACAATACCAGGGTGCCAAACAACATGGGATATACCATAGGGGGAAGAACATACCAAAGAAACAAAAAATCACGTAGTACATTAAAAACAACAACAAGCCGGGCGCCGGTGGCTTACGCTTGCAATACTAACTACTCAGGAGGCTTAGATCTGAGGATAGTGGTTCAAAGCCAGCCCAGGCAGGAAAGTCCGTGAGACTCTTACCTCCAATAAACCACTGGAAAACCAGAAGTGACGCTGTGGCTTAAGCGGTAGAACACTCGCCTTGAGTTGAAGAGCTCAGGGACAGTGCCCAAGCCCAGAGTCAAGCCCCATGACTAACCCAAAAAAACCCACAAAAACAAAACAAAAAAACAAACAACAACAAAGAAAAACCTCTTGTGTTTATGTCTTGGAGTGCATTTCACTGAGTATCTTATATGGTCATATGTACATAGCTATTGAGCTATTCTGCTCATCTGATATGATTATCTATGATGCTCTTACACAATTTTCATTCTTGAGAAAACGAATGTACACCACAATGCTCGAGTGTTTTGAAATCGTCTCTAACTTTTGCCAAGTTTGTGATCTCCCTGCCATCTACCTCCTAAGTAGCTGGGGTTCACCATATTCAGCCAAGTATAAAAAACAAGCGAATACTTAATGGAGAAGACAAGTAGCTTAATGGGAAAGCTGAAGTTCTGCTTTTTTTTTTTTTTGTAATTTTGATCCTGTGAACTTCAGCTCTGGACTTGGGCGCTGTCCTTGAGCATTTGTGCTCAAGGCTAGTGTTCTATCCCTAGAGCCAAATCTCCACTTCTGTATTTTTTGTGTGTGATTAATTGGAGATAAGAATCTCTGGGGCTTTCTTGCTTGGGCTGCTTTTGAATCGCTGATCCTCAGATCACAGCCCCCTGAGCATCTTCGATTTGAGGCAGGAGCCACTGGCACCCTGCTAGTTCTTGCAATTATTTTATGGAAACTACAAAGATGACAAGCCCATCTTCCCACATCTTTCCCTCACTTCCCTTCTTATTCCCCCGTATTCCCCAACTTTCCCTCTTCTTAGAAAGTGAGGTTGGTAATTCCTAGCCAGCCTGAGAATGGGGTTCTCAGCCCACCACCCACATACAACTTCTGTCTGGTGCATAAGACTATAACATATATTTGGTATCTTTTTTAAAAAAAACAAACTCCTGGAATAATTATAATGGACATTATTCTTATACAATAACTGTTGTTTTTTTTTAACCTGTGAATGATCTCCTGAGGAAAAGATCAGGTAAAAAATTTTTGTATTTGAACAATTTGGAAATCTGGGAGGGCTGAAGTGGCTACTCAGGGGGCATTTGTTAAAAAACATTTAGACCAACTCATAAAATTTCTGGATGGGGAAAGAAAAGAAACAAAGAGATAAATAATAGAAAAATTAAAAGCTAATTGGATGTTTAGGGAATGGGCTGTTGTGTTGAATGAGGAATGTCAAATATTGTAGCACAGCACTGAACATCTAGAGGCCATGTACTTCTCAGTGTTTGATAAACATCACAAGAGACCTGAGATCTAACAACACCCAAGAACTTTCTGCTGAATTACTTTTGGACCAGTAAACCAATGCAAACACGTTAGAGACGGCTTATAACAAAAAACATAGATATCATGGAATGATTTTGGACAACTAATAAAAAAACAAATCAACTCTGATAGTCAACATCAATCAATCCAGAGAGAAGAGATTATGACTGTTAAAACGGTTATATTGTAATTTTAAAAGTGTACAGTTTTCAACGTAAAAATCTCATAAATATTTGAACAAACACAAAAGTGTGTGTCATATACAAGAAAAATTGAAACTAGTTGAAATTGTTTTGGGACACATTTCTGACAATGGAAACATTTTAAAATCTGTAAACCCGTTAATTAAAAAACATTCAGTGAGTTAAAGTAAAACTTGCACAAAGATCTAGAGGAACTCATAAGAACAACTTGTGCTATACAACTACTTAAAGAACACATAAAGGATAAAGCACATAAAAATATTTTAAAAAGTTAAGCTACTCAGGAGGATGAGATATGAAAATAATGGTTCAAAGCTACGCTGGGTAAGAAAAAACTGGAGACTTTTTATTTATTTATTTTTTTCCTCAAAGATTCTTTTTATTTTTATTTTTTTATTGTGAAAATATTGTACAGAGGGGTTACAATTACATGGGCAAGATAATGAGTAGATTTCTTATCAAGCATTGTAGCCTCCTCCTTTGTTCTCCCTTCCCATCCCTTCCCATCTTCCCCCCGCCCCCTTACCCAATTCTCCTCCCCCCCACCAAAGTTGTAAAGTTGTTTTTCCACATAACAACTTGTACATTTCATTGTTGCAATGGATCCACCTGTATCCCTATTTAAACGATTTGCTTTTTCCCTTCCCCTCCACAAATTATACCGGCCTCAAATACAATGAAAGCAGGGTTATACCATGGGGGAGGGACATACAAAGCAACAAAGAAATCATCTTATAAATGTGTTAGAAACAAATATCTGAAAAAAAGAAATATTTGAATACATATCTTAGGGTTCATTTCCCTAACCTCAACTTATCTGAACTTTTCTGCTTGACTCAGACATATACTAGTTATTGCAAATAAGGGAAAACATGGACCTAAGTTTCTTTGGGCCTGGCTTACTTCACTTAATGTAATTTTTTCATTTTTTCTGATGGAAGCATAGAATTCCATTGTGTATATATACCACATTTTCTTGATCCATTCATCTACTGAGGGGAAATATTTTATTGTAAAGATACTGTACAGAGGGCTCACAGTTACATGAGTAAGGTAATGAGTACATTTTCTATTGAGCATTGTTACTCCCTCCTTTGTTTTCCCTTACCATCTCTTCCCTCCCCACCCCACCAACTCTGCCTTCCCTCCACCCCTGAAGTTGGAAACTTGGTTTTCAAAATAGTGTCTTATACATCTCATTGTTACAATGGGTTAACCTGTGTTCTTGTTTCAGCATTTTGTTATTTCCCTTCCCCTCCCCAAATTAGAAACAAACATATATACAAGATGCAGGGCACTGGATCAAATACAGAGAAAACAGGAGTTATACTATGGGGGAAGAACACACAATAGAAACAAAAAAAATAACATAGTACATTAAAAACAACAGTGACAAAGAGGAAACCTCTTCTGTCCCTATCTTGGGGTTCATTTCCCTTAGCATCATCTATATAAGACCATCTATATAAGGTCATATTGTACCACGTTTTTTTGTCTTGCTTTGTTTTGTTTTGTTAAACTTGAGAGTTTTATCTTCAATTAATCACAGAACAAGCTAGAAGTGGAGGTGTGGCTCAAGTAGAGTTAGAGTGTTAGCCATACACAAAATGAAGCTCACAACGGTACCCAGGGTGAGAGTTCAAGCCCCAGGACTAGCAGAAAATAAGAATGTTTTTTAAAAGTTACATATATGTTTGTGTGTGTGTGTGTGTGTGTGTATCAGAATGGCCAAACCGTATACCAAAAGGCCTTGTAGAAGAGAAAATGACAGGAGTTAAAAAAAATAATGACTATTCTAACTCCTCATTTTACAAAATATGTAACGCTGTAAATCATTAAGCCCATAGGGTTCAAAATAGGATAACTTCAAAGAAAGACATACTTCCACAATGCATCAGGACAGCATGTTTGAAAGACAAAAAACATTTGTATCAGCCAGAAAAAAAAAGCCTGATTCTTCATGAACAAGGAATGATTTTTATGAGTTGTGTCTTGAGGAGGAATATGAAGAAGATAGAGACAGTGGTGAGTATAATTAGTTATGTATATGTAAGCATATATATATATATATATATATATATATGTATATTAGGGAAACACAGTGAAACTGCTTTAGAAGGGTGGGGAAAGAAGAATGAATAATAATAGAAGAGATGAATTTGAGAAAACTAAATCACAATGTCTTTTAGAGTTGATATAATTAATTAGTCTAGGCTAGTAAAAATAAATACAAAATAAAAGCATTTTATCTGTTTTTGTAAATATTCTAGATATCGGATGGAAATTAGATGACATATCTGTAGTAATAATAAGGAAATAAGTTTCTGCTGATAATTGTATTCCTGGAAAAATATTTATCAAACAAAGACATTAATAGAGTTTAAAAAATTGTGTTTATAGATGTGCATATCATAGCTTTTTTGCCTAAATTGAAATAGCCCTGGTAATGTGTGTTTTCATGAACAATATGAATGCTCATGATTTATAATACATATTTAACTACAAAAATATTGCTATTTTTTTCAATTCAGGCTGTATCTACCACTTAAGCCATGCCTTTAGTAAATATGCCTATATTATTTTGTATTAGTTATGTGTTTTTCCTTTGTGATTTGAAAGAAAATTATTTTTAAATTATATAATTATATATTTTTATTATTTTAAGATCTTTTTATTATCTTAAAGTAGTTGTACAAAGGAATTACAATTGATGAACCATGCATCTTGATCAGTATCACCCCTTTCAATATTCTCATCCTTCTCTCTTAACCTACCCCTTTCACTTTTCTTAAAATTTGTAGAAAAATTTTTACAGCTAGAGTTGTTGAACATTTCTTCAAATGTCTTTTGGTCATTTTTATTTTTTCTTCTGTGAAATCTTAAGTCTTTATCCCATTAATTAATTGGGTGGTTGTTTCTTTGATGGCTTTTTTTGGAGTATTTAACCTCACTCCAGTTAGAATGGCCATTGCCACGGAAACTAACACTAATAGATGCTGTTGGGGATGTGGCAAAAAGAGTGTTGGGAATGTAAACGTGGTCAACCACTCTGGAAAGCAGTATGGAGATTCCTCAAAAGTCTAGACATAGAACTTCCCTATAACTCAGGAACTCCATTCCTTGGCACTTATGTTATACACCACAAATAAAATCATACTAAAGCTACCAGCACATCAATGTTCATTGCAGAATTGTTTTCCATAGCTAAGATACAACATCAATCCAGATACCCATCAATGAACAAATGGATCAAGGAAATATTGCATAAACAATGGAATTCTATGCTACCTTAATAAAGAATGATATTGTTACATTCATAATGAAATGGAAAGACCTGCAAAAAAGTTTATTAAGAAAATAAAACCAGACCCAAATAAACACAAGTTGCATGGTTTCCCTCATTTGTTATAACTAGAATGTGCCTATAAATCCACAAGTAAACAAACTGGATGGCAAAAGACAAAAAAAATACACTTGGACATGATAAATTTCAGCACTCTAGACATTCATACAGTGGAACCAAAGGAGGTTAGTCTTAGGAGAGGATCACAAAGGCTCAATAGGCATGTGTACACAATCATATAAAATTACGTTTAGCAAAATAAACTCCAAGAAATGGAAACAAGAGGGGTTTATTTTTAGTATTTTGAATTTGGGTTTATTTGTTTTTTTCCCTTTTGTTACTATTTTTTGCCTTCTGTACTTTTTGTCTTGTAAGGAATTTTTCTGTTTTGAGAAGGGTAAGAAAGGAGCACAGAAAGGTGGCACAAATGTTGAACAAATGCAGTAGTGAAAGTGATTAGACATCACATTGAAAATGAACTGTACAATTTGGGAGGGGAGGAGGAGTCAGGAGGGAAAAACTGAGAGAAAGCAAGGGAAGTACCAACACGGTTCAAAAAGATGTGCACTCATTACCTACCTTATAGAAATGTAACAATTCCATACATCACCTTTACAAAACCAGCAAAAAATACAAGAAAAACTTTGTAAGATATATAGTTAAATTTTTACTACATTCTGCTCTTCTGTTTTTTAGATATCATTTAAAAATATTTTAGTTTGTGACAATAAGATGAATAAGAGCATAACTAATAAGTCCTACCTGTTTAACAGTGAGAATTTAGAACTAACTTACCAGCTATTTTAAAATAGACTTTTATAAAAAAAAAGATAACACTTCCAAAACTACAATATTAAATATGTATGTAAAAATAAAAAAATATTCAAAATGTAGCGTGGAAAATATTCATCTGACAAGAATTAAAGCTGAGAATATTTGGAAGAAAAATAAACATTGAAATATATATCAAATGAAATTATTCCTTATAAGTAATTGTATTCATTAACTAAAACTGCATTGAACTTCCAAATTGAAATAGAGTTTCTTGAAAATAAAGAAAAATTGATTCAATTACCTGCTATTTACAAGACAATCATTTTAGATACAAGAGACACAAATGATTGAAAGCTAAGGAATAATTCAGGGAAAGTTGGAATAATTTTTTTTGGGGGGGTCAGTTATAGGATTTGAACTCTGCTTGGGCACTATCCCTGCACTCTTCAGCTCAAGGCCAATGCTCTACTGCTTCAGCCACAGCACCACTTCTGGTTTTCTGGTGGTTAATTGGAGATAAGAGTCTCACGGACTTTTCTGCCTGGGATGGCTTTGAACTGTGATCCTCAGATCTCAGCCTCCTGAGTAGCTAGGATTACAGGCATGAGCCACGGGTGCCTGGTGGAATAAAAATATTTTAAGACAGAAATTTTATAAGACTTAAATAAAGGTTCTCAGAAAGCAAAGAGAGAAAAATTATAGTTTCAAACACTTAGATGACAAATGAAGAAACATATCTACTTATAAGATCGTTTCCTACCTAAAGGAACCAGAAAAAAAGGGAAACAACAACAGCAACAACAACTGAAGTCCAACAAATAATATAAATTAAAAATTAAAGCAGCATATAGAAAAGAAAAATGGAAACCATGGGACCTATGTTTCTTTGGGCATATGTGTGATAATGCTACAGTGTATAGATTACAACCATCCCTTTAAACTGGATAAGAAAAAAAAAGTAATCAAGAAATGGTCAAAAACCTTGAATAAACTGTGACTACTTCCAACTTTTTGGGAAGAATTAGTTTCCAAGAGGCACCCTATGTACTAGTATTTTCTTGTACTCTTTTCTGAAATTGCAGATAGTTAAATTTCAAAACATGTTTACTTAGGTAAACTGTTTAGCTCATATCACTCATTAATTCAAAAGATTTATTTTTCTAGTAATTTCAAATTAATAATGCTCACTAAAAGCACTTGAATTATAATAAAATAATCAACTACACAGAAGCTGATATAAGCAGATTGCAAATATGCGCTGATGTGCAAGAATCAGGCTTCTGAAGCTCTATTTATTAGGAACAGATCTGTTAGAAATATCTATACATTAATTATTATGTGCAAAACGAGATAATATTCTTGTATAGTACATCAGTTGCATTATTAGGACTTCTCAGTGCTTGTTCCCTGATGGCAAGGAGTTAAATGCCCATGTGGTTTTTGTGTATTTCATTAAAATAAGATTTGAAAACTATCCACTGTTTCTTTCCACTCATTCTCACTTTCATCTGTGTTATGGTAGTGTTGATGGTGCCTTCAGGATTTCTTGGATTTAACTACAAAGAAGTTGATTTGAGGAGATACCGAGTTCGAGTTGAAAAGGATATAATTATGGGGTTCACATTTCTATTATATATGGAAAAGTTATTGGTAACTTCTCAGTCTAAGGAGTAGTTCTAGAAATATTCCTATGTATAGTATTGACTACAGAGCATTGTATTGTCCAAATGGCAGGAAGCCAATTGGTATTATGGTATGAATATATCTCCTGGGGCCAGGTATGGGTGCTCTGGGAGCAGCAGGTGAGAAATGAAAAGAAGCAGAAGCCAGTTAGTAAAAATTGTTTCATTTACCATAGCTAAGATATGGAACCAACCCAGATGCCCCTCAGTATATGAATGGATCAAGAAAAGGTGGTGTATTTATACAATGGAATTCTATGCCTCCATCAGAAAGAATGACATTGTCCTATTTGTTAGGAAATGGAAAGACTTGGAAAAAAATCATATTAAGTGAAGTAAGCCAGACCCAAAGAGATGTAAGTCCCATGCAATAACTAGAATAAGTCTAGGACAAGCAGAAAAGGTCAAAAGCTATGTACATATGGGCATAAAAGATGATGTTAATTCAATAAACGCCAAAATAGTGACACAGTCGTTTTTTTTTCTTTCTTGCTATTGTTTTAACGTATTTGTAATGTAATATGTGGTTTTTTTTGTTTGTTTCTCTTCTATGTTCTTCCCTCATGGTATAATCCTTATTTCCAGTGTATTTAATGTCAGTGCCCTGAATCTTCCCAAATTTTTCTAATTTGGGAAGGGGAAGGGAAATTACAAAATGCTTAAATAGTGATACAGGTTAACCCATTGTAACAATGACACTATTGTAACAAGACACTATGGTTGAAAACGAACTTTACAACTTGGGGGGGCAGGAGTTGGGGATGTAGGGAGGGAAGGGATGGCAGGAGAGGGGAAAAACAAAGGAGGAGGTAAAAATACTAGATAGGAAATGTACTCATTACCCTACTCATGGAACTGTAACTACTCTGTGCCATATTTTTACAATAAAAAATGCTTCCCAACATCAAATGTAGAAAACTTAGTCCTTATCAACACCCAGTCAAGACAGAAGTTACTTCCTGCAGAGTATATAATTATAATTGCTTTGTAGGGGAGTTTTGATGGAAATTTTACATAATAAAATCTACTGGAAATACTTTGTTCATAGGGCACAAACCTGAATCTGAATAAAATATAGGACGTAGTTCTCCATGTGGTGTAACATGTTTTAGATGCCCTAACTATAGATTATAATAATAAAAATATTTTAATTTTTTAATTTTGAAAATACTGTTCAGAAGGGTTACAGTTACATGTGCAAGGTAATGAGTACATTTCTTATCAAGCATTTGCCTTCTCCTTTGTTTATTAATTCTGCTAGAGGAAAATTTGAGATATCACTTTAGTCTCTAAATAGACAAATATTATAGAATCTCTATTATATAGAGACTCCATCAAACTGAACATAGTTACTAAATGTAAGGTAATATATTATGGTGGGTTGAAGGGGATGGTGCAGATATTGCCATAATTTTTTCAGCAACAGGAAGCTAACATGAATCTAATATCCTAACTACTGAGAAGGCTGAGACCTAAGGATTGTTGTTGGATGCCAGTTCAGTCAAGAAATTCCATGAAGCTCTTATATCAAATTAACCAACAAAAAGCCTAAAGTAGAGCTGTGATTCAAGTGTTAGAGCACCAGCCTGAAGTAAAAAGGCTAAAGATTCAAACCCTAGTACTGGCAAAAAAGAAAACCTTTAAACTTGTTTTTATAATGTCTTTATAATGTCTTGTAATTTAATTTTCTATTTAACAACATTTACTTTGGTTCCATTTACAATACTAATTTTCATGTATATTTAACTAAGAATGGTTTCACAAATTTCTTAGATTTCTAATTTCAGAAAAGCTATTTATAATCTGGCATAGTGGGACACAGAGACTTAGAGACCTTATATTGTTATTCACCAATACTGCTAAGAAGTCACAAATATGAATACATGATAGTATATTTTTCAATGTCAGGTATTGTGCTAGTCATGATAGGGAACAACATAGTGATTCTCATGATCAAATGCATTACTTCCTGAAAAGAATACCAGATATGTTAAATATGTTGACTTGATAAGTGACTGTAGCATTTGATGTTCTTAGCTACCCTGGGCAATCTGCTTATTGCTTTAAGATTGATTTTTCTTCATCATGCAAAGAAATAAATTGGATTTAAAGGAATTTCTCTTCTATCTTCCATGATGTTACTATGTATTTATCAAGACTCATGTGAAAA
This sequence comes from Dipodomys ordii, assembly GCF_000151885.1. Lineage (NCBI taxonomy): Eukaryota > Metazoa > Chordata > Mammalia > Rodentia > Heteromyidae > Dipodomys > Dipodomys ordii. The sequence continues at coordinate 11,595,534 of NW_012267275.1, read as the reverse complement.
TGTTGTAGCATTAATCATTGTTTAAAGAAAGCTATTAAAAAAACATAAAATTCCCCTTTTCTTTGGACTCTATCAGAGAAACTAAAGAATGTACTATTTTTAAGCAGTCTGAGTTCCTCATAATCTGGAATTAAAAAGTAATAAAATATCTTATAAATGGGAAAAATATATACTTATTTCTAAAACAAGAAAGTAACTAAATGTGTTCTGCTATCCCACTAAGCTACTGATATTTTTGTCAGAATAAAATAATATATTTATAAGCATACAGATAAGCCCAGCATTGGTGACTCTTACCTATACCTAGCTACTCAGAAAGCTGAGATCTGAGGATCATGGTTCAAAGCTAGCCCAGGAAGAAAAAGTCCCCGTGAGACTTTTTTTTTCTTTTTTGAGGGGGTCCAGTCATGGGGCCTGAATTCTGGGTCCTGTCCCTCAGCTCTTCAGCTCAAGGCTAGCACTCTACCACTTGAGCCACAGTGCCACTTCCAGCTTTTTTTCTTTTTGCTTATGTGGTGCTGAGGAATTGAACCCAGGGCCTCATGCATGCAAGGCAAGCGCTCTACCACTGAGCCACCTTCCCAGCACCTCCATGAGACTTTTATCTACAATTCAAAACTGGAAGTGAAGCTGTGGCTCAAAGTGGTAAAGCACTAGCCTTGAACAAAACCGTGCAGGGACAGTGCCCAGGTCCTGAGTTCAAGTCCCACAATGGACAAAAAGTAATACAGATCATGTTTGTGGTAAACTACATCAGACCATCTCTTTCATTCTTGCACTGTATTATTCTCCCTTTCTGTATTTCTCTGATATTTTACAACATGAAGTAAGAGTTATGCACAGCAGTCTAGTTCTTAGTGGTCACTGCTCAGAATTTATATTTTATCATGCAATTAGGGCCACTTGACATTTGCTTGACATAAAAAATAAAGGAAGTAAATTAAAGCTAATGACACAGAAAGTGGATGATGTTTGTGAAATTAGTTCTTAATTTCTCTTTCATCGGAAGTGTACTAATATGCAAACTTGAATATGTTTCAATATAATTTCTTTATCTGATGTTTCTCTTCCCTGGAGAAGAAATTGCAAAAGGATGATTTGATGATTTTTGAACATTCTTATGACAAACTTTATTCTTCTACATACACATATGCACATATGTCCTAGTTACTGAATTAATGTTTCTCTTCTTAAAGGAAGAACTATTGCTATATTAGCTTGAACAGATCTTTTAGTCTTTTTTAGAATTCAAAGCCTGAATTAATTGAAAATATTATGTTACTTTAATATTTTTCAAATTTTGTCCAGGCATTAAGAATAGGATCATTATGTTATTTTTTTTCTTTTGTAATAACAACATGCCTGCCAGTTGTAAAAAGTCATGATGATGATATTTCTTAAAATAAACAGTGGTGAAGTGAACTTGTTTTCATTTTCTAAACTGAAAATGACAGAATTGCTGCAAACACCCAGAAGCTCTTGGTGCATATGACCAAGAATAAGTTAATTTTGGAGGCAATTTTTGTTAAAAGGAAGAACATATTTCTCTCTGTGTTGTAGGTAAATGTATATATATTTTAGGCATAAGTAATAGAGAACAAAGTTTTCTTTAAAAAACACAATATTCCATATGCAAGTAATATAATTAAAGCAAAGCAAAACATGACCCAACACCAAGCAAATATCTTTTTTTTTTTTTTTTTGGTCCGGTCGTGGGGCCTGAGCTCTGGGCCTGGGCGCTGTCCCTCAGCTCTTCAGCTCAAGGCTAGTGCTCTACCACTTGAGCCACAGCGCCACTTCTGGCTTTTTTCTTCTTGTTTATGTGGTGCTGAGGAATCGAACCCAGGGCCTCATGCATGCAAGGCAAGCGCTCTACCACTGAGCCACCTTCCCAGCCCCAAGCAAATATCTTTTAAATAAGTCACAAAATTGTAGTCATAGAAAAGGTGCGTGCACATTCACTTGATATAAGAATAATTTCTGGCTTTACACATATGAATGTCTGTTCTTTGTAATTTTATACTATAGTAATAAAAAGGTAATTCAGAAATGAAAGTATTCAATAAATATAATACAAAATGCAAAACAAAAGTCAACTTAATTTAAAAAAAGAGCAAAATTCAGTGATATGCTTCACAAAAGAAAAAAATAAAATTAAATAATTTAAGAAAAGTTACTCAACTCCATGAATTGTAATAGAATTCAAGTTAAAAACCAAGTAGGACTCAGTGTGGGGGTGGCGCTGGCAAACACTGGAGGCCAAGGCAAGAGGATCATGATTTTGAGCTAAACCTGGGATATGTAACAAGGCCTTGTCTCAAACAACAAAGTCCAAAAAGCAAAAGAAATAAAATGTCACCACACAGTCTATCACTACCAGGTACTTACCAGAATAGCTAAAGTTATAAAAATATAGAATATCAAACATTTGGTAAAAGTGTACAACACGAACACCATAGATACACATGCTGCAAAGTAATTCAGAATTGTTTGAAAATATTTTATAAATTTAAACATGCACGTGTAACATACAACAAAGCGATTGTATTTTCTAACTGAAATGTGCCCAAATGTACTCAAAGAGTCATTAGCAGTAGTAGTCTTCAAAGAAATAAATAAGCAAAAATACTAAATAAACAAAATAATCTATATGTAGGTGGAATAATATCCAGTGATGAGAATAAACTATATAAAGTAATAACAACAAAAAGAATGCATTTCAAGCATGTAACTTTTCATTTAAAAAGGCCAGATACAAATGCTTTTCATTCCATTGAGAGAAAATTCAAAAGGAATTCATGGCACTGAATATCAGGTCATTAGTGAAAGAGGTATGAAACAAAAGCAGACTGATGGTAGGGGAAAAACAAAGGAGGAGACAACAATGCTTGATAAGAAATGTACTCGTTACTTTGCCCATGTAACTGTAACCCCTCTGTACAGTATTTTCACAAGAAAAACCTTATTCAAAAAAATCAAAAAAAATCAAAAAAAGCAACCTGAGGTGAGTTCTTAATCCACTTGATGGTTAGAAATTGGTAAATGTGTTTTGTTGATGGGATTTACAAGACACTATGTTGAAAACAAACTTTACAACTTGGGGTAGGGAGGAAGAAGTTGGGGAGGTGGGGAGGAAAGGGATAGTATGGGAAAAACAAAGGAGGGGTAACAATGGGAAATGTACTCATTATCTTACTCATGTAATTGTAACCCTTCTGGACAGTATTTCTACAATTAAAAAAAAGTATAATTATATTCTCATGGTCAAATCTTATTTCCAATAAAGTGAGAGACAGAGTTCATCAGATACAAACATTTGTTTGTTGTAGATGTTTTTTCATGTTACTGTTTCTTCATTTCATGTATTTTCAATGGTCCTTTTTACTCGTCAACCAAATAGAGTAAGTCTGCCTTTTTTTTATTTTTTATTGTGAAAATACTGTACAGAGGGGTTACAATTACATGGGCAAGATAATGAGTACATTTCTTATCAAGCATTGTAGCCTCTCCTTTGTTTCCCCTTCGCATCCCTTCCCAGCCTTCCCTCCCCCTCCAAGCCTTCCCCCCCCCCCTCCACCAAAGTTGTAAAGTTCGTTTTGGACATGACAAACTGTACTTCTCATTGTTGCAACGGGTCCACCTGTATCCTTATTTAAAAGACTTGTTTTTCCCTCACAAAGTTTAGATCAAGTGAAATCACAAAGTAAAATCACACAAAACATAGCTCAGTTAACATAGAGTATTTCTTACTCAGTCTGTGCTCATTATTTGTGTTTAAATTGTTCTGCAAGTCTAGCACTCCTGGCTTATGCCTGTTATCCTAGCTACTCAGGAAGGTGATAGCTGAGGATTATCTTGAGCAAAACAAGCTCAGGGACAGAGCCCAGGTCCAGAGTTCAAGCTCCAGGATGGGGGAAAAACAGTTCTGCAATCTGCTGTCTGCTCTTAATTTTGTGAAAATATGTTTCAAAAATCATATGGTGACTGAAAAGCAAGATATTCTGCTTAAAAGTTAAGCATTTGCTTAATTTAAAAAATATACGCAATTTAAATAATTAAGTAAATATTTTAGACTTTTGAAAGTTAGCATATCTTTCTTAGAAGCCGAGTTGCATTACAAGAATAACGATTCTGGTGTAGGCAGTATGGTAATGAACTCTATGCATTGTGAGAATGGAAGGTTTTTCTTTCAGTCATGAACCACCTACCTTCAGATACCAGTGGTCTACTGTACCTTGTAGAACAATGTAAAATATGCGAAAAAGTCATGGAAATCAAAGTTGCAGAAAGAAAATTTCTACATAAATGACTCTTTCCCCTAAGATTTCATCCTCGTTGGAAGGTAAGGTTGGGATTTTTATTCTAAGTCTACAAAGAGTCAAGGTCTCATACATGCAGAGTAAATTAAAGATTACTGATTGAGAATGTCAGACCTGAAATAACTTACCAACATTCTCTAGATTAGATCATCAGTTTTAAAATAGCTCCTGTTGTTTGTTTTGTGTTGCTGTGAAACAGATGCTGAGCTCAGGAGATCCCGTCAAGAATATTGCCTAACTTTTTGCAAATGATTTTTGACACTGTTTTCTAGTTCAGTTATTTTGAACAATTTTAGCCGTGCTTTACATTACTTATCACTTAAATTTTCAGAGAAGAGAATAATTATTCAGGCAGGGCGGAGAGAGAAAAATCACAGTTTTTTTAATCACATCTCCATTTTAATTGAATTTTTTTATTTGTATTCTACAAAGTTATATTTTTACAAGAAGAAAATTCTTACCTTTTTAACTCTGAAACATTTTCCTTAAAAAAAGTTGTAAAAAGAGGTTTAACATGTTGGTTTGTGGGTAAAATGAATTCTAATCTATGTGAACCTTTTCAATGTGAGTTCTTCCTCAACCCTCAACCCCTTCATTAATATACAATAAAAATGTTATGCTTACATGAGAGAAACAGTTTCCTCTCTTTCTCAGTGACTCAGAGTTTTAGTGCTTTGCTTGGCTTTTGCTAATCTTCCCTAGACAAACACGCTATCTTCTCAGTATGGCTCAACTGACATTGGGGAAATCATTCTTTTACCAGATGTAACAGGATTTTGAACACTCACAGATGCCCTCAAGTCTTTGATTAATTCCTGTTAAGAATCAGAGCTTCAGATCTTTACATACCTTCAACATACCTAAATACTACAGAAAGTTCTACTTTCATTCTCCATAACACATTATTTTCTCTATCCTCACCCACAATTCTGTCTTGAAAATATTCACAAAGAATATTCAAGTGTGTGTTATTTCAATAGATTGTAGAATACCACTGGAAAGTTCACATTATTTTCCTTCCTAGGTTATTTTTCACTTTATTCAGTTGTAAAAGTTCAGCCTTTTTTGTGTCAGTGGGTGCTAGATGTGTTTTGACTTCTTGTCAGGACTCCTTTGACAGCTCTTGCCCTCGTACACAGAAGACTTAATATGAGGGACAGTAATTTGTTTTTAGTACTTTCCTTCCATCCAGAGGCCATTCCCATCATCTAGATGTGAAAAACAGGTGTGATTCTGGAGCTTGACACATTCATTCCACCACTACCTAAAAATGGATAGCAACTAGTTTGGCCTAAGGCTAGCAGAATTTATGGGTGATTACTCACATTTATAAAAGTGTGCTTCGGAGATTCAAATCATCTCAATTAGTCTCTTTGTGTAGTAAATTTTTGCCATGTTCTTCTTCAAGTCTTTATTATATTGGGGGAGAAACATTAAATATTGTTGGTGTAACTTTCCCTTGATTGAGGCTTTTATGACACAAAACATGAAAATTCACACCAGGTAGATCAAATTCATCCTTTCATCTTAAAAATAAATAGTCGACCTTCTAAAACAAGCACAATAAATCTTAATAAACAAGTCATGCTTTTAAAGAGAGCAGTATATTTTTACATACAATCCAGTTTCCATTTTTATTCCAATAATAAATATGGTATTATTTCCAAGGCAGCTGTGATTATATTTTCAATGAAAGAAGCTATATTTGACATAACAGAAGTGCTTCCTGACCCACTACTGAGTGGAAATAATGGCTTTTGTATTTTCAATGAATGAAATTGAACATTACATAGTCGAAGTTCTTCCTGTTCCACCTTGGAATCCAAATAAATAACTTCTATATGTATAACAGGGGTCATTTTAAATAATGTATTGTTTACAAAATAGTTTGTGCAGTTAACTACTCATGTTGCTCTTTGAAGGCATAAAGTGGATGAAGAGGGGTCAACCTAGCACAAAATTCATAATGCTTATTTATACAGGAGTCTTGGATACAACAAAAAAGGTTTGATTTATGATGTAACCAAAGTATTTTTTCATTAGGTCATGAACCAGAAATTCTGATATCTTTGCTGATTTATTGTAGCTAAGCCTTTAAGGAACAAGTCAATTATGTAAGGCCACTTCTTTAAATTCATGTGTGTTACATAGTGCATGTACTCAGTAATAATAGCAAATAGCATATAGGAACAGGTTTGTAAACAGTTGTCTTGATTTTCACTTGCCAAGGGAGTCAGTCAGCCAACTGGCATCATCATTGTTTTTATGGAAAAAACCTAAAACCACTTCTGGGTTTTATTGTCTTTTTAGGTAAACAACATTGCATTTAAATTTTTCAGAAATTACATCTAGACAAAGTGCTTTTTTTATTATCACAAAAGCTCTGAATCTACCCAGTTGTAAGAATTTGGATGAAACTGTGAATGATCTGAAAGTATGAATTCAGAAATGAATGCCTTTGTGTCATTTGTGAAGATAATCTAGTGGGAAAACTAATTTCCTTTCCCAATTAAGTAAGAAGGAAAGAAAATGAGGTAAAACAATTGTTGACTAACTTGAAAGAATAAAATGTTTGTTGAATATAATTTAGGATTAATGTGAATGTGTACAATTCACAAATTATGTTTTCTCCATTCAAACAAGACAGAGATCAAGAAGTCAACGTATTGCTTCACAATTTATTAAATTCAAAACAAAATGTCTTAGAACTGAATGTAGTTGAAAATACAGTCCTACCATCACACAAAGGCATAATCACATGTATGCATAATTACCAGAACTATTCCAATAATTGATTTAAGACTCTCAACTCATGTTTCTAAAAGCACTGAAATATGTATATTATACCATATAAGTACAAATATGGGAGCAAAAGAGCATTAAAACTCAATTCAATGCATTTCACTAAAGAAAGGGAAAGAGTGCAGATATAGATAGATAGATAGAGTGAGTGAGTGAGTGAGTGAGTGAGTGAGTGAGTGGTAAGTGAGTATACAAAGTGCTCCATAAAGGCTTTTCTCTGTACATCTTCAGCTACAGGCCAGAACTTAAAGTCACCTGGTCCAGCACTTTACCTAGAAGTCCAACACTGAATCAGATTAGGATCAGAAATATTTACTGAGACTAGAAAGAATAGCATCCTCAGGTTCACACATAACTTTACATTGTTTTCTATGGCTACATAAAATGTTTAAAATTCAAATAAAAATAAGCTTCTGACACAAATTAGCATCCTTTGAAAAGATCATAAATCTAGATATTAAATTGTTCAATGAGGAGAGTAGGTGATAAGAGGACATCCATTCATTGCTAAACTTAATAAACATTGCATAAATGATGTTACTACCAAAATAGTCTATTCAGTAAGAGAGAGCCATCATTCATCTTGGGTAGAAAATTATTATTGTACTGGTCCTTAGAACAAAAAGATCTTTGACAGGATGTGGCTACTCATTGCTTACCTCAGTGAAGTCATTTCAACATCTTAGAGAATTAATAATGAAGTATTATGTTCAAAATTGTAATTGCTATTTATATGAGTTTAGAAAGAAAATCATATTTACAAATAGACTTAATCAGTAATGTACTACTCTACATTCCTGAGTTAAGATAATCTGTATGTCCAATACACACCCACATAATTTCTAACGAGCATCAATATGTCGAGATAGTAATTTTGCTGTCTTTTCTAAAGTGCCACAGTAATTCTTACCTTAATTCTATCTGCAACCCTCCTTTTTCTCTGCCTTTTATCCCATAAAACACACAAGTGAAATGCACATATATACTGTATATATATTTGCCAAATGAATGATGAAATAAATGGCTTATGTAGTTTTAAAGTGTTATTATAGAATTGTTGCTATGATTGTGCTAATAATGTTTGAAATCATCTGTGAAAGACTTAATTCATCAACTTACATCATCTTACAGGATTTAGAATTGCAGGATTCTTCAGCATGTTGCAAATATTTTAATTTATCTTGTATGATTGCTCATTTTAATTTATAATGAATATCTTATTAAAAATGCATTATAGTTGGACATTTAAATTTTCTTTGGTTCATGTTAGTGTTTACATGCACTCATAGGTAGAGAACACTGTGACAGATATAATTGTGATCATTATTCATAATTAAATTTTAAAAATCAGTAAATATTATATTGCCTTCATTATTTCCCCTGTGTAGTATCTTATTAAGCCTTATATGAAGCAATATGTTATTTCATGTAAAATACTTTAAAAATATGTCTTATTGTTATTATTAATGTGTTTTACAGAGGGATTACCATTTTTAATTTCAGGTAATAAATACTATAAAATACTTTATAAAGGATAAATTTAAGATTCAGAATGATCATTTCATGAAAATTGACAAATACTATAAATTATGGTGATGTAGAAAATATACTATTCCTCTTTAGGAGATTTTATAAGACTAAAAAGTTATTTATCGTTGACTGTTTTATAATAAATAAGAAACTAAATACCTGGGCATGTCCTAAGAGGTAGGTATGTGGTGACTATATTTTATAACAACATTCAGAATGTAAATGGAATTATTGAATTAGGGACATCTACCAAATAAATGTGGATTTAATTCATATTCAATTATAGGTCTTAAAGTTTCCCTATCATACAATGGTATGGAAAACCATGAAGAGTTGATATGTGACAAAACTCTAATGGTTACATAAATAAGGTATCACCCATAGTTTATCAATAAATAATGACAGTTCATTAAAATGAAAAGCTAACACAGAAAACATAGTATAAGCATTAGAACAAATAAACATAAGTTTAAAATAATTTTGGAAAATCTCTAGAAAAGAATTGAAAACTAACTCATTAGTTAAAAAACTGATATGTTCAATTTTCTCTTAAGTATGTATATTTGTTTGATTCAGATTAGCATCAGCATATTATATCACAGCAACAAATCTCATGAAGAAAGGGATTAGACCTATACATCCTGGGATGTATATATCAAGATCTACTAGGTAGTTATAGGTAAACTGTATATGTAAACTGTAGCATCTCACAGAAAACAAGCTGTCATAATCATTTGAGCAAAATAAAAATAAATGCAAATTTAAATAAATATTGTCTTAGTATGCACTAAGTATACATTTAAAATATTATATTTTGGTTTCAATATTTCAATATTCTTGCTGGTATTATGGAAAAAGAAAAACATAGCTCAGTGGTAGAGCACTTGACTCGTATTAGGCCCTGGGATAGATGTTTCAAAGTTAGTGTTCACTGTGGCTGAAAATATTCTAAAATTAAATACACACACACACACACACACACACACACACACACAAATAGATCCATGAATATATACTGGGTTTTATAAAAGTGGATCTTTTAATAACCAAGTTTTCTTCCTAGAAGAAGCAATGTAGTGCTCTGGAATTTGAAACAACTTGTTCCAAGACTACCAGACTTCTGTAAAGGTTTTGATAGACTCATCAACCTAATTGGGATTAAACAAGATAGCCACTATCTCCTCTAATGAATTTGTAATTTGAAAAGCACTTGTATTTGGAAATATATGTGACTCATGACTTCATTTTGAACTATGCCAGTATTAATTTGTGATAATCAAGGTGTTTTTGGTAGAAAAATAAAATTCTTATAAAAAATCGCTGAGCACCAGTGGCTCATGCCTGTAATCCTGGCTACTAAGAGGCTGAGATTTGAAGATTGCTGTTCAAAGCCATCCCAGGACGAAAATTTCCTTTGAGACTCGTATGTCCAATTAACCACTCAAAAACTGGAAGTGGTACTGTGGCTCATGGTAGTAGAGCAATAGGCTTGAGCAATGAGCTCAGGATAGCAGCCAGGCCATGAGTTCAAGCCCCACAACTGACATATGATCATATGGTAATATGATCTTTTGGTCCACAATGAAATATGATGATTTTTCCCTAAACCTTCCTAGCCTTAAGGAAAATTAGTAATAATAATTATATATATATATATATATATATATATATATATATATATATTGATCATGGGGCCTGAACTCTGGGCCTGGGTGCTGTCCCTCAGCTTTTCAGCTCAAGACTAGTGCTCTACACCTTGAGCCATAGATCCACTTCCAGCTTTTTCTACTTATGTGGTGCTGAGGAATTGAACCCAGGGCCTTATGCATGCAAGGCAAGCACTCTATCACTGAGCTACCTTCCCAGCCCAATATCCTCACTTTTCAGATACAAAAATCAGTTAGAAATTATTATTTAAATGGTAGAGTTTAATAAAACTCTACTTTTCTTGATTCACAATTCAAACTCCATCTATCAGAGATTGATACTAGCTAAATTTGGGTAAGGAAGGCCAAAAAATAATCTTTGCAGGTATCAGTTGGCTATCACTTTCTTACTTTCACATTTGTGAAAATGAAAATAAAATTGAATAGCCTAAGATTACATGAAACTTAGATCCTCACTTTGTAATAGCATAAACATAAAGCTGAAATCAAGGTAGAATCTATTCTAGTGTGTACCACTAGCTAAAATAATATTGTTCCTTTATTCAAATTGTGGTATAGGCTGGAGAACAGGATTGTGCTTCCATTCTAAACTTCTGGTCCTTTCTTTACTCAACCGACAAAGAATGCATGAACACAGGGAAGACATTGGGTTTCAAGGATCTTCTTTAGAGCTTTTCTATCCCATGCTGAGGCAATAGGGTAGCTATGCCATTCCAAAGTCACCACTGTTGACATAGAATAACTTATTTCAGAGGAAATAAGTGGTTAAACAAAAAAAGTTGTGAATGTGCTTTGAATTGCATAAAATGATGTTTATCTAACTAAATTCCAAGAAAGGGAAAGGGGTTTTTGTTAGTTTGCTTCTTTTTTTTCTCCTTTGTCACTGTTTTTGACTTATGTACCTTTTGTCTTGTATGTGTCTTGGGGAGTGTAAGGGGAACACAGTAATGGTGGGAAAAGAGTGAACAAATGCAGCAGTGAAACTCACTAGACACTGTGTTGAAAAACTTGTGGGCAAAAGGGATCAGGAGATAAAACTGGGAAAATGAGGGAAGAGGTGATACAGTTTAAAAAAAAATGTACTCATGACCTGACTTATGTAACTGTACTAATCTGTTATGTGGAGAATCTTTAATCTCTGTACATCACCATTACAATGAAAATAAATAAAAATTATAAAAAATGGTGAAACAGGCTTTGCTTACTAGCTAAGATTGTATTTAATTTTTGATTGGTTTTTACTGGTTCATTATTTTTGCTTTTAATGTTTTTATGGTTGTTGCAGAATTTAGACTTCAATACAGATTATTTAAGGGAAAATGGTGAAATATTTAACAGACGATTACACAAAATAAAGATGTCTGAGAAAAAAAGTCAGATATTACAGAGAGGAAATCTAGTACATTTTACTTCTTTCTTTCTTTCTTTCTTTTCTCTCTTTCTTTCTTTCTTTATTTATTTTTGGTCAGTCATGGGACTTGAACTCTGGGCCAGGGCCCGATCCCTCAGCTCTTCAGTTCAAGGAGAGCACTCTACCACTTGAACCACAATGCCACTTATGGTTTTTTGAGTGACCATTTTACAGCATTTTAAACAAATTTCACATAAAAGAATTCTGTGATTGAGTTATAAAATACATATGATTATATAAGATTCATATCAATAAAATAATTAAGCAAATCTGTGAGGAAAAAATACCTGGCCACTTCACTAAATGTCCCAAGAAATAAGACAAAACATTTTAAATATAATTTTATAATGAATATAGGAAATTAAATTTACTATACAATATACCATTTTTCAACTAAGAATTTGTCATGGTTAATCTTTTAAATAATCCAAATGACTAACCATTTCCCTTCTAAATGGCAATGTTGAATAATGCTGCAATTAACATAGTTGTGCTGGTAGCTTTAGTATGGTCTTGTTTGTGTTCATTTGGGTAAATGCCCAAAAGTGGGATTGCTGGGTCATAGGGGAGCTCTATGTGGAGTCTTTTGAGAAATCTCCATCTCACTTTCCAAAGTGGTTGAACAAATTTACACTCCCACCAACAATGCAGTAGGGTTCCCTTCTGTCCCTATCCCCTCCAGCATCTGTTATTATTAGAGTTCTTGATTATAGCTATTCTAACTGGGGTGAGGTGGTATCTCAATGTTGTTTTGGTTTGCATTTCTTTTATGGCTAGGGAGGTTGAGCATTGTGTATGTCTGAGACAAGCAGAAACGGTCAGATAAGAGGATGTTAAGCAAAATGATCCACAAGATAAGGATTCAAATGTTTTTTTTCTTTCTTGCCATTGTTTCTAACATATTTATAAGATGATTTCTTTGTTGCTTTATAGGTTGCTTCCCCACGGTATAAACCCTGTTTTCACTGTATTTGATGTTGGTATAATTTGTGGAGGGGAAGGAAAAAAATTGTTTAAATAGGGATATAGGTGGACCCATTGCAACAATGAGATGTACAAGTTGTTATGTTGAAAAATGAAGTTTACAACTTTAGCGGAGGGTGTGGGGGGGAGGAGGACAGGGGGGAGAGATGGGAAAGGATGGGAGGGGAAACAAAGAAGGGGGCAACAATGCTTGATAAAAAATGTACTCATTACCTTGTCCATGTAATTGTAACCCCTCTGTACGGTATTTTCACAATAAATAAATATATATATATATATATAATAAATGTCAATGTTATGATAAACCCACAGATACATGATATTTCATTGGAATGACACTAAGAAAAACTTAGTTTTTAAAGAGATTTTATTGATTTTGCCCAGGAATAATTGCTTTTCTAGGTAATACTGTAAATGTATATTATTATTTAATTATTAGTATCTTATGAATTGGGATGGCTTGTGCCAGTCAGCTAATTGAAAGATCTCTATTTGTAGACATTTCATGATTTTCAGTATTTTCTTCAAAATCAATTTATTCATTATGCTCATAAGTTGATATATTGAATTAAAATGCCTTTGCATTTTAATTAAATTAAATAAATCAAATGAAACAAAAATCCCTGAGCTTTTTTTTTTTTTTTTTTTGCTCAAGCCTGGCACTCTACCACTTGAGTCACTACTCCACTTCTGCTTTTTTGGTAATGAATTGTAGATGAGAGTATTACAAACTTTCCTGCTTGTGCTGGTTTAAAACTATGATCCTCAGAACTAAGCATCCTGACTATCTAGGATTACAGGGGGGTCCTACCACAGTGCAGCTTGGTATACTAATCTTATTATTCATGTATTTTCTGTTAATTTATATCTCTTTTGAAAAAAGGATTATGAACATATGGAAATAAATGTGAAATTATAATAGACTTGAAATATTCTATTTATTTCTGGAAAAAAGTAAGTGGGTGAAAGCATATATAGGTATAAAGATATCCTGCAGTAGTTTCAGCTTGTTTATACAGGGCTTCTCTATGTTGTCTAATTTGGTCTTGAACCCTGAGTTATCTTCATGTGCTTAAGCATTTTGCCTGCCTCAGTCTCCAAAATAACTTGAACAACAGACACAATATCACGTCATGCTCTAGTTAGTTTCAATACCCACAAGAGCTACTTCTTCCATAGCTGCTGTTATTTTCCTGTGAATTTCCAGGGAATAAGCAAAGAGCTTTGGGTCTAAATTTTGTTTCTTTGAGCAAAAAGTGATGCAAATAGAAGTAAAAATAAAAATCATTCCTAGTTGAATCACAATGCACACACCTCTTAAAAGCCTGTTTAAAAAATTATGCTTCTAAAAAGGTTGTTAATGGAAATATGCATCACTTATAATTAACCAAACCTACAACAAATTAAAGTGCTGATTGTGAAGGCAAAATAACACTAATCTATAATTATAATCAAGAATAGCAGCAACTGAAAACTGTAACCAACTCAAGACATTTTTTGAATGTGAGCCATAAGTGCTTTCTTAGTGAAATTCAAAGCAAGCCACGCAAATGTGTTTACATGTTTCCTAAATGTTCATAGATCTGAGTCTTTTATGTGATAATTTTCTAATTGTTTGCACAAAAAAGCATTATATGGAGTTTTCTGTCATGTTTTTCACAATAAATATAAATAGTCTGAATATTAAACTAGTTAAATCCATTTTGCAGAGTAGTTATTCTCTGCTAGGGATGTGACTCTACAAATCACTTGTGGAGAACAAAATAGTATGACAAACTAAATTACCAAACAAAATAATGCGTTCTATCCAGATGTAAATAAAATTTGGATATTTTCAAAATTGGAAAAATCTATCAATTATTGATTAAGCATTTTTTCTCTTTCCAATGAAGGAAGTATAATTAAATAGTTAACCAATATTTGTAAGATCATACTGACTTTTAATTTTCATTGGCAAAATGTAGACACTAGAGAATGTCAGATGGTCATTAGAGAAGAATGTAGTCATTTGAGTAGCAGTTAAATAACATAATGTTTAAATAGTCTAAATGGCTTAGCTTCAAATGCACTGTCAATCAAATTACTGACCCCTTATCTAAGACTCAATTTCCTCCTCTTTGGAGGATAATAATACCCATCTCCTAACACTGATATGAGAGGAAATGAGATAATGCATATACACCGTTTACTTGGCCTATGGTACTTTGTAAGGAGTCAACCACTTTTTCACCATTATTAATACATATAACACTACAATTATTTTGTAATATTACAAGACAAAAATATTGTCTATACTCTGTCTTTAAAATTTGTCCAGGTTCTGTATTAAAATATTGCACATTTCTGATCACCTCAACAAATTTAAACATCACATTATATTAGAAATTTGATATTTGTGATAGTGTTTTCCTATGATGGGAAGAATCAGTTTCCGTAAAACCAAGTACTTATATAAAATCCATTCTAAATAAATTAAGGAAAAATTAAATGATTTACTAGCTGGAATGCAAGGTACAAAAAGAACTTAAAAAGAATCCACAGGAGGAAACCTTCTGTCCATTCCACAGGACCCCATTTGCTTGGTTTATAAATGATGCTTTTATGATAAATGTATAATTCAGAATCATTTCCCAATGTACTTCTTATTACTGGAATAAAGCAATCTATAGGTAATTACATAGGTAATTTAGTTTATTAATTATAAATATTTGGGTAAAAAATATATTAAGACAATGTAGAAACTAAAATAGAACATTATTTAAAGGGTAGATAGCATGTAATGAATTTTTTTAGGAACCAGGAAATGGTCTTTGTTTCCCATCCTGTGGATAAAGGAAATGACCACTAAGTAGACATGATATTAGAATTTACTTAGTCAAGATAAAATGGACAACTACGTGAGTATCTCCTCGCCCCAACTCCATCAGAAGAGAAGCAATTTGGATAGAAATATATAAATTTATATGGAGTCTTTTGAGGAACCTTCATACTGCTTTCCAAAGTGGTTGAACAAATTTACACTCCCACCAACAATGCAGTAAGGTTCCCTTTTGCTCACATCCCCTCAAGCATCTGTTATTAATTAGGGACACAACTGTTTTTCTTTCTTGCTATTGTTTTTAACGTCATTAAAATGTACTATGCATTTTTTTTTGCTTCTTTTGAATGTGCTTCCCCCATGGGATAACCCCTGTTTTCACTGTATTTGATGTTGGTGTCCTGCATCTTGTATATACAATTTTCTAATTTGGGGAGGGGAAGGGAAATAACAAAATGCTTAAATAAGTTTACAGGTTGACCCATTGTAACAATGAGATGTACAAGACACGATATTGAAAAAGAACTTCACAACCTTGGGGGGAAGGAGTAGCTGGGGAGATGGAGAGGAAAGGGATGGTAGGGGATAAACAAAGGAGAAAGTAACAATGCTCGATAGGAAATGTAACTGTAACCCCTCTACACTATTTTTACAATGAAAAAAACATAAAAAAGAAATATATAAATTTTCTCTTATGATCTCTTTTTAAATAAAGCTATGAACAACCCAACTATTCTTTTTAATATGTGAGAAATCTCGAAATGTCAAGCTATTAAGAAATGTACCTAAGCTCATTAAAACTATTTAGGATCAGAGTGATATTCAGGAAGAAGTAATGATCTGATTTTACCATTCTCATAAGAACTTACTATTGTTATATATTTCTTATTGTTAAAATTTCTGTCATAATTCCATGTATGAATATTCCTGCCTATAAAACATAACAAAGAAAATAGAGGAGATAGGGAGATATTTCATTGTTCATAATGTCTCTTGTTCTCTGAAGCTTTATAAATAAACAAATGGATTGTCACATTAAATCTTATAGCATTTCAGAGATGTTGTAACAGAGACAAAGTCAGCCTGACACTATTTTATACATGCATTTGAATTCATAAGGGGAGAATCTAAATGGTTTGTTTGTCAAGAGAGTACAGAATTAGTTGGAGGAGCCTGGTTATGTCTGAAAGTCTGAAGGCATGTTTTAATAAATCTCCACTGAGCAGAGTTGCTTTTCTTTCCTTGAAAATCATTTATTTATTAATTACCTATTTACTTAGCTATTTATCTATTTCTATATAGTGGTATTAGGTATTAAACTCAAGACCTTGCACTTTTTTTTTTTTTTTTGGTCAGCAGTAGGGCTTGAACTCTGGGCTTGGGCGATGTCCCTGTGCTCTTCAGCTCAAAGCGAGCGCTCTACCGCTTGAGCCACAGAGCCACTTCCAGTTTTCTAGTGGTTTATTGGAGATAAGAGTTTCACAGACTTTCCTGCCCAGACTGGCTTTGAACCGTGATCCTCAGATCTCAGACTCCTGAGTAGCTAGGATTACAGGTGTGAGCCACCGGTGCCCGGCTAAGACCTTACTCTTTTATATATATATATATATATATATATATATATATATATATATATATATATTATTTTATTTTATTTTGTGAACATACTGTACAGAGGGGTTACAATTATATGGGCAAGATAATGAGTACATTTCTTATCAAGCATTGCAGCCTCCTCCTTTGTTTACCCTTCACATCCCTTCCCAGCCACCCCCCTCCCCCATCCCAATCCTCCCCCCCCCCCCCACCAAAGTTGTAAAGTTCGTTTTTGACATGACCACTTGTACTTCTCATTGTTGCAACTGGGCTCTTGTTAGGCAGGTACTTTACCATTTAAGCCACACCCAGAGCCCTTTCTGCCTTCTTCAGTTTTCACACAAGATCTTCAGATATTCACAGACTGACTTAGAATGTGATCCTCCTACATCAGCTCCTCACATACTGAGCTGACAGGGGCAAGAAATCATCACTGTGTCAAGTAATTTAATTGAGTTGGTGTCTTCTTGTCTTTATGTCTGGAGTAGTACAGAATGGCCAACTGATCTCTGCCTCCTGAGTTCCTGGGAAGACATACATGAACATTAGAGTCTAGTTAGTTTATTCTGCTTTTGGGCCATGCCCTCAATATGAAAAACCACTGACTCAAAATACGTTTGAGGATCAGGCCTAGGAGTAACACATGTCTAAGTAGAGATTAGGAGTTTTGTCAAATTGTTAGTGGCACTCTATCTCAACAAAGGAAATGGGCATGTAGTTAAAGAAAGTATAATTTCAGTTGTGTGGGAGTATCACAGTCCAAGGAAAACCTATGAGAATCTATCTGAGACCCTATTTCAGCCCATGATACATAAATACATTACTTATAAGACAGTTAAGAGCATTTGGTACTGAAAACTCAGGGTCTACTGTGACACTGTTCCTTTCATGGAGAACATGTTAATACTGAATGTTTTTTTATTCTCAGGTCGCTTTCTCCTTTAACTACATATTCTTCCTTACTAATCTCATCTGCTCTCTGAATTGATAAAATGCATAGATGTTACCCTGGTTCAAATATTTCCTGTTTAGACACACATTTAAAAAATAAATTGTACAGCTACCTTGAATATTACAGAAGTTATTCTAACTGAAATTGTTCTAAATTAATACCATCTTCTTTTCCTATGAGCTGTTTGCTTTTGAGTTTTTTCAAGCCACTGGAACTATCACCCATCTCATTGACGAAGATAAAAACTTGGATCTTTCTTAGACATGTTACCTACACTCCCAATTGTCACCAAGGAATGACCCAAATCTTACTTCACCCCATCCTAAAAGTTCTTTTTGTTTAGTCATAAATCTCAACTCTAACACAAAGCTAATATGAGTCACCATGCTTCTAATTGTACTGGTACACCAATCTTCCTTTATGGAACTGGATGAAAAATGCTTTAAGGGAAGTCCAATCATGGGACTTTTCCTAATTCCACCTAATGTTCATACCTTCTAGGCAGATTCCCCCCCAGCCAGAAGTCTACTTAGTGTTCACAGAAGATTGGAGTGTACATATTATTTCATTTGCTGGGATTCTCATCTCTGTTCCCATAAGGCACAGATGACCAAAAAGTCTTACTGAAAATGTTATCTATAGCCTTTTGCCAGTCCACAGATTATCTTTGTGATAAAATAAGGAACAAAAACTGATCATTTGAGAACCACTTTAGCAGGTTTACAGAATAAAATCAAGCTCAGTGTTTCTAATAATGAAAAATCTGACTCTGTATTTCTATTTTACTTTTTTGGCAATTCATTTTTATTGTGTCATAGAAAATATCTGTCAGTGATAGTCTGGAAATCTTTGCTGTTAAAATACCAACTTCAAGCTCAATGGATTACATCATCAGAATGTAACACACAGACTTACAAGGCTTATGGTATATTTATTCATTTATTAAACAAATAAAATTATATTAGTTGGATGTATGCATCACAAGCCTCACTTCAGTTTGATATTGAATTCTGATGTGAACTAGATACCTGGAAAATCTTGAAAAGTAGGATTCTTTTTTTTCTTTTTGTACAAGTCCTGGTCTTGAATTTAGGGCCTGTTTGTTCTCAAGCTAGGACTACCAGTTAAACCAAAACTCCACTTCTAGCATTTTGGTGGCTAATTGAAGGTGAGTCTTAGGGTCTTTCCTTCTTGGGCTATCTTAGAACTATGATCCACATATCCTCAGCCTCCTGAATAGCTAAGATTACAGACATGAGTCACCAGGGACAATCAAAACAAATTTGAAAAAAGTAATCTTCATGAAAACATATTTCTTTTAATTACAGATGTAATTAGCATTTTTCGCTTGTTCCTATTAGTTTCACAGTGTTCAAACTGAATAAAATCAGCTTTCAAAATAAATCTTTTCCATAAAGTATCATTTCTAATATTTCCCCCATGTTTTATTAGCATCAATTAGTTGTACAAATGGGACTTTGACATGTCCATTTAATTCAACTCAAGACAGTTTTATAAGTCCTTTTCAGATTGCTTGAGTATCACAGGATAGAGCCCTTTGTTACTATTATATTGCCTTTCAATTTCTTTCTCCCTAAATCTTCACAAACAGGTATAGCTCCTATGAACACTTCCTAATAAATTATCTATGTATCTATCTATCCATCATCCATCCACCTATTATGATCATTATCATTACAGTGAAGTATTTCTATTTCCAAGATTATAAATGCCATGAAATTAGGAATCATGGTTTTAGTGCTTATTAAAATAAAAGAAGTATATAAGATGATATTGTACTGAAAGGCTAATATTTAAATTAATCCATATGAAAATGATATTTATTTAACTATAATGCAAGCTATTATTCATTTTATAATGGATAATCAGAGCTTGCAAAATTATTTCAAAACACATCATGTCTAAGAAATACTTCTCTAATAATTGTACACAAGTTTATGTGGTTACTAAATAATAATAACCTAACTTTTTTAAACTGATTAATGGTTTATGAAAACATAGTCATATTTTCAAATATATTATGTAAATTAAATTTTTGAATATGCACATTAGTGATTATCCTTGTCTTTAATTTCAGAATTCCCTTTATTGCATATATTATATTAATTATTAAATATTCATTCCTATCAATAGAGAAAAATGAGCCAAAATGTTATGTAATTGTTTTTCTATGTCCAATATCTGTTTCCATTATGTTGATTTAAGATGGTGAATTAGGTCAAGTTGCCAGAGTAGCTTAAATGGCAATTCTGCCTAATTAATGTTAAAATGCAATTTACTGTAAGAATAATGTTGGCTAAATTAGAAGTACCAGTGAGAAATAATGTTCTTGCCAGAATCTAAGAATCATATGACTTCACATATAAACAAAATATAAACAAAAAATATGAATATAATAGCTCTCAGTAGTGTCCAATATTTGTAGTTAAAACAAGGGAGCATTTCAAGTAACACCAAAAACAAGTTTCAATCATCCTCTGGTTAATGGCAATGACAACAGCACCAGCATGTCTTTATTCTAGGAAATTATTTTTAACATTTATTCTGTACAATCCTCGTCAGCAGGCAGCAACCTTACTACCGTATAGATATAGAAAATCTAAGGTATTCACATAAACTACAAAGTCATAGGATTTACAAACTGACATTTTACTTCATGGAGGTTTTTATATTGACTCCCTGAATTGCTTAGTAAGGAAAATTCTTTTGGCACAGAAAAGGATTCAGACTGAAAAGCTCAA
This sequence comes from Dipodomys ordii, assembly GCF_000151885.1. NCBI lineage: Eukaryota > Metazoa > Chordata > Mammalia > Rodentia > Heteromyidae > Dipodomys > Dipodomys ordii. The sequence continues at coordinate 11,574,693 of NW_012267275.1, read as the reverse complement.
AAACTGAGCATATTTAAAAAGCATTTTCACTATCTTAAGTTAAACTTCATGAGATTAAATCAGGGTTAGGGTGGAATGTAAGTTTCTCTTCAGCAAGATAAATGCAATCAGTTTAATGAACTCTTCCAGGAGACAAGGAAGAGATGGAAGAAATTATTTGTTCATTATGCTAATTAGAAAGGGGATCTAAAGCCTATGAAAACAAAACTGATTAAAGCATATCATTTGTCTACTTAGAGCTGTGGAGCTGAGTCCTTGCATAGTATGCCAGTCATGGATACTGATTGGTGACTGTGCATAATTATTATTTTTTCATATGGTAAATATGGGTTTTGTTTTTACCTATAGTTTTTACAATATTAAATTCATATGAGAAACTGAAATTTAAGAGGATTTAGGTCACTAAACAAGCCAGAAGGAAACTCTTAATTTTCCATTGTAATTAAACATCATATAAAACAAGGCATGCTGAAAAATTCTTAATGGTCTCCTAAAAAGTCCACTTGAAACAGTGTTCACAGTACATAATGCTGGCTTGACAACAGAGAAAAATATTTTTCACCAGCTTTTGTCTATTAGCCAACCAGAGGGAGTTTACAGGGATGTAAGAATTCAACAGTCATTTAAAAGCTCTTTTCAATCTATCCCATATCCTTGGTGAGAGCTACAAAGCATTCCTAGTTTCAATTATTCAGGAAACTCCTAATATATTAAGGAATATATGTGAAACACAACCCTAAACTGCTTGAAAGAAAGGAGAAAATCTATTTCTGAATGGGGTTATGTTGAACAACTTCTTTCTTAAGAGTTGAGAGATCAAATGAACTAGAATTTTGAATTCATGCCCTCTGAAATGCAATATGCCATATTAGAATTAAAAGTTTATGTTTTCCAAACATTGTTATAATGAAATATATTTTGAATTATAACAGACCTGAGAAAAGTAATGGAATCAAGCTTTTTTAAAATTTCTTTTTGTAGTTTGATAGAAGTGATGTGGATTTACTCATTAAATTCTGTAGTCCCCAATGGTATTTTAACAAATCTATTTCATATCACTTAAAAGATAAACAGTACTGTCTATGCAAAGAAAGAAGTATTCTAGTAAGTTCTTCTTGCATTTTGAAGGCTCGACTTGGCCACCCACGTCTTTTCCTGTGAAGATACAATGTGAAGGATACAGTAAATAGAAAGAGAATCACTTTCATTCTTCATGAACTCAAAATTAAATTTCATTCTTTAATCATAAATGATGGAGGAAGACCAATGGTGTCTAGTTTCCAAAATAATAAATGGTTTTGACAAAAGTGCCAACGATTAAAGAACCCATCCCTATTGAGACTTTGTGAACTTTAATACAAGTATGTCCATGATATTTGGACTTATGAACAAAGTGTGATTGGTGACTTAACATGTAGAAATCAGAAGACATAGAAGTCAAAACACATCTGTTGGAGCTCTAAAACTAACACCTACATCCACACAACATTGTCTGCCCAGAAATACTTCCCTTTCAATACAATAGAAAAATAACCTGACTCTTTCCAACTCAGTGCCATCTGAGTCAATATTTCCCTCGATTACTTAACTGCACATGAATCAAAATTGTAAGCACAGTCTAGACCCATGAAATAACACTTTGGAGTCTGAGCCAAGAGGATGATTTTTTCCCCCCTCAGGTAAAATTTAAAATGTGACTTTTTTTTTAGTATAATTGCATTTTATTTTGGCAGTTCTTTTTTTTTTTTTTGGCCCCAAGTGTCTTTCTTGAGGAACTAGGTACAAGTCAGAAGAGGCTATTCGCTGCCACAAGCAGCTCAGGACTCCTAGGAAGGTGAGAGGAATCAAGTGGGCTCTGTTCTTGGAGGAGGGTATATGTTCCCATTGTCTGTAGATCCTTCTTAAAGAGCAAAAGTGGAGGGCCCAGATCATCCCCTTCAAGGGAGTAATGGAGCCAGTGTGTTAGGACTAATACGCAGGAGATGGGAAGTCAGTAGCATCTTCACATAGAGTGAGCTACATTGATTCAGCTATAACCCAGGATCCTATGTAGCACCTGTCTATAGGGATAGGACAGCAACTTACTCCTTAGTATCTGGTTGGCCTCAGAAATGGTGGGACAAAGTGTATACAAATGCAGCAGCAGTACTCACTAGATACTATGTTGAAAATGAACTATACAGTTTGTGTGTGTGTGGATGGGAGGGAAAACCTGGGAGAGAGTGAGGGAAGGGGTGACATTGTTCAAAAAGAAATGTACTCTTTATCTGACTTATGTAATTGCAGCCCTTCTATATCACCTCAATAATAACAATAAAATAAATCATGAAACAGAAAAGCAGTCCAATATTAATCCTGAAGATGCTATAGTATATCCTTACATTTTTACCAGCACTGCTTCATGGCACTTTGAGACACAAGGAAATTTTTATGAAGATTGCATAATTCTCATTCTTCTGAGTTCAAGTTATACCCCCATTCTTGCAAGAAGCTCTGAATTTCAAGGTCAGCTTACAATTTAACTAACTGATCTATGGGCTTTACAGCTTCTTGGTTTTTCCTTTCCTTCTGACATTGTTTGGATGTTGGCAAAATTATTTTTGAACTGCTGCTTCCTCTAGCCTGAGTTTTCTCCTGGGATTCTTTCACTGCAACTGAGGGCCCAGCTCAAGGTCACAGGTTCTAATTGGTCCAGTGGAGTAAGGAGGCGCCAGGTGTGGTCTACTAAAGTACTAAGGTTTGAATTCAGGTTCTTATTGTTGTTAGGAAGATGCTTCAGCATTTGTACCATTCTACCAGAGCCTTTTATTCATTGACTATTTTAACATTAGGGTCTTGCTTTATATTTTGGCTGGCCTAGACTGCAAGCCTCCTCTGTGTATTTCCCTTTATTGCACAGGTGTATGCTGCTACACACAGATGTTGTGCTTACTTTATAGCTCGGGAGGATAGACACTTGCCACTGTGCCCAGCCACTGGCTGAGGTGACTTTGATGTTTGAGCTGAACTTTGACCAGTGATTCCTGTTTCCATGGTAGCCAGGATTATAGGTATGGGCCATCCGTTTCTGTTGTCTTTTGTACTTTTTGTTAGTAAAATATCTGTCATCTATGGTTTTAATTCTCATTTATTAAATTTTTTTGGTGACAGTTGTAGGGCTTGAACTCAGGCTCTTGGGTCTGTCCCTAAATTCTTTCTCTCAAACCATAGGTTTTCTAGTGGTTAATTGGTGATAAGAGTCTCAAGGACTTTCCTGCCTGTGCTAGTTTGAACCACTGCCCTCAGATCTCAGGTTCCTAAATAGCAAGGATTACAGGTGTGAGCCACCAGTACCTGGCTTTCTTATCATTCTTCATAACAGATTGTCCCACTAAAATAATAGGGAGTTAATAACCTATTAGTATCTGCAAAAGCACCATATATTAATCCTGATTTCTACCCAGGAGGAATATTTCTATTTCATTGTTTATTATTATTTGCTGTTCTTGGAGTTTTCATTTGGTTTTGTACACATGAATGAAGTAGCAGGCAGCATGAATGTTAAAAACTAAATATCTTATTCATATTTGAACTCAGTGGAATGTCAGCTTTGCTCTTTTCTCCAAGTGTAGACTGGGAACCAGCAGCAGAAAAATCACCTGGGAACTTGTTAGACACAGAAAATGGAGGATGGATCTCCTGGTGATCAGGATGCATGCAAATGTATGAGAGTCAAGGCTCTTGGATAATTGACCAAAGACTGCTTTGTAGAATTATTTGCCTAATAGCTTAGGATATTTCCTACAATGAGGTAAGCAGATTTGTAGAGTTAAATATTCTCTCTAACTGTGATTTACAAATTGTGCTTCTTTTTTTCTTAATCCAGTTTCATTGTGGTAAGAACAGTGTTGTTTATACACATTTTATACCATTGTCAGGCCACTTTATGTTGTTTCCTCAAAAACAGTCCAGGGAGTACTTAAATTCTCATATTTCTGGGTAGGCTCTAAGACTTTTGATAACCCGCAAAGATAAATTTTCTGGCACGAAAGTTTATCAGATTCCTTTAGCACAAGGCTTGATCTTTTCTGTACATGTAATTGTATAGAAAGATTAGCAATCTTTCTCTTCTGTTGGAAGCAGAGATAAGGGAACTGATTCGAGTTTACTTCAGCTGGAGGCTCACTGGGGAATGGAGTTATGCTAATGGTATGCAGAGAATTTTATACAGCCAACTATTTGAGATCTGCATTAAAACATACAAAACAAATTTTATGTGTTGTATTTTATCTAACAATTTTATTCATAATGTGAAATCAGTAATGTATGATAAATTACATTACTTGCGTTTATTTTTTTTACCAGAATTATAATCTATATACCTCTGAGAATTTGTAGAAGAAAATAATTTTGTTAAATAAGGATGGCTCATTCTAGACAAGTGTTTGTGGAAATGTAGATTGTGACACTAGTTTTATTTAGTATGTTGAAAAGACTTTAGCTGAAATATACGATTGAGAGGCTTCCATTTTTATATTCCTTCATTGCTTTTACATTTTTATTTTCCAACCATCTTTGTTTCTGCTACCAGTTCAACTACATCAAATTATTTTTTGTCTATGTCACTGATGAAAACTACTTGGTTCTCCTTCACATCACTCTGCACAGTTGTGCTCTCTCTAGTGTTCTTGTTTAACTAGATATTTAGAGAAATAATTTTGTCCCCTCCAGCAGAGAAGCACAAGTGGATCTGTAATCTCCCAACACTTGGTTAATATAGTGGTCGCCAGATCTACTCAATAGGATTGACTCTAAGGGAGAAAACGACTAATCCAGGATATATCATTACATAGAGTCCATCCAATGCCCTGCCTAGGAATCAGAAGAGCAAAGATATATTGAAGTGAGGAGATATAAAATTTGAACAAGGAATTAGATATGTCTTGTAAAGAAAACATAATCATGAGCCTTTGTTCTTTAGTGACAGAGGAGGAAAGTAAAAGCTCTTGTAATTACAGAGGACAGAGATGAGGGGGGAGATTCCTGATTGTGTCTTACTCCTTTTGTTACACTTTAGTCTTGTCAGAGAAGTCACACTTGTCAGAGAAGTCACACTTGTCAGAGAAGTAACACTTAATTGGGTTTATCTTTTATAACAAACACAATGAAATTCATTTTTTCTAACAAAAAAGAAAATCTGTGTTAATATGGTATTATATTCTGAAATGCACATTTGTATTGTTTTTTTTATGATCTAAGTCAAGAAACCTAAGCACATTTTACTGGCCAAATACATTCTGAGTTTAAAACATTTTAAAATGTCAAAGTGTTGGAAACACAGTCATTCTTTGTGAAGGAATATTTTATATGCTCTAATTAATCTCTGATGTATTTTTGTGATGTCTGCTACATATTTTTATAATTTCTAAAAATACTCCTTTGGAAGCTTAAATAGTTTGTGGTGTGAAATGCTTTTAGATATTTATCCTATTTTATATTGAAGCAGCATATATATTTCTTTGATACATTGCTACATGCAGTGTATCCACTTACCTATTCTGATCTATAACAAAATCAATTCATTTTGCGCATGACATTAGTTAGCATCTTCTTATCTTAATATGCTCCAAATGCTCAAAGTCATCTGAAAAGAACATTATTAAATTCAGAAAGAATAAAAAGTACATATTCGGCTTTAGTATAATCTGAATGACTCACAAAATTAACATTCAAAATTGAATAAAGAATATTATTAAAAATGAAAAGCAAGCAAAAAGACATCTTGAATTTTGCTATGATTTCAGAATAAGGTAAATTGACTATGAAGCTCATATTGTTGTGGATTTGTGAGTGGCAAGTTGAAGAAATGCATATTATTTTTCTTCTCCCAATAGTTATGGATGTAAATTTAAACACATGAAATTATAATGAAAAAGTTTAAAAGACTGAAAGTTCTGTGTTTCATATTTAAATGCTGATTCTTAAACGTTTCCCTGATTCTACATTTCCATTGTGAAGAACCTATTTTTTATATCAATTTTCCCCAAAGTTTATTTTCTTAGTTTATTAAGCTAGTTCTTATCTGCATTTTATTTCTTTTTTTTTTTTTTATCCATTTCTAGATAGCAAGAACCCTAGCCTTTATATATGTTTTTGTAAAATGTGGCTGCCCTACAAAGATTTCTGGTATCTGCCTAAGAGAGGATGAGGTGAATTGACATTTACTGATTACTTATATCAGTCAACTTGTTTGGATTATTCAATTATGCTAGCGATACAACACATACTCATAAATTTACATCTCGAGACTGAGATTTTCCCTTAAGTAACTGAGGCTCAAAGCAATTGAAAAACTTGCTGAAGATCTCTGAGCTTTGAGAATTGAAACCAGGATTTCAATCACAATCGTTGTGCTCTTTCTAATACATCTGTCACCTGTTTGAAGTAAATACTAATGTGCTTGATTACATGGAACTGAATTCCACATCACTGAATAAATGGTTTGCTGCAAGTATTTGCTTGACAGTATTCAACTGACTTTCATATTCTGAAACTATTGTATTTAGCCAACTTGAAATTTAAATATTTGTTGATGTCAAATAGATACATGTAAAGAGAGAAAGCAGACATACCCTTATTAATTCTATACAAATAAGTTATAGAACTTAATTCTATAGTAAATTGTTTTGGTAAACATTTTTAGACATAGACATTTTCTTTGTTTTCCACTTATGGTTCTAAAATATAAAATGAGTGTCTAAAATAATTTGTCTTTACAGAAGGTATTATTCTGTCCTGTTTGAGAGATAAAGTACTTAATAAATATAAAACTACACAGAAAAGATAAGACACTGGTTTTTAATACATGCTATACAATTCACATTTCATTATTTTAGAAAAATATTATGAAATATTTAAGATAAGCAATAACTTATAAGATACGATGTTTTTATACTCAGGTAGAAAGTAAAGAATTATACATATTCTCAAGAATATTACAATTTACTTAAATTTAATCAAATGACAAAAGCCACAATCCATAGTATAAAGACATAAAGTTGGTCAATACAGTAACAATAAACAAGACATGCAATATATATGAGACCCTCCAAAGAAATATAAGAGCTCTCTTCTAAGATTATAAATAGGTGCCAATGGAAAAGCTGTTTTGTTTGTTTGGATCTTTGTTTATGTGTGTGTTTGACACTTACCAATGTAGTGTCATTTCCTCTTATATGTAGAATCATTTGATAAGCATAGATCTATGCATTCAATATAGAGAGAAACTATTGTAAATTATGGAAAACTGATAAATTTGACAAATACTTTGGATGATTTTTTAATTTCTCTTTTATTATTCTGAGGCTTCTGGAAGTTAAAAATGTTAAAAGACTACACCTACCATCTTACACTTTCACATAGTCCTTGGCTCTATGGAAGAATTTATGAAAAACATTTCATATTGATATCTGCCATTCCACATTGATCATCAAAACATTCCTTGTTCAAAATTAGTCATATCAGTGTCTGGCAGATTCCTTCCTTCCTTCCATCTTTCCTTTCTTCCTTCCTTCAATCTTCTTTCCTTCATTCTTTTCTCCCTTTCTTTCTTCCTTTTTTCTTCATTTTCTTTCTAAATGTTCTTTACTTCTATTTTTATTATTTTTTTTAGTGGCACAGCTCACTGATTTTTAAAAATTTATTCCACATAAAGAGTATTCCTATGAGTGTACAACCATGTTTCATGCCCTCATCTAATAAAACTTTCTGAAATCGCATACAGATCAATTTCTCTCCATGGCTGGACACTGGTGATTCAAGTCTAAAATCTTAGCTACCTAGGAGGCTGATACACTCAGGTATTGGGGATCAAAGTCAACTTAAGCAGACAGACCTATAAGGTTCTCATCTGTAATAAATACGCAAAAAGGCAAAAGTGAATTCATGGCTCAACTAGTGGAGCGTTAAGCAGAAAAAGCCAAGCAAGGATGTAAGGTCCTGAGTACCAATACAAAAATAAATAAATAAGTCCCAATTTCATCTATGTGTGCCAAGGAAGTCAATGATGATTACGAATGGGTACAAGACTTGAGCCTTTCATAGTCCTATATTTTACTTTAGAATGGCATTCACATCTGTATAAAATATTAGGCTTTTAAAAGTACGTATTTTGTAACAATTACTTTTGTCAAATTCAACAGATGATGTTTGACTTTCACTTATATATTTTCTGGTTGCAATGCTAGCCAACAGTAACCAGAGAATGGACAATGTGACTTTTGGCTTTAAGAGGAATGATCTATATTGCACTATTCTAGTAAAAATCAAAGCACACTATGAGTTATTGAAATGTAGCTTCTCTTTGAAGTTGCTCACAAGACAATTTATCTTTCTTCAGTCAGCAGTGGCAACAATATTCAGTGTCTATCTCAGAAGGGTCATTTTACCTATATTGATAAAGGAATCTAAATAATAATGTTGCTAATCACCAAGATCTATAAGGACCCCAGATTTGTATCACAAACGATTTTCCTTTGCTACCCCATAGCCTCTGTAATCCTAGCATAAATAAGCACTAATTCCAATATGTCCTAGCTTTGCATAATTAGGTTCTTGCTTTAATTTTCTGAGGTTTTGGGAAATGATTTTAACTTGCCCATTACGACCATATTCAGCACCAGATATTCTTGTTGAAAGGAGCTCCAATGAAGATGTGAGTAATGCATGGTTAGATGAGTCACAGTGCTTACATTTGACACTATCAGAGGGGCTATTAAGCAGCAGAGCATGTTGTTCATGTACAAAGTTTGGACTTACACAGGTGTAGATAGATGTTCTTAGCAACATCATTTGCATACCTCTATAAAGAGTGAAAACTTGGAATTAATTCCAGCTATCATCATGAAAGTTTTTCAGTTTAGTTCTTCATTAACATTCTTATAATTAGATGTGTGCAACATCATTGATAACTGTTTTCCAAATATAACAGAATTGTATATGTGCCTATGTCTTAAAAGAGAAGGATTCAGCAATTTGGTATTATGTTCTAGGAATTGCTATTTATAACACACATCAATGTAGCAAAATATTGTTTTTAACTAAGACAATGTCAGCAACATATGTTACCCATATGGACAGTAAAATTCCTGTTGATATCAACTATACCTTTTGCAACATGTGACTATTTTATGTAAAATATATCTTAAATTTATTATTCACTTTTACCTTATACTTTTCTTTCTCTACTTCTTCTCTTTTCTTCCCTCTCTTCTTTTTAATATTGAATTTAATATTATCACTAGCAAAGTAGGACTACTATAGATGGAACAAAATTGACTCATTGTTTATTATTTTATGATCTCTTCAAACAGACAAGCACCAAAGGACTGAACACAGATCATTGGAATGAGCACTACATTGACTAATGGCTTCTCCTGCTTCTTCTTATGCCTTGCAGTAATCACAGAGTTTGCAATTATGGCATTTTGTAAACCTCAAACACCAAATTACTCCATCACATTAATGATCTGGTAAGAAATTCACTACCACTTTTTCAAATTAGAAGGAATCTTTTGTGCAGTGAGAAATTTAGATGACATTGAAAGATTTTGTTAGATTTATTTCAGAAAAATACCAATGTACTAACATCTAAGGAGTGTGGGTTCACAAGAATGGACAGGAAAGCAAGTGAGTGTAATAGTATAATTTTATCAAAAACAAACATAAAACAAGATATTATTTGAAAAGCATTTTTACATAAACCTTCTAATTAAATTACATTAAGAGTTGTTTTTTAAAATTATCATATGCAATTTCAGAAACATATATAAAAATGTTTTCATTCTCATTTTATGTAACATGTCAAATGTTTTGTGAAAAATACACTTTCATACAGCAAAATATTTAAGCTGGGTGCTGGAGGCTTATTTTTGTAACATAAGCTACTCAGGAGGCTGAGATCTGAGAATCGTGATTTAAAGCCAAACAAAGTAAGAAAGTCCATAGGACACTTATCTCCAATTAACTACCATAAAATCTGGAAGTTGAGCTCTGGTTCAAAGGTAATGCACTATATTTTGCCAAGAAAGCTCAGAGATAGTACCCAGGCCCTGTGGTCAAACCCCAGGAATGGCATGAAAAACAAACAAATAAACCAAAAAAAAACAACCCACAAAACTTAAGCCATATAAGCTGAAAAATAATGTTCATCTAAGTACAGGGATTTGGCCCATAAGTATGTATGTCTGTATTGTTTGAAATATGTTTAGGTTATTTAGAATCAGAATAAAATTAATCATTAATATATTCATATTTTTGCAATACATTAATTACATACAACCATTGTTTTATCATAACATTAATGTAGGTCGATCATATTCAACTACTCTATAATTCTTCCTTACTTCCTGCTTTTTTTCATGTTTATAACTTTCTAGACATCTATTTTACTTTTATGACCCTGGTTTTTTTATCTTTCATTTCCTTTCACTTTCTACTAGCTTCTTAAGTTGAGCGAAAAAAAATATCAGACTTGTCTTTGTGGGACTTGCTTACTTTATCTGACATAATGATCTTCATTTCCATCCATTTTTTCTATCATGTATTATAATTATATGCTTCTTAATGGTTGATGAAAATCTGTATATATATGCTACGGTTTCTTTATCCATTTATCTGTAGATAGGCACAAAAACAGATTCTATCAACTAGCTTTTATGAATAGTGGTACAATCAATAGGTAAACACCTATCTTTACTGACTATTATTCTTTCAGTATATATATAAAAGTATTTTGGATTGGATAATATGAGTTCTATTTTAATTCTTTGAGGAAGCAACCATCCTACTTATTTCCAGAGTAACTGAACTAATATATAAATACCAACCAACAGTGAATAAAAGTGTCTACCCTCAAAAATAATCCTTGTAATATTTGTAGTTATTTGTGTGCTTGATGATAGCCACTAATAAGAGGGAAGTGGACATTATATGTAGTTTTGACTTGTATTCCCTTCATGCTAAGAATGCTGAATCGTTTTTATTTATTTCTCTTTTGCATTTCTTCATTTGAAAAGTTGTACGTTCATGTCATTTACCCATCTAATAATTGCATATTTGTTCTTTTGGTGCTTAATATTTAAATTTTAATATGTTCTCATGTTTAATTACAAGTGAGAGGAATAGCTGATAAGATTGTTTCTTTACTCAGTGACTGTTTCTTTTGTTGCACAGATATTTTGGTGGTAGGTGAAATTTTAACACCGTACATTAAATATTAGCATAGGTAGCCCACACAAATGAAAGCACTTCCTTACGTTATATGGTACTATTTTGAACTCAGGACTTTGTGATAATGAGGCTGGCAGTCTATGATTTGAGCAACAAGTCCATCATGTTTTCCTCTGAACGATGTTTTCTCCTGGACTCTTTGGACAGCAGCATATAAACTCCCTCCCCATACAAGTTATTGATGTTAATAAAAAATATAAAACAAAAAAAAAAAGTAAAAGAAAAGTCTGGATTTGAATGTACATGGCTTTCATCCCAGCTACAACAAGAAGCTGGAACAGAAGCTATTTCATTTACAAGTTATTTTATTAAAATTATTAATTCTTTTTTAAAATTTTATTTTCTTATAAAGATGCCGTTCAGAGGGATTACAGTTACATCAGTAAGGTAATGAGTACATTTCTTCTTGGGCATTGTTACCCTCTCCTTTTTTTTCTCCCACTATCCCTTCCCTCTCTTCCCTCTCCCATTCCCCCGCCCTCACCAAGTTGTAATGAGTAGCATTACAATGAGTATCATTGTTGCAATGTGTCATTCTGTGTCCTTGCTTCAGCATTTTGTTATTCCCCTTCCCTTCCCCAAATTAAATAAATGTATATACAAGATGCAAGGTACTAAAATCAAAAACAGTGACAACATGTATATGCCACAAGAGGAAGAACATACAAAAGAAACAAAGAAACTATCACATAGTACATGTAGCCCTAGTAGGAAAATTCTTATTTATGCCTGTGTCTTTAAGTATTTCCTTACACATTTTCTTCTAGTCTTTCATTAAGGATTTTAGTGCATTTTGAGTTAGTGTTAATAGAGTGTAAAGAATCTAGTTTCATTGTCCTCCTTCTGAATATATGGACTCCCCAACACGATTATTTGTAAGTCTGTCTTTGTTTCACTGTATATTTATGTTTCACTTGACAGGATGGAAGTACTTGATTGGCCCTATTTCTTGATCATCTATTCTATTTGTGAATGAGTCATACCTTATGCTAAATTGTTACTAAGGCTCTACACTATTGTTTGAAATAAAAGTTTCCATTGTGTTCAGCATTGCTCTTTTTTTCTTCAGCATTGTTTGACTATGTAGATTTTATGTTATACTTTTATATGAATTTCAGCATTTTTTGTAATTCTATGAAGAATACTAGAATTGGACTGGATTTGTTTAGCATTTACGGTCATTTTAAGAATATTTATCTTGCCAATCTCTGAGCATAGGAGACCTTTCCACCTTCTATAATTTCTTTCTCAGTGATTTATTGTTTTATTGTAGAGGTCTTTAACTTCTTTTGTTAAGTGTGTGCATTTTGTTTATTTTTGAGAGATATTAAATGTGATTGCTTTTAGGTGAATTTGGTTTAAGTCTGCTATTTTTCTTTTATAAGATTCACCAGTTTGAAGCTCACATTTGGATTGGGTCACAAATTCAAAACATGTATATTTATGGACATTTATATAAGAGGATAAAACTAACAGAAGGAAAAGATGAATAAAAAATGATCCTGTCTTGATTGTACCTAGATAGATGTAAACTATAAAGATTTGTCACATACATCTCATCATTACTCAGTCTGCATTTCTAATCCATTGCGTTATTCATAGAATAAAAATACCTAGGAACCAGAAGCTCTATGTATCCTTCTAAAAAATCCCCAAAAGTTTTATAGTAAAAAATAATTTTTACTATACTGTGAATTTGCCCTCTGAAAGATTGTGACCAAGACATTTTTTTGTTATTTTAACTGTACTGCTGGTTTTTTCTAAGTTATGAGTAGAAGGAAGTTAAAACAAATGTCAGGATTTCTGTTGTGTTTATTGTGGAAGTTTAAAGATATAAAGATGTATATTTATACACTACATAATTACATATCCCCTCCTATAGCTAATCATACATGCATATCCATTACATGCAAAGCTTCTTTCCTTAATCAAGCATTCTATGATTATGTAAATCCTTGAGATAAAAAATACACCTTATGAAAGACAGCAAATCAGTGTTATTAAATAAGTTCTGAAGTATCAGAAAATTGATTCTTGAATATGTTTGCCTTCATAATTAGTAGATTAGTCACATTGAGGCAAATGGCACATTTGATATATTGCATAGGTATTTCTCCTTGTATTATTTTGTTGTTTTAGCTCCTCCATTTGCCTAAATATTCTCCATGGCTTCATCCATGCAGAAATAACTAGGTTTCTTAGATCTTTATGTTCTAAGCATACTATGCCTTATGGACTATTTGTATTATATACTAGCATTGAGAGAGTAGCATATTTAACCTTATTGACTATTTGTATTATATACTAGCATTGAGAGAGTAGCATATTTAATTTTTTCTTTCATTTAAGTTATGCTTTTCTATTTTCTTTTTTTTGGGTCCGGTCATGGGGCCTGAACTCTGGGCCTGGGCGCTGTCCCTCAACTCTTCAGCTCAAGGCTAGCGCTCTACCACTTGAGCCACAGCACCACTTCCGGCTTTTTTTCTTTTTTTGCTTTATGTGGTGCTGAGGAATCGAACCCAGGGCCTCAGGCATGCAAGGCAAGCGCTCTACCACTGAGCCACCTTCCCAGCCCCGCTTTTCTATTTTCAATAGCATGTTTTTGTTATTTGAATGGTTGGTTTACACCTTGTGGGTCTTTGATCACTACTACACTTTTCTATTAAAATTTGTCATAAAATATTTCAAAACTTTGACAAGCATTTTTATTACTTGATACCTTTATTCCCATCAAACAAGTACTCTCTTCTCACACCATTTACAAAGGGAAAAAAGAGAACAAGAGTTAAGAAAGGCAAAGTTGAGGAGATATTTTGTCCTATGCAAATGCTTTTGTTTGAAACCAAACATGTTTTACTTATTGTCTGAATTATTAGTGTAAACATAGATATATTGAATTTTCAAAGGCTTAGATGTAGTATTGAATTAGGTTACTGAAGATAGATTAAATGAGAATAAATTCTTGGTTAGGGAATGGTATCAGGTTAGCCTGAGTAATAAGCCAGCACAATCTTCATTCTAAGTACATGGAGTAGACATAGCAGAGTTCTTAGTCTTTGCTTCTCAAATATTGAATGGATACTATCTTAAGACAAAATGGGGAACCTGTAGGTTAAGTCTTTCCTTTCAATAAGCATACTCAAAAGGATTTAGCATTTTTAAAGTTCTGCAAATGGTAAATTTAAATATTTAATTTTATAGATACTTAATAAGTATTCATGATTGTATTTGGCAGTAAAACTATGTGTCTGCTGCAAAGAATTTACCTCCAAATAGAGGGGAGAGATAGAAATAAGGATATTCAAATATCTGCTGGAATTTTGACTCAGAAATTCAAGTCAGCCTAGAAAGATTGAAGTTCTGGCTTTGAAATCCCAGTATCGGCACAAAAATGTTCAGATATCATTCACTAGCCATACAACAGACAAGGGTCTCATATGTAAAATATACCTCGAACTCAAAAAATTAAATCCCCCAACAACAAATCTTCAAAGAAACAACTGCCCAATAAACAAGTGGGTTAAAGATTTAGAGAAACTTCTCTGAAGAGGAAAGAAGGATGGCCAATAGAAACATGAAGAAATGCTCAACCTCTCTAGCCATAAAAGAAATGCAAATCAAAACAACATTGAGATACCACCTCACCCCAGTTAGAATGGCTAAAATCAAGAACTCTAGTAACAACAGATGCTGGAGGGGATGTGGACAGAAGGGAACCTTACTGCATTGTTGGTGGGAGTGTAAATTTGTTCAACCGCTTTGGAAAGCAGTATGGAGGTTCCTCAAAAGACTCCACATAGAGCTCCCTTATGACCTAGCAATCCCACTTTTGGGCATTTGCCCCAATGATCACAAACAAGACCATACTAAAACTACCAGCACAGCTATGTTTATTGCAGCATTATTTACCATAGCTAAGATATGAAACCAACCCAGATGCCCCTCAGTAGATGAATGGATCAAGAAAATGTGGTATATACACACAATGGAATTCTATGCCTGCATCAGAAAGAATGACATTGCCCCATTTGTTAGGAAATGGAAAGGCTTGGAAAAAATTATATTAAGTGAAGTAAGCCAGGCCCAAAGAAACATAGGTCCCATGGTTTCCCTTATTTGCAATATCTAGTATATGTCTGAGTCAAGCAGAAAAAGTCAGATAAGGTGATGTTAGGGTAACCCTAAGATATGTATTCAATTTTTTTTTCTTTCATTCGATTGTTTCTAACACATTTATAAGATTATTTCTTTGTTGCTTTGTATGTCCCTCCCCCCACAATATAACCTCTGCTTTCACTGTATTTCATGTCGTTATAATTTGTGGAGGGGAAGGGGAAAATCAAATCGTTTAAATAGGGATACAAGTGGACCCATTGCAACAATGAGATGTACAAGTCATTATGTCGAAAATGAACTTTACAAATTTGGTGTTGGGGGGTGCGGGGAGGATTAGTGGGGTCCTGGTGAGGATGGGAAGGGATGGGAAGGGAAACAAAGGAGTAGGCTACAATGCTTGATAAGAAATGTACTCATTATCTTGCCCATATAATTGTAACCCCTCTGTACAGTATTTTCACAATAAAAAATGTTCAGATATCAGGAAAATTATTTGCTTTTTGAGGATTTGTAATAATAGTATTAAAAATATTTATACCTGGTAACTTTGACTAGTAAATGCAGATTAGAATGTAAATGTTAAACTTAACCACATTATTTTAGAATTTTTCAAGAAGATCATTTTTATCTTATATAAACATTTAGATTTTAGAGAATGAAATAAAAGCTAAAAACAAAACCAATTTTGCACTTTAAGGAATTGCTAATATCTGTGAGCTGTTTTTGTTTAGGTAAAAAATCAGCATTTTTAAATTAGAATTACTGGTTTTTACATGACTGAGTTTTGTATCAGTATTCATTGCCTTCAGTCATAAAGAAAGATTATATTCTATTGAAATGTAAGAATACATTTCTTCATGTTTTATATAGAAAGAGAGTATACTAGTAAATAGACATCTAGATAGGCAGGCATATAATAGGAAATGAATGCATACACATTTATGCTTCATTAGTTCTCAAAGAGTATTAGATGCTCCCTGTTTTATGGAAAATCATTACTATGTTATTTCTCACAAATTTAACATATTTTAGGGTGGTTAGACTTATAATAAAAAGTTATTTATAACAAAATTATAAATATAAAGATAGGAAATATTATTTTACAGAACAGTGAAAAGATCTTCTTTGTCAATAGCACTGTAATTACAGGGTTCTAGCTTGAAGTCCCAATGACAAATAAAACAGAACAATGAGAATATAAGGTTTGACATGAAAAAACAAGGAACAGAAAAGAGATGCACTGAGCAGTTGGGGAAAAGATCAAAGATAAACTTTCCTTTATTTTTAAAAATTTTCCCCAGGAATAAGTTTATTTTTCAATTATATCTGTGGGACATCCCTGAGCACTTACATAATTTTACATTATCATCTTTTACCTACAGGAAAGATTTAAGTACATTGGACCAGCTGACATTGACACAAAGTTTGGCTTAGTATGAAAGTGCTGCAAGATTTTCACATTATACTTGTGAGAGTTCTTGTCATGTAGTGATGTAATACATCACAGTACCATGAAGAAATGAAGATATTAATAATATTTTCACATCTGTCTGAAACCTATTTGAAACCACAGGGTGGGGAATGAAGACATAAGTGAGTAATTAAATTGTCCTTTTCCTCTTTAGAATTAATGGAAAATGTTTACGTTGGCTTTTTCTACCTTACAACTGACCACTACTGTTAATTGCCAATCTGTCACCTACATGGTGTTCATCAGACCCATCTCTGTTAAAAAGAGAGGCCAAGCAGGACATACTTGTTTCAATTGGCAGTAATTTTGCTCCTGCCTAGCTCCAAGAAGAACACCTGGAGTCAGTTAAGGCTGTCTTTTTGTCAAAAAGAAAGAAAGAAAGAAAGAAAATTAAAGAAAACAAAAAAGAACCCATAAAAAAAGTGTGGCTTGAGCAAATTAGATCTAAACAAGAAAATAATTTGAGGACAGGAAACCAAATGCTTTTTTTTGTGATCATTAAGAAAGGACAGTTCATGAAAGGGAAACAGAACAGATAATTACTAAGAGAGTTAATCATTATTCACTGGACTTCCAGTTGGCATAATTTATATAACTTTAAAAAAAACCCACCAACAATAACCCTGTTTTGTGGTTTGGGGCTTGAAATCTGGGCCTGGGTGCTTTCCCTCAGCTCTTCAGCTCAAGGCTAGCGTTCAATCCCTTGAACCACAGTGCCACTTCCTGTTTCCTGGTGGTTTATTAGAGATAAGAGTCTCAGGTACTTTTCTGCCCAGGCTGGCTTTGAACTGTGATCCTCAGATCTCAGCCACCTGAGTAGCTAGGATTACAGGTGTGAGCCAAGCCGCCCGGCTCTGTTTTGTGGGTTTTAAGAAAATAATGCCATCAGATTTGCTCACAAATCTGTACATAATTTTCTGTGACCCATTTTGGTTTTGAACAAAGTAAATAGCTCTATTCATTTTCTTCAGTTTTTTATTGTGAAAATATTGTACAGAGGGGTTACAGTTACACGACAAGGTAATGAGTACATTTCTTATCAATCATCGTCCCCTCCTCCTTTGGTTTTCCCCTACTATCTCTTCCTTCCCAACTCCACAACTTCACTCCGTCCCTGCCCCCCGCCACCAACCCCCCGCCACCCACTTCTCCCCTGCCTCCGCTCCCCCAACCCCCTGCCCCCTTTTCTCCCCCCCCCTAAATTGTAAAAGTTCGTTTTTCAACTTAGTGTGTTGTACATCTCATTGTTACAGTGGGTCAACCTGTATCCCTATTTAATCATTTTGTTTTTTCCCTTCCCCTTCCCAACTTATATCGACATCAAACCATCTCAACTTTGTTATGTGATGGCTACATTTTTTATGTGGTTTAGGGTTCAAGAATTCAGATTTAGTCAGCATTGTGCTGATGTCAAATGTAGGTATGAGGAGTTCATCGAAACTGTGTGGGCATACCACTTAAGTTCTAGCACTGGTGACAACCCATATACCTGGCTAAACTTGCAGTGAATTTAGGAGATATCTGTCATTTGGGCATGTTGTAGACTTTCTAATTCATGTCATAACACACACCCTACACAGAACACCCAGTGATCTAGGTGTCAATCTCTTTGCTGGATGAGTTGGACACAGAGGTAACTGCACATCCAAGCTGATGAAACAGAATGTCTGTGGGTTCCCCGATATGTGAAAAAAAATTCAATAGATTCTTATCCCTACAAATAGTCTAAATTCAGTTAATAGCTGCAATAAGATAAATAAATCTGCTCTTTTAAATTTCATAGACTCAAATAATTTGTTACAGAAACATAATTTACAAATGAAGTGATTTGGTAAAAACTGTCATTGCCAGCATTGTGCTGAAAAAATTAAAATAACTTTACAACTTGAGGGTGAGGGGGGGAAAGTGGGAGAAAATGAGGAATGTACTCTTTACCTGACCTATGTAACTGTAACCCTCGGAATATCACTTCTACAATAAAATTTAAATTTTAAAATATTAAAAGAGATACTATTCTGTATAATTTATAGCATACTATACAACATTTACAGGGATTACATGATAGCATACATTCATAATTACAGTAAATAGAAACAAAATATTGTTGATTTGAACAAAGCCATACAAAGTGATGATAAAAATAACAATTTAAAATAATGACAAAAATATTATTATGTCAATTACAGTAAGAAGCCAGTAATTTTTAGATTAATTGGTAAACAAATTACCATTAATAAGTAAAATTCTTAAATATTTTGTTCTTTTTCCCAATATGTTAGAATATATCACTTATGTAAAAAGTATCACTATGGTATTTCCATACATATTTGTATTCCTGCTCAGCATCCTCAGTTTTTGAGACAACTTTCACAGGTTTCATTGTTCTATTTTCATACACAAGTAAAAAATATTTTAAACATATTCACATTCCCCTATTCCTTCCTATTTCCCTTGTAAAAAAATGTTTGAAACACATTCACACTCCCATATCCCTTCTGAGTTCCTTCCATCATCTTGCTAGTGCTCACCCTTATATAGAACTTGCTTAACATTCTTTTTGTTCATTTTTAAGTACTAGGGTATGCAGATGAGAGAGAATGTAGTATTTGACTTTTCAGTATTGACTTATCTCATTGGACAGGAGAACCTCTAGCCCATCAATTGATGAGTGGATAATTTTTTGGTATTTATCACACCTAAAAATTTTTTTGTGTTAGCAAGGCAAAGATGGAGAAAAAAATCACACAATCATATCAAATGACACCAGAAAGGCATTGACAGAGCACCAAAGTTTACTCATTGAAACTTTTAACTGGTGTTTATTTAATGCAGTACTGAAAATTCTTGACACTCAAATAAGCCAAGGATAATAAAGGCATATATAATTGCAAGAAAAAATGAAACAAAATTGTCTGTAATTGATGGCAAATTGATTGTATATAAAGAACATCCCAAGGAATAAAATCTACTTGTAAAAATAATAGTTTTTCTAATGCTTGAAAGAGTTGGTAAGATTTATTTCTTGTAATCTCCTTCTGTTCCACATTTGGGTATGCTGATCAAAAACAAACAAACAAACAAACTGGGTAAGCTCTCCTTTGCTAACTGTAAGAATGTCATACCATGCAAGCCTTTTTGATGTGGATGGTCATTTACCCCATCAAATCTATCCTATAAGCATCATAAAATCCCATGTCAATTTTTTGCCCTCACTGCCTTATACATACTTGAAAAAATCTACTTTTATTCCCAGGAATTTAACTTAGCTAATAAATAAGTCCCTCATTTCCTCTACATGACATCACATGTCTAATATTCCAAACACTTTAATCTAGAAAAGCAGTACACTTAGAGTTAGTTAATTTTGTATCTCTTAAATGCATGATTGACTGGGAGCTGTGACTCACTGAAACTGCCCAGCATATCTATAGAATATTATACCATGTATTGTAGCCTCAGAAAAGACTTAAACAATTAAAAGGCTAGAAGTATGTCATTTCTGATCAAGATAAAGCTAAAAATAATTGTCAAACTATCATAATTTGTGTGCTGTTTATATACATACACAAATGAAAAATAACTTGTGTCAATATGGGAATTGAATTAAAAGGATGGAGTGCCTCAACACAAATATTCAAGGTTTTGAAACTGTAGTGGGTAAATTGTAATTTGAATCTTTAGATTTAATAAATATCAAAATAATTACAATTTAGAAAGAATGAGAGGGACAGGGAGGAGGGAGAAAGGAAGGAAAGCAATGGAAGGGAGGGAGGAAGGAAGGAAGGAAGGAAGGAAAGAAGGGAGGAAGGAAAGAAGGGAAGGAAGGAGGGAGGGAGGGAGGAAAAGAGGGAAAGAGGGAGGAAAGGAAAAAGAGACAAAGAAACAAGGAAAGACTAGAATTCTCAGTCTTGTCACTTTTATTGAATGTAGTAAAGGGTGTATGTACAAGAGCAATCTGATAAGAAAAATAAATAGCTGGGTGCTTTTAGTCCTAGCTTGCTCAAGAGGCTGAGATCTGAGGATCATGGTTCAAAGTCAGCCTGGGGAGGAAAGTTCATGTGATTCTTGCCTCCAATAAACCACCAGAAAACCAGAAGTGATGAAGGGGCTCAAGTGGTAGAGTGATCGCCTTAAGAGGAAGAGCTGTGGGACAGCACCCAGGCCCAGAGTTCAAGCCCCACGACTGACAAAAATTAAGATAAAAATATAAATAAATAAAAATAGAGTATATCAATAGGAAAGAGAGAAAAATACTTTTTTAGATGAAATCATTCTGTATGTAGAAAACCCTATGATCCCTCTCTCTCTCTCTCTCTCTCTCTCTCTCATACACACACACACACACACACACACACACACACACACACACACACACAGCCTATTATAGCTAACAAATTAATTTAACATTATCATACCAAGTTAAATACCTTTCCAAAAACTTGGGTTTGAACTCAGGGCCTTGTCCTTGTTAGGTAGCCATTTTAACATTTGAGCTATGCTATGTTGAGGTATGTTGTTTTATATTTTGAATGACATCTTATCTTTATAAGAGAACTGGTCTGGACCAGCAACTTACTGTTTACACTCTGATGATCTCTGGGATGATAGTTACACACCACCACATCCAGTTTTCTTTTCTTTTTCTTTTTTAAAGTGGGATATTGTGAACTTTTTGCCTTGAATTTGCTTAGAGTCACAATCGTCCCAAGCTCTAACTTCAGAATAGACAGAATTACAAGTGTAATTTGTAAATAGATTGAATTACAAATGTAAACCACAATATTTAGTTTATTGTAGTTATTAACACCAATAATAGACCTGTCAAAAATGAAATTCAGGAAACAATTTCATTTATAATCAATTTCTTATCAAAAGATAAAATATTTACTAAACTATTTGAACTTGAAAAGTAAAAATTTTGCCTTGAACATTACAAAACATTGATGAGACAAACTGAAGAAAGCACAGATGGAAATATATCTATAAATTGGAATATCTATTTATTTGTCTATCTGTTTTTCTTGATGCAATCACTATCAAAATACCCACAACCTTTTTCAGATAAATACAAAAATAAAAAAGCTATACAATAATATGGAAGTACAAAGGGCTTTGAACAGACAAAGCAATCTTTGAGCTTTTGGATATCATACCAAAAGTTCACGCAACAAAACCAAAAATACAGAAGCTAATTCATGTCAAATATAGAATATTTGCATGTCTAAAAAAAGAACCACAATGAAAAAGCAGTCCATATATTAGAAGAAAAATGTGCAAAATATATATTTAGTAAAGTGGTTAAAATGCAGTTATAACAATTCATATATTTAGTTAACAAAGAAACAAATAAATTTTAAAATAGGCAAAGGAACTGAAAAGTCATTAATTATAATGACATCAAAATGGCCAATGCAGATATAAAAAGTTGCTCAACATAGCTAATTATAGGGAAATACTATAGTGAAACTATAGGGAAATTCAATAATATCCATAAAATATCACTTTTTTCTGTTAGGTTGGCTGTGTCCACTGTTGGTACAACTGTACATTAGTATAATCATTATGTAAAGTTGTATGGAAGCTATTTAAAATTAACTGAAACAGAATGATCATTTGACCCAATCATATATTTCTGTATATATTCCCAAGGAAATGAACTAAGTACCTTTGAGTTTCAATATTCATGGAAGCATTGTCATTAAGATACAATAAGCATCCATCATGGCACACATGTATGTATATGCACACACAGCTTCACAAAAGGCAGTACTGACACTTACAAATCTATGCATGACCTAGGTAAAATTAATACTAAATCCAAGTCATTGAAGACATTTGTGTTCCCTTGCATATCACACAACATATTTACATATGAATTTGTAAACTAGGTCTAACTTAAACACATAAGGGAAAACATAGATCCTTTGTCTTCTGGGCATAACTTATTCATTTGAAAGCCAAAATAAAAATTCAGCAAAATAAAGCACCAAACTGTAACCCCTATGTACATCACCTTCACAATAAATAATAGTAATAATAATAATAATAATAATGCAGGAAATAGGTACTGGAAAAGGGTTGAGTGGCATCAAGAGGACAGGGGTAGACAAATGAAGAGGAGAAAAGGAAGAAAAATGCAGATGAAAGTCCAATGTATATCCTATGAGAAGAGTGAGGGAAGGGGTAGATAAGAAAGGATGTGTGAGAATGTTGAAAGTGGGGACATTGTGATCAAGGTATTTATAATGCAAGGCATTGCATCATAAACTACTTTATTAAGCAGCAACTCCTTTGCACAACTACAGACAAATAAATTTAAGGAGGGAAGTATGGGGTGATGATGAGGGGCTGAAAGGATTGTTTAGGGCTTATCAAATGCTTATGTGGACATATCTCAATGAAACTTGCCTTGTATAAACTAATGTATGCTAATAGAAATATTAATTGAAGGAAAGATTTCATGGTCTCATCTATACATGGAATCCCAAGACTGCAGATTTATAGACTATAGTGGTGAGTACCTGGGACAGAATTGAGGAGTAAAAAGAGGGGTACAAGTCCAAGAGTAAAAACTGCATGTGATAATGACCAGCAGTCTGGGCCTAATGTACAGTATGGTGATTATGGTTGTTATTGTACATTGAACTTTGTTAGAAGAGTGGATTTTAGGTGCTCTTCCTACATATGAAAAGAAGGAAAGGAGATGAGTTGATGCTTGACTGAAGTAATCATTATATTATATATATATATATAAAACACATTATACTACATATACATTAATGCATACATAAATATATATGTGGCATATAATATATATTAATATATTAATGTATATAAATATTTAGCTAGATGTATCAAAAACATCACATTATAAGCTATATATGTAAGAACCATAAGAACCAAATAAAATTAAATAAAATATTGAAGCTGTAAGACACTAATAGGAATTCTATTATGCCCTTAATCAGGACGCCAATCATTTCCCTTTTCCCTTTTTTGCTAATGTATATTTTTTTATTGTAAAGGCACTGTACAAAGGTGTTACAATTACGTGAGTAAGGTAATGAGTACATTTCCTATCTAGCATTGCTACCCCCTCCTTTGTTTATCCCCTACCATGCCTTCCCTCCCCACCTTCCCACCTCCACCCTCCCCACCCCAAAGATGTTAATTTCTTTTTCAACATATTGTCTTGTGCATCTCATTGTTACAATGGACTAATCTATATCCTTGTTTCAGCATTTTGATATTTCCCTTCCCCTCCCCAAATTAGAAAAAAAATTATATACAAGATACAGGGAACCAGATTCAAATACAGTGAAAACAGAGGTTATACCATGTGGGAAGAACATACAAAAGAACCAAAAAGGTTAATCACTTGTAGAAATCTAAAGCTAGATCCTTATATATCACCCTGTACCAGAATCAACTCCAAATGGATCAAAAACCTCGGAGTCAAAGCAGACACTCTGAAAACATTACAGGATGGAATAGGAGAAACCCTAGGTCTCCTTGGCACAGGCAGAAATTTTCTTAAAAGAGACCTAAAAACAGAACAAATCAAAGAAACGTTGGACAAATGGGATTGCATGAAATTGCAGAGCTTCTGCATGGCAGAGGACATAGCTAGCAAGGTCAATACAAAGCCCACAGATTAGGAGAAGATCTTCCACTAGCCATACAAGGGACAAGGGTCTCATATCTAAAATATGCCTGGAACTCAAAAAATTAAATGCCCCAACAACAAGTTCTCAAAGAAACAACTGCCCAATAAATAAGTTGGCTAAAGACTTACATAAAAATTCTCTGAAGAGGAAAGAAGGATGGCCAATAGACACATGAAGAAATGCTCAACCTCCCTAGCCATAAAAGAAATGCAAATCAAAACAACATTGAGATACCACCTCAGCCCAGTTAGAATGGCTATAATCAAGAACTCTAATAACAACAGATGCTGGAGGGGATGTGGACAGAAGGGAACCCTACTGCATTATTATTATTATTATTGGGTAAATGCCCAAAAAGGATCACAAACAAGACCATACTAAAGCTACCAGCACAACTATGTTTATTGCAGCCTTATTTACCATAGCTAAGATATGAAACCAACCCAGATGCCCCTCAGTAGATGAATGGATCAAGAAAATGTGGTATATACACACAATGGAATTCTATGCCTGCATCAGAAAGAATGACATTGCCCCATTTGTTAGGATATGGAAAGACTTGGAAAAAATATTAAGTGAAATAATCCAGGCCCAAAGAAACATAGGTCCCATGTTTTTCTTTATTTGCAATTACTAGTATATGTCTGAGACAAGCAGAAACAGTCAGATAAGTTGAAGTTAGGTGAAATGAACCCCAAGGTAAGGACTCAAATGGTTTTTGTTTCTTGCTATTGTTTCTAACATTGTATGATGATTTCTTTGTTGCAATGTGTTCTTGAATCCTGGAAGTATGAGGATGCAGGATAAGAAGAAGATACCTTTTTTGTTCAGAGGTATAAAAGGTTCTTTTTTTTGGAGAAAATGAGAGGACTAAATGTTTCTAAAGTAAATTTCTGTTAGATATAAGAAATGCATTATCTTCAAATTTTAATATTGTTCCATCAAAACACATGTATCAAAATTGATAGGGATAATTTGAGCCTGGCAAAACCTTCTTTTTGAATTCTAAATCATTTGAACCATATCAAAGTTCTCAAAAAATTAGCATATGGCATCTATGGAGGTACATGCTTTTTATTTCTATTTATTTTCTCATTTTCCTTTCTATCAATCATCCACATGGAGCACCTATCTCTAACCCATGCAGCCCTGATCTGGAAACTCTGTGATTGGAGATAAATTTATTCTTATATAGGAAAAGACTCTATGTTGGATAGGGAATTAGGAGGTAAAACCTGGGAGGAAATGATGGAGGAGTAACACTGTTCAGAAAGAAATGTACTCAAGATCTGACTTAAGTAACTGCAACACCTCTGTATAGCACCTTAACAATATTTTTTTTTTAGTTAAAATAAGAAAGTCATCAGCCCTAAACTGGAATCAAGCCTCCTGTAGTAGTTAGTGGATTTAAGTAAAGTGATCAAAACAGGACCTCGTAATTAAAAGTTTGAAAGAGGAACTGGTACTCATGCAAAGGAAGCCTGAACTGTTTAATCCCTGCCTTCTTTATAGCTAGTCTTTCCCCTACACCTCATTCAGAGCCAGTTACCTTCACAGGAGTCAATTAGACTTGTTTGCCATGCCCACACAAACACTTCTCTTAACATACGGCAATTTGGATGCAGTTGCTTGTCTCCTTAAATGCCTAAGACCATTTGTTGTTTTAATGGCCAATTTTAATGTGCTGCCATGTTTTCCATATTGGCTGCCAGACACTTTTTTAATACTTGACTATCTCTTGCAAGGAAGCAACCTGATTCATTATTATTAAGTTATCTTTTTTGGCAGTGTGTTCCTCCTGGCTGAGAGATTACGTGGAAGAAGAAGAATGTCCCTTCACAATCGTGGTTGCCTCTTTGACATTTCTCTGATAAACTTGTTTTGTATTATCTCCTGTTTTCTTTGTAGAGCTTTTCTTCCAAGATTTCATTACAGCCAGGGTGACAAGGATTTTGTTGTTGTTGTTTAGGTAAGTTGGCATGTGCTAAATTGCCTCTGATAGAAGAAGAACTCAATCAAAACTGACAATGTCTGTCTAGTGTTTCACTAAAAGCCCACTAGGTTGTGATATGCTTTAATGTTGAAGCTTCAGCTAGACAATGAACATTGCAGCAGCAGCCTCAATTCGCATATCAATTCAGAGAAATAGCACACAGAGCTTGGAGAGTCTTGAAAATAAGGTGTGGCTTTGCTGAAGATAATTCTGGTTTGCAGGCTCTCATGGAGGATGTACTAATTCATTAAATTGCTCAAGCATGCTGCATAGAAATGCTGACAGGGATTCAAATGTTGGTTGTCTGCTACTAACCATGCTATTATTCATATTCTTTTACTGCAGGCATTAGAATATGTTTGATTAATATCTTATTTCTTTTGTGAGCAATGTTTATTCAGTTTTCTCTAGAATATATAAATGGAAAAACAGATAATTACCAAATTTTGATGCTATGTACTATGATTTCATTGATTCTTAATATAGACCATTAAATCTAGTCTATCCTATGATGAGCTAGTGGCTTCTTCAATCTATAGGACAGTCTCTAAGAAGCACCAGAAATAAAGCAAATCTAGCAATATCTAAGTGTTTGTTGACTACTTTACTGCTCTCCCATTACTATTGATTTCAAATGGCTATCTGATCATATCAAGAAGAAATGCTTCTTTCATGTTTTCAGCTAAACATAAAGAATAGATGAAAGAAAAATTTTTATAGATTCTTGATTATTGAGTTTACAGCTGCAGTTTTCCTTCTGTCTACAGCATTGATTTTTTTTTTAATTTTAAAGGTGATGTACTGAGGGGTTAGTTACATAAGTAAGGTAATCACCACATTTTTGAACCCTTTCCTCATTTTCTCCCACTTCCCTTCTCAACTCCCTTCCCCCCAAGTTGTAAAGTTCATTTCCCAAAGTGTCTAATGAGTATCACTGTTGCATTGGTACACTATTTACCTCACCATTTCAGCAATTCCCCTTCCCTTCCACAAATCACATAAACACATAAACAAAATAAAGAGTGCAGAAATCAAAAACAGTGACAAGGCATAAAGCAAAGGGTGTGGGGAGAAATAACTGCAAACAGCACATTAGAAAACCCCTATTTACATTTCTTGGAGTTCATTTCAATAAGCTTCATTTTATATGGTCATATGCACCCAGTATTGAGCCATTGTAATACTCTGTTAATATTATCATATATTCAAGTTAGGAAAACCATGCAGTCTGTGTTTCTTTGGGTCTGGCTTGCTTCACTTAATATAATTTTTTCCAAGTCTTTCCATTTCCTTATAAATGAAGCAACTCCATTCTTTCTGATGAAAGCATAGGATTTCATTGTATATGTAGGCTATATTTTTTGATTCATTCATCTACTGAAGGGCATCTGGATTCATTCCATGTCTTAGCTATCATAAATAATGCTGCAGTGAACATGGTTGTGCTGGTAGGTTTAGTGTATTCTTGATTATAATTATTTGGGTAAATGCCCAGGAGTGGGCTTGCTGGGTCATAGGGGAGCACTATGCTTAGATTTTGAGAAACCTCATACTGCTTTCAAGAGTGGTTGAACAAGTTTGCATTCCCACCATCAGTGTAGTACTGTTCCATTTGGCCACATCCCCACCAGTGTCTGTTATTACTAGTTTTCTTGATAATGACTATTCTAATTGGGGTAAAGTGGATGTGCATTTCTTTTTCTTTCTTTCTTTTTTGCCAGTCCTGGGGTTTGAACTCGGGCCTAGGCACTGTTCCTTAGTTTCTTTTGCTTAAATCTAGCACTCTATCACTTGAGCCACAGTTCCACTTCCAGCTTTTTCTGTTTTTGTGGAACTGAGGAATTGATCTCAGGGTTTCACTCATGCTAGGCAAGTACTTTACCATTAAGCCACCTTCCCAGCCTGGTTTGCATTTCTTTAGGGCCAGAGATGTTGAACATTTTTCATGTGTCTATTGGCCATGCTATTTTTTATGCTTGTTCCTTTTCACCTTCGAGAAAGTTAATAAATAATCACTTGGGCAGATAATTGTGCCACCAAAGTCAATGCCATCGCCCTTATCTCGATTAGAGTTTTCAGGCCGCTTTGATCCCATACAATTTAACTATGAAAAGTCCAAATGTTGAAAGGGAAAGGTACTGAATAAAGGCTTAGATTTAGAAAGGACAGCAAAGAGTATAGCAGCATAAGGGAAAGAAGTACAGATAGGTTCTTGAAAGTACTATAGCCTGGTACAAATTACCTCATCTCTCTGGTATCTCTTTCCACACTCTTTCCTATGTTTTATTAGAGAAAAGGGGATAAATATAAGAGAAATGAGAATGTCCTTTGGGAAGAGAAAAAACATATAATGGCAAGGTTATCTATTTTTTTTTTTTTTTTGTCGGTCGTGGGGCTTGAACTCTGGGCCTGGGCGCTGTCCCTCAGCTCTTCAGCTCAAGGCGAGCG
>NW_012267275.1:11483682-11545680 GCF_000151885.1 Dipodomys ordii | reverse complement strand
TGTCCCTCAGCTCTTCAGCTCAAGGCGAGCGCTCTACCACTTGAGCTACAGCGCCACTTCCGGTTTTCTGGTGGTTTATTGGAGATAGGAGTCTCATGGTCTCTCCTGCCCGGGCTGGCTTTGAACCGCGATCCTCAGATCTCAGCCTCCTGAGTAGCTAGGATTACAGGCGTGAGCCACCAGCGCCCGGCAAGGTTATCTATTTTAAATTCATAAAGAAAACTTAAAATCTTGACTGCCACATAGGATACTGAGCAAGTTATTAAGACTGGTTTTATTTTCTTCATCTTTAAATAAGAAAACAAATGTTTTGTGTTTGTTTAAAGGATTTTGTGATTTGATATGAGATTGATAACCACAATAGAGCCTCAATATATAAAATTTCATTTTGTTTTTTTTAAATAAAAATTTAGATTCCAATTTTTAAAGACACATCACTTACTCATAATTTTAACATTTTTAAGAGATGAAGTCCATAATAAACACACATGTTTTTGTGTTAGTTTTTTTTTTTGTCAGTGGTAGGGCTTGAACTCTGGGCTTGGGTGCTGTCCCTGCACTCTTCAGCTCAAGGTGAGCCCTCTACCGATTGAGCCACAGTGCTACTTCTGGCTTTCTAGTGGATTATTGGAGATAAGAGTCTTAAGGACTTTCCTACCTGGCTGGATTTGAACCACGATCCTCCGATCTCAGCCTCCTGAGTAGCTAAGATTACAGGAGTGACCCACGCCCGGCTAAACACACATTATTTGAATACCTGGGTGAAAATATAATCCATTGCATTCCATGAAAAACATATTGGAATTTTAGTAAGATATTTCAATTCTTCTTTAATCCCAAGTAATAAACTAGTGTTAGAATTTCTCAGGATTCAAAAAAAATTGAGAAAAATAAATTAGAATAGCAATGCTATTTTGTGCTAGTTATACATAGAATAATAAAGTCACAACTGTTGGAGAATACAGAAAAAAAGTAAAATTATTTGAATCTAGGCCCGTCTATAGTTCTCTAAAGCGTGATTCAACCTGGCAACATCATATTATAAAACAGATTGACATTTATGTAAAGAGGGATGTTTTGTGCCTTAATGGAAATCTAAATTACATTAAACTCATTATGCTTTAGAATACAAAGACATGTGTAATATGTTTTAGAAATATTTCTGTGAGAAAATGCTTAGTTTTAGTGCATGAAAAGTTAAGCTTCAGTTATCTGTAAAATTAACATATGTGTACCAATCATTCCCCATCAATGTCAGATTAATAGAGTGTTCTGCCTATTGTCATTACCAATTATTCTTCTGCTACCCTTTGGCGCTTTTCTTCTAGGAAAATATCAAAATATCTACAGTGATGAATAGATCCTTTAAAGAAGAGTCTATTTAGGGAAGTGGATAATAATGAGATCTATTTTAAGTATTCAAGGCCATCTTAGACCTCTTTCAGTTGATCATTCAAACTTTTATACTTCACTATGATGTCAATGAAATCCCCAGGCTGAGGTTGGCATGGGGGCTAGTATATATGCTTACAATCTGAGCCAGACATCTGTGAGTGCACTAAACAAGCCCCAGGGCAGAAAAGCTGGCAACCTTCCATCTATGACTATTTAAGTAAAAGCAGCACAGGGGAGAGAGACAGGGTAGTCTGTTTTCTGTGTAATTGGTGTTGGCTTGAATATGTGCAATTCATAAACTGGCTTAAGGGCTGTTCATTTTCAAGAAGACCAATGCTTTCACATAATACAGCAATCAACGAAGAGCTGGGATACATAGCAAAGTTTTCATTATGTGAGTAGTCCAAGTTTTGCTTAGAGTCCTTCATTACACAACTTCTACATTTACAAATAGACCACAATGCCATTTTCCACACACACACACACACACAACACACACACACACCTAAGTTTGTGGTAAATTCCATGCTTTCTTTCTTGGTAAGTGATGTAAATATGTATATTTTCCTGAAAGTAAATTTCATGGTCCTGTTGGTGGCTTCTTGAGTAGAAAAATGTACCGATGGTAATTGCACACTGAATATGAAAGACAAACTAGAGTTATAAATATATAAACCAAGTGTATGCTACATTAACACAGGGCAGCACTTGGGAGGTAGAGACAGGAACATCTAGATTTAAGATCACCATAAAAGCAAGGTTTGAGAATGTAGTTAACTATGGTGTTTGTCTAGCTTTCAGAATAACCTAGACCCAAATTTCAATACCATACACACACACACACACACACACACACCAAACAACATAAATGTATTTTAACATGCAGACATAAATTTAAATTTAGAAATTTATAAGAAAATAAGAGGTAATAATTCAAATAACCTAAATTCAGAAAATAAATGGGGCAATCATGTCTATAACCATTTCTGGGAGCAACTTGGATAAATTGCTGTACACATAGGTTCAGATTATTTGGCATAGGCTAAATCTGCCAGGCAAAGGTCTTGGTTGTAGCTAGATTATGGAAGGAAAGTCACTGCCTGCAACAAAGATTGACATACTATGTGGCACCCATTAGTGGACACTAGCCAATCAATATGACCTTCTCTTTGCAACATGTGACTTTTCTTGGGGCAAGAGTAAAAGTATCTTGTACCCAGAGAAGAGTCTGTGCTGAGTTATGAATCAGCTAAGGCTAGTTGCTAGTTTTTAAGAGACTTCAAGTGAATGCTTTCAGACATTAAGGATCTTCACTTCATACAAACAAGGTCTTGCAAGCAAAAACCTTCCCCAGAGTGAAGGGGGACAAGCTAAATCAATCTGATTTCTTCCTGGAAAATCTAATGAATCTCTGAACTTCCTCATCTGTTTTCTTTTCTTTTCTTTTTTTTTCTTTTGTTGTCGGTCATGGGGCTTGTTTTGTTTTGTTGATTGTGGGGCTTGAACTCTGGGCCTGAGCTCTGTCCCTCAGCTCTTCAGCATAAGGCTAGCACTCTACTGCTTGAGCTACAGCGCCATTTCCGGTTTTCTGGTGGTTTATTGGAGAGAAGAGTTTCATGGACTTTCCTGCCTAGGCTAGCTTTGAACCGAGATCCTCAGATCTCAGCCTCCTGAGTGGCTAGGATTACAGGTGTGAGTCACTGGCTCTTGGCTCTCATCTGGTTTTTTAAATTATTTTTCAATCATAAAATCTCATTACATATTATGCTTAATTTTGAGATAGGTTGATATTATAATTCACAGAAAATACAGATTTAAAGGTATTAATTTAGAAGACATACAATCAAGAGGTTAATATAATTTCTATGCAATCCCTACTTTTATAAGTGAAAAAAGGTGCTTAAAGACTCACTGAAGAATATGAAGGTTTATAATTTATTGCTATTTATTCTAAAACTTCTATTAAATTTCTAATCAACTTTCTTAGAATAAAATTTATCATAGATTTTGAAGGAATTGCCAATTATATATTAACTTTTCTTTATTTATGCTTCCTCTATATACTGATTTGAGACAGAACTGAGCCTCTGAATTCCAAGTGCTAAATTTGGTCATTACATGTTTTCAACTATCACATGATCAGAAATGATCCCTAAGTCATGCATACAATTCATATAACAATTCATGTTATATCATGTTATGCTCTCCTTTTCTCTGGTACTTTCATACCTCTTGTTAGTAACCCATTTTGCAAATTCTGACCTATAGCTTTGTCCAGTATTCAATTCCGAGACCTCTAGATCAGCAGATTGCCATTTGCCCTACTATTCCAAAAATCAGGATATAATTTTTTGTTTTATATCTATATTTATATTTATAATATATTTATATATTTATACTATATACTATATAAAATAAGTATATATACTATATATAGTAAATATATGCTACATAATTACATATATTATATATAATATATAGGTTTATTTTCCACTTGACCTATCTCTAGTCTGGCCTTTTGCTGGTTTATTGGAATTTTTTAGGTGTGTCTACTTAGACTAGCTTTGACAAATAATTCTCATATCTCACCTCCTGAGCTCCTAATACTATAGGACTGAGGCACTGGTATCAGAGTCTATATTCTTTAAAATAATTATATATACACCTATTTTATACAATCCAATGCTTTAATACATGTACACATTTTTAATACACATGTACATTTTTGAATAATCAATTTGGGAAAACAAATATATTTATTATGAAAACTATTAGTGGTCTTTTGTGTTAAAATTATTTAAGATTTAATTTTTAAGTTATCTTGAAACACAAAAAACATATTTCTTAACTATCATTAAGTTAATATTATAATAAAATATTTCTTCAAATCTTATGAAAATGTAAAGTATTTGTGAAAATGTGGCGAAAGGAAACTTTTGGCTATTGTTAGTAGTGTTGTAACTTAGTACAACCATTTTTTATGTCTGTATACAATTTATTCCAACCCACACTCCCCCAAAAAAGTACACAAAGTAAATCAACAATATAATTCATCAATACCACTGTGGGTCAGTCTGTATTCCTATTTAAACAATTTGCTTTTTACCTTCCCCTCCCCAAATTATACCAACATCAAATACAGTGAAAACAGGGGTTACACCATGGGGGAGGGACATACAAAGCAACACAAAAATCACATGGTACATTATAAATATGTTAGAAACAATAGCCACTTGTGTCTCTATCTTGGGGTTCATTTTGTTTAACATCATCTAATCTGACATTATTTTATCTCAGACATATACTAGTTATTGCAAGTAAGAGAAACCATGGGATCTATGTTTCTTTGGGCCTGGTTTACTTCACTTAATATAAGGTTTTCCTTGTCTTTCCATTTCCTAACAAATGGGGCAATGTCATTCTTTCTGATGGAGGCATAGAATTCCATTGTGTATATATATATATATATATATATATATATATATATATATATATCACATTTTCTTGATCCATTCATTTACTGAGGGGCATCTGGATTGGTTCCATATCTTAGCTATGGTAAATAAACTGAGCATTTTTATTTTATAATTTTTTTCTCATTGTGGAATGGAAATTTTAAATTAAAAAATATACTGTTCAACCCAGGGAAAAATGTATACATAAAATATACAAATAAAATATAAAATATAAATATACAAAAATAAATTATACAAATAAACCAAAATTTTCAGTAGTCCATTTGTGTATTTGTTGTAATTCTAATTACTCTTGAATAATGTGTTAATTACCCCTTATTTAAATACATTATTCTTTCCCCAAATTAAACATTTTGAATTCAGGTGCCGCAAATGTTTCTATAACACTCATTAAATCAAGCATAGTATCAAGAAGTTATTAGACAATTGAAAATAATTGTTAATATAATCTCTAATCTGTTTCACTTGTTTTATTATGGACGGCACAAGCAGACGTGATGAGGAGGGACTGTGATAGTAGTGCAATATATACATATTATTTCAGGTGTAAGTATGTAAAGAACACCATAACCCCTACTTGAATGTACTAAGGGGTGTAGGTAGAATGGGACTGTAAAAGAGTCATAAAAGGGTTCATTGATCAAAGTGCTATATACACACTCATTTAAATATTATATAAGCCCCTTTTATAACTAATTTATATTAACAGAAAAGTTATAAGTATGTGTTAAATCATTAAATATCCCATTTGATATGGAGTTTGATGATTTTTTCATGGTTCTTAATTACTGTGAGCATGTGAATGCTTACTTTGGACTACAGCATTCAGTGGGCTATCCATTTTGTTTTTTATGTACAGTTTTCATGAAATTTGAAATTATAATATGTCAAGTATTACTTGAAGCAACATTCAAACTGCTCAATTTAAATAGCTATCAGGATAAAGGCAGTGATTTCTTATATTCTGTTCCTCAGAATGCAATTTTTAACACCTTGAAATATTTTTCAGTACCTCAGTTTTCACATGAGACCGTTATTCCTGTAATTAGCAACCTACTTTATCTTCAATGAAACTGCTCTTTACCTTTTCTTTTCTTATCATTTTTCTTCATAAGAATTTAGAAATTTAGGGGCTGGGAAGGTGGCTCAGTGGTAGAGTGCTTGCCTCATATGCATGAGGCCATGGGTTCAATTCCTCAACACTACATAAGCAGAAAAAGCCAGAAGTGGAGATGTGGCTCAAGTAGTAGAGTGTTAGCCTTGAGCTGAAGAGATGAGAAACAGTGCCCAGGCCCAGAATTCCGGCCCCACGACCAACAAAATAAATAATAAGAGTTTAGATTGACCTAGTTTCTTTAAGTAATTTTTTTTTCTCCTCAGACTTCTAAGGCCCTACTATTTGTAATTGTTAAATTTGGTCTTCAAAAGGTAGGAACTGAAATAGGAGAGGGTACATGAGAGAAGATGGTATTCATTGTTAGTATCACAAATAATCTGAAGACTGATTTATTATCTCTCTGTGTATAGTTTAAAGGCAGAACGTAGATTGTTTATTAGCTCATTTTGGAGCTGAATCAAGATGCTTTCAGATCCATTTGATCTCCAAAAGCATGTTTTTATCTAAGCATTTTACTGCCCATTTGATATCATATTAATTTTTTTCAACAATTATCAAGATTAGTTAATATGTGCTTTGGAACCTGGTACAGGCTGTGTGTGTGTGTGTGTGTGTGTGTGTGTGTGTGTGTGAACTCTGGAATTATAATCCTGTCCAACTTATTTGATCATTGCTACTAGTGCCCTTTCACTTGTGTCATGTTTTCAGTCCAGAAAGGTTAACTGCAGATAGAATCTCAAATAACTTTTCCACCTGCACTGGCTTCAAATCATGATCCTCCAGATTTTAAGCTCCTGAGTAGCTAAGATTAGAGGCGTGGGGCATTATTATTCATCTTAGAGGTTGGTACTTGAAGTATAGTAATTAATAACAATATACAAAATGTGCAAGTTTAGAACTTATTCTCAAATCAGAGAATGTAGAATAAAAGCAAAAACAATATACAATTTCAAGGTAAACAATGTACAAGTTGTTACAAGAAAAAGTGACAGACAGTGACAGTGTGTCAAAACAGAGACATCGACAGAGACAGAGGACAGAGATTTATTGAGTTGGTTTACATGATTCTTGTGTGAGATATTCCATGATCTATCATTCACAAGCTATAAACTCAGAAAACTTTGTATTTGTGCTATGTTTCAGTTTCAAGGAGAATGCCTAAGGATCAGGAAAATGAAGAGCATAAATCCTAGTCAGTAGGCAAGAGGAAACATGGCACAATATCTCAGTTTAAATAAGAAAGCAGAAAATATGGAGTCTTTCCTCTGACTTTTGTTTTATTTTAGTCTTCGATAGATTAGATGATGTTCGCTGAACATTGGAGAGGGCAATCTCTTTTACTGACAGCATATGTTGCAAGGCTTCATCTCATCTAGAAATACCCTCATGGAAATATCAACAAATTACATGTAATCTGGAAAGCCAGTAACTTGGTCAATTCAACACCAAAATATAGCCATCCCAGTTGGCATAGTTTTGCCCTATTCAAATCAACTATTACATTTTTTAAAATTTTTTATTTTATTTTATTTTTTTGTGAACATACTGTACAGAGGGGTTACAATTACATGGGCGGGATAATGTGTACATTTCTTATCAAGCATTGCAGCCTCCTCCTTTGCTTACCCTTCACATCCCTTCCCAGCCTCCCCCCGCCCCGACCCCCAACCAATCCTCCCTCCCTTCCCCCCCACCAACGTTGTAAAGGTCGTTTTCGACATGACAACTTGTACTTCTCATTGTTGCAACAGGTCCACCTGTACCCTTTAACGACTTGTTTGTACCCATCTCCTCCACAAGTTATACTGACATCAAATATAGTGAAAGAAGTCAACTATTACATTTGAGTGTATATTTTCTATTCTTTGAATTTCTTGAGTCTCATCACTTATCGGAGTCTATATCCCATAAAATGTTTCAAACATTTAGAATTTTTCATTTACTTTCATCATGAGTTCATATCTTTTAAGCCTAAGTATGTGGTAAGTTTCCATTGACAATAAATTCATAAGAAAGGACTAAACAATTTATCTAGGACTTAGGTAACTAAAAGCACAGTAGAATCATAGTGTTATGTGAACACATTAGTGAATGGAAACAAGCACTGTCTTGCAGTACTTTAGAGGTTTTCTTATGAACAATGTTTAGGAATGTTGGGCTCTGTGCTCTTATAGTTCTATTCCTCTCAAGAATTAATTTTAAAAAGTAGCATCTCTGAATTAAGTTTTCAGTTTTGCCCTTGACTTTTATTGTAAAATATAATATCTGTCTGAGCAGTATATTCCCCCTTGGAAAATTATAGTCAAAATAATGTTCATTAAGCTATCAAGCCTCTGTTTTACAAGTAGCTATTTGACACATTTCTTCTAGAACTGAAAGGAAGAAAACCATTCATTGCACAAATTAACTTTCATGCTTCTGTTGCAGCTATGTTGATGGGAGCAAGCTAAGTCCAACTCCTTTCTTGCCTCGCTTTTCTAGTGCATGAAGGTCTATTGAACATTTATTTTAAATCTGTGATACAGAAACTAATGTGAAAGTTACAAATATTGATTGAAGACATATCCTATTTTCACAAAGATTACAGGGTAATATTAAAAATCCATAGAAACAAATAACATGTTAATGACTTTAGGAAAGTAGAGAATAGACTTTGTTTTATTTCTTTTTTTTTTCTTTTTGGGGTCTGGTCGTGTGGCCTGAATTCTGGGCCCGGGCTCTGTCCCTCAGCTCTTCAGCTCAAGGCTAGCGCTCTACCACTTGAGACACAGCACCACTTCCGGCTTTTTTCTTTTTGCTTATGTGGTGCTGGGGAATTGAACCCAGGGCCTCTGGCATGCAAGGCATGCACTCTACCACTGAGCTACCTTCCCAGCCCTGACTACTTTGTTTTAAACAGTGGAAAATTATAGCAACTTACTCCTAAAGTATACATTTATCATCTTTTTAAAATACTCTATATATCTCAAAATCATATATCTTTTTAGACATTTTTCCATCATATTTTCATATCAAGTTTTTCATTATGTTTCATATCAAATCTAAGTCATCTTCATTATAGAAGTAGACAGTGATGTGTCGATGACTACAACAACTACAATCTATTATATTCAATATCATACATGATCATCACTTATGTATTTCCAGAATTTTCTTTATATTGGATATAACTAAGAAAATATTCTGCTATCAAAAAATGGTGGAAATATTTAAAATCTTAAAATAGGTTGTGAAGAGTTTCTGGAAAGGGCAAAATAAGAATCCATTTCAGATTATCTCATTTTCTTCCTTTCTGACTTTAGAAAAACAACACAGACAAACTACTAAATATTTTAATCTATCCCTTTATTGTGCTGCTGGTTTTGTACATTAGAGGAAGAGTAGCTGTGTCTACACTGAATTCTGTGCATGTATTAGCAAGGTTGGATGGAGTGTGGTATGTCTCCTGCAACTTCTATATTTCTGAGATTGAAGGTCTTTTTGGGTATATAAGAAACATTTCCATTGATCAAAATTTAAAATACTACAGCAACTTGAATGGCATGTGAAATTTGATTTATTTGTGTGAACAAATAAAATTGGCAATTATGAAAACATGCTTTGGCAAAGAAACTAACATGATTTCATATTCTAGCAGAAATAGAAGCACTTATGTGGCTTTTCCTGAATTAGTTGGATTTAAATTCTTTCTATGTTCAAGATGGAATTTTGGTGATTTCTAAATCTAAGCGTCAGCTTTCCAATATTTACATACATTTCAAGGAGAATAAAACTTTCACAAATTAGCATTAGTTCAGTATCTCATTTATTTTCAGTATGATTTTATAGAGCATCTGATGTTTGCATGAAATCTGTCTCTATTACAGATAAGAGCTAACCATATGATCATAGCTAATAGGCAATGTCCCACTTAGTCGACATAGTACTTTAAGTATTATATCATTTCCCTTTTTAGACCTACAAATTCAAACCTGATGTCACACACTCTTGTCACAAGAAAATTTAATGTAATGAGAGGCAGAATTGCTGTCTATTTTTAAACCGGTTAGTAAAGGCTTTTCTTGGCCTTCATTTTCCATTTTCTGAGACTATTATGAAGGTTTAACTTTTCTTTGTAGGATACAGAAAGCTTGCTAGAATACTATGATTCCATAAATGTAATGACCACTGTTAGACTTTAGCTCTCATATTTCTCTCATTTCACAGTTTGAGGTGGGGCAGGTAGCTATGTTTAGAAGTCCTTTAAAGTAAGGGTCCCATAGAGTTTCTTTGTCTACACAATAAAATTTCCATGATGAAAGATGGTCTTATATAAAACACATTTATGATATGAAGAATACATCTTCATTACATTTTTAGATCTCCATTTCAAAGAAACCATGCCTACTTTCCTCTCATGAAGTAGGAACTCTCTAAAGTATATCCCAAATGCACCATCACATGCCAGGTCAGGGTCTGCATATTGGTGGATTAGAACAAAATAAAGCAACGGGATTCAGTCCCCTGATAGTTGTTTTTTTTTTTTTTTTAAACCACTGACTGACTTTACACTTGTCTGTCAGATCTGCGCTCTCAACTCACCCTACCTCATTTCTTTTAGATCAATCTCTTATAAAAGAGCTCTGTTAGTGGTCTTGTTCAAATGGTAAATCTTTGTGAAACAAAGGACTGGAAATTCTGCTTTCATTTAGTCTTCCAATACAGTGGTAAGCCACTAAACAGCATAGTAAAAAGCTGGCAGCTGAAAGGCTTTGCATAGATTTTGTCTACCAAGGAATGCTGATTTAAAATTTTTTTTTGAATGTAACAGTTTTGATGAAAACTGGGTCTGTTTCCTACATGGATACCACAAGATGCACTTTAAAACTCAACGGGTGAGGACATTTAAGGTATGTCAAAAGAATCTTGAGCAACAAAATGTCTTTGTATTCAAAGTAGGTACTGTGGAAAATGTTATATTCGGTTACCAAAAGACTTGTCCAAGAATGTGGCAGCATCAGATGTACCCTGTTATGAGTTACAGAAGTCCTAGCTCTCAAAGCCAAAATACATTGAAACAAAAAGACAGAAGAACTAAAATGTAAATGTCCAAACAAACACAGGGAATACAATGCAGACTCTTGTGATGTGAAGAACTCAGAATGAACTTCTTGACATCAAAGTGTTATTGAAAAAAGATCATCAGCATTTCAACATGAAAGCAAGGAAGTTAAATGCGCATGAAAACAGAGCTATAAAAAACAAACTAAATCCTGGAAATTGTGGTTTTCAAAAAATGTCATTAATGGTGGAACATAGGTCTAAGACATATATTCAAATCCAAAGGAAAGCAACCCAAAAATACATATATTCAAAATGCAGGCAGAAAGAAGTCTTCACTGTGACTTGTTTGTTCCTGACACTCTCTTATTGATAAGTTACGGTAAGTGGGAAGTTGATACACATACATATTTTTCCAGATAACTTAAAAGAGGTAGGAAGATGGATGGTATGGGAGCAGGTGGTTGGCAATATTTTTGGATAGGAATTAATTTTGAAACAGCTGCTGACAATTTTGTTTAGTATTATTCATCATTAAAACC
The DNA here is from genome assembly GCF_000151885.1 of Dipodomys ordii. Lineage (NCBI taxonomy): Eukaryota > Metazoa > Chordata > Mammalia > Rodentia > Heteromyidae > Dipodomys > Dipodomys ordii. Next base: position 11,534,110 of record NW_012267275.1, on the reverse strand, counting down.
TTAAAATGATTATAATTGCTTTGATATGTCACATCATATATGGCTGCAAAGAGAATCGACCGTGGGGATGGAGAACATGTCTTCCTCCCAGGAGTATATGCAAATTGTTCCATGTGCTCCTGAGAGTCAGGCTTCCACGGGTGTTACACCAATGAAAGAAGCTCAGGTGAGTAATAAAACAGAGCAGAAGGCCTTCCAGTGCCAATGGCCACCTGATCAGAGCTCATTTAGTGATTGTCATCACTTTGTAGCAACCATGCAGTTAATACCCAGTGTAGTTGACACCTGCTATGTTAAATTAGTACTTTCAGAATTAACACCTGCCGTCAGCCACCCAGCAGGAGTGCGGCTTTCTTCAGAATAAAAGGGAAATAATTTATTTCCCTAGAAACTTCTGTAAATTATTTTTTGTGGATGGAGAATTACTTGAAAGATTCAGGAACTCGCAATCAATTTTCTTTCTTTCTCTTTTTTTAAATTACTTAATTGCTGTTAGTAAATCTACCTCTTTTTTGTCACTACAGAAGTCTCAAAAATGAATTTAATATCATTACTAGCATCAAGCAAGACACTGGAGATACAAGTGTTTTGTAAAGTATGAAAATATATACAGGTGTAAAGTGGTGTGTTAATTGTCCATTAATAATATTCATAATAAATTTTTCCTATTAAATTTTCATTGTTTCTGATGAGCAAGGAAATCTTTTAGCAAGTTATATTCGTTTTCTTCATGTAGAACTATATAAACTTCTTTTGATTCATTGTATATATATGTAATTTTTCACTTGATAGCTTTCATTAAAGTATTTGAATAGTAAACAAGTATTTATTAGGACATTAATATTACTATGATTTTAATAATAATGTTAAATATATACATATGAATATAAGCAATAGACAAATTCATTCTTCATTATAGTACATTATTAGGTCTGTGATATATTGTAAGTATTGACCTTCACTGTCTCATTACGTATGAGTCAATAGTAGGACTGCAATGGTATAATAATAAATAAAAAACATTTAAAATGTATTAGCACAATCCCTAAGATTTTAAGATATCCATGCACTGTATAGAATAAGATATCTATGACAGCTTGGAAATATACCTTAGATTTACTTTTACTTTCTGATTCAGTAAATGAAATACTGTGAAAAATATTGCTAAGTACAGTGTTTTACTTTGTATGACTTACTAATTGATTGTGATAAGAATTTTATCATTTCCTAGTGTTCAAAGAACAAATAATCTTACAGCAAATAATCATAGGGAAGGTGACATTATCTATGATGTGAGATGGGCAAGTGGATTAAATGTATAGAACAGTGATTGATATATGGTAAACATTCTCAAAATCTTCATTATATAATTCATGACAATTCATGATCCATGAATAAGGAAATAAAGAAATGGTTTATAAAGCAGCTGGGGTGTTCCAGAAGTAGAGCACTGGCTTAACATGTTTCAGGCACAATATATAAATATATCAAATTTAATTTTCATAAACTAAATTAAAAAATAAAAGGGAAGACTTTATAAGAGATTTTAATCTTGGTAAAGCTTCTGCAAAATTGTGATTTCAATCTACAGACTCAATGACAAAAAGTATGTCATGTGATAGAAATAGTATGAACTTAATTAGGAGAAATAGGAAATACAACTGTATATATCTAGCAAATCATAAAGTGTATCCATTATTTTCCTTCCTCCTCAAATTAATTCTGTGTATACTGCTTTGGTACCCAAACACTTATACTACAAATTATGATGTAGGAAGAATAGAACAATAAAAAAGCCCTATGTTGTTTGCTTTCATTCCTTAACTCCTCCAAAATTGAGAGTATGAGAAAGAAAATAAGGGGAATTCAATTAGTTTTGTAATCTACCCATTAATAACAACATGTATGAATTACAAGATAGAAACTGTACATTTGTGTTTTGTGACTTTGCATATGGGTTTAATTACGCTTACATTTAATCACACATATTCTGATACACAATTGTCATACTGAAATGAATGATTGTAAATTTGGTATAACATTCACAATGAACTCTTTTTTAAAGAAGACTTCCAAATAAAGGAAAAAGTTCATGGCAGCATCTTTAATGACATTTTTTTCTCCTTTAGTGAACAATGTGATCCCTGTACTTCATTTTTAGGAGTCTTACAAATTATTTATCAGCGTTGCTTATTCTTTTCTAATTATCTTTCATTTCCTGTTGCAGGTACTCCATTACTTTTCTTTGTATATGCCAAGGTTCCTCTCAAGGCCTTTGTATTATCCTCACCCCTTCACCCCTTCCTGGCATGTTCTCTTTCACATGGCCATATGCCGAGCTTTCCCTCTTCCCTTACATTATTTCTCAAATAACATCTTCACATAAAATCTTTCCCTATCTTTATTTAAAACACAATCTCATTTAGTAAGAGTACTCTTGATGATTCCTCTCTTCCTTTATATGGTATTGTAACTTTTTGCTTATTATATATTTTAGTGAATCAACTTACTCATGTTGTGTCTGCCCCTTAAATAGCTGAGCATGAGCAAGTGAACAAAGTTCTATCTAGAAACAGAGGTCGAGGAGAACATGGGGAAAATTATCCATGACTTTTCCTACTGAAAACATTATTTTCACCAAATGTCAATTTTAGTTCTCTTGCCTTTTAAATTAATATTCTAAATGAGATTGAACCTCGTAGTTAAACAGAAAACACAAAATTTTAATTCTTTGGCTAGAAATGGATTCTAATGTTACCTGTGAAATAAAACATACTTTTAAAATTAATATTATATTATATTTCAAATCCTGTGCACCCTTTACTATTTTCGTTCTATTGAGATTAGTGAGCTATAAACATTGAGCATGGTGAATGGCAGGTGTTCATTCTAATTTAACGAAGCAGGTGTCAGATATTGTTTATGTGGGCTAACTGCTACTCCTTATGGAAAGCTCTTTTCTTTGGTGTTTCTCCTAATTAAAAATATCTAACCATCACCTGTCAACTTCATCTCCATGGGACAGTGAAACCTTTAGGGAACATGACTTGAGTGATTTTTCAAGATAAAGAATGAAAAGAGAAACAATTGACATTAATTATTTACAGTTTTATTCTTACTGTCAAGATTATAGCTGTGTAAAAGAATTCACTACTTATGGAAAAAATATACAGATTTTGAGATTCAGAAAAGTTGATAAATAAAGACCCTCAAATAATACATAATAGAGTGAAAATGCAACATGTCATTATAAATTTTACCTGTCACATTATTCTGTTTCTGGCAAAATTCAAATACCTACACAAAACTAATGTGTTCTGAAAATACCCCAGAGAGAAATAGAGAGAGAAAGATCATTTATATTACTTCATCATAATTTGTATTCTTTAGTTTTGTTTTTCTGGGTTCAAAGAAAAATATAATGACTTCCTAGTAAATCACATAATTCATTGCTTATATTTACTGATTGTGTTTTTACAAATTCCACATGTTGTGTTTTATATTTCAAATATATATATGTATATATGTTTCAAATATATAGAGTGTATATATATATATACATATATATGAGACTTCATCTTCATAATCAGTTTAGTCACTGGGATTATTTTCAGAGGAAATGCAGTCATCAAGTTATTAAGGATGTTTACAGTAGCTGAGAAATATTTTTAAAAGTTACATTTCATGGTCTCCTAAATTTGTTATGAACTATAGTAGTAAAACTCTGACTTAAAATCTTCAGCAATCTTCAAAGAATCAATACACCGTAGATCTTTGGAGGTATTTGATGTGGCTTCTAAATTTTATTCAAACACTTTTAAGAATATTACAAAAGAATTGTCTATTTTTCATATCCCACTCACTCTATAAAAGGAAATTTAATAGCACCAGGAAAGCATTTGGGTTGAGACACAAACTAAATATAATTTAAAATGTACATTTCAAGGCATTAGAAGAAATTATTATTTTAATTGGTAATTTAAGCTTGCATTATCTTTTGCTATGTCAGGCTTTTTCCTGTGTTGTTACATAGACACTGTCAATATATTTTTGTTGTTATTGTTACAAAAGTTTTAGCGATGTCTCTTCTGCTTTGCTAGTAGCATCATACATGATTTCAAAATGGCAGTTAGTTTCACCAAATACAATAGTTTCCACCACTTAAAATGAGTGTGAATTAAGGAAGTTGAGAAGAAACAAGAAAGAACACTGACAAATTACAATATACCTGTGATTTTCAGTCAGAGCTTCTGGTGTCCCTGTCATCAGATAGCTGACTGATTGGATGTGCGCCAACTAATGTCAGTGAATTGGGTTGTCTTAGCCTCAACCCTAGCTGGGAAGCCAGCCTCTGAGGGGTACGGGCTCTCACAATCCTCTGATTTTGTGTCTATTTCATATAAATCACTGTTACAGAATAAATGGTATCTGTAGTGAAGTACCGATTCATGGGCCTCTAAATAATCATCGATGAAAGTTTCATTTAGCATGGATCTAAGGAATCCACAAGTTAGCATGAAAGAGGAAATGACACCAGGTTATATCCACACATGTCCCTGAGACTATAACACGGTCACTACAGAATCTTCTCCTAACATTCTTTGTAATTATGTAGTTAGAAACACGAGTTTAAAAAAAAATAAAAAGAAGCTCTGGGACAGAGCCCAGGCCTTGAATTCAAGTGCCAAGACTGGGGAAAAAAAAAAAAAGCGTGTGCTGGAGGCTCATGCTTGCATTCCTAACTACTTAGGAGGCTGAGATCTGAAGATTACAGCTTGAAATCAGGCCAAGCAGGAAACTCCATGTGAATCTTATTTTCAATAAACCATCAAAAAGGCAGAAGTGGAAGTGTGGCTCATGTGATGGAGTGCCCTCTTTGTGTGATAAGGCAAAAAGACTATGCTGAAGTCCTAAACTCAAGCCCCAGTATGGCTCGCACACAAGCATGCACACACACACACACAAACACACAGAAGAATAATTCCTATGCATACAAAAATGAATTTTCTGGTGTTTATTCAAAATTAAATTGTAAAAGTTGTTACTATAATGATCATTACTCTCTATGTAATTTACTACTGTAAAATTGATTACTTACACTGAGTAAGTTTCTGGAAATATATATTTTAATACAATATCAAGCTGAATATCTACATTGATATGATTCCTTTAAATATATACAATTGAAATTATAAGAAAAATGTACAAGTAATACTGTAAACATGTCCTCATATTTTGACAGATGACTTGATCTTTTTTGTTATTTTCAAAGTATACTTTCAGGAAATGTGGTCATTTTAGTAGTTTCACAGGGTGAATTTCTATTGGCTCATATTCACTATTGACTTTAGTGCTGTCACAGTAACTACTTCAAAGAGCAACCTTTTTGTTGTTGTTGTTGTTGGTGGTGGTGGTGGTATTCATGGAGTTTGAACTCAGCCTGCACGCTGTTCCTCAGCTCTTCAGCTCATGGCTAAAGCTCTATCACTTGAGCCACTGCTCCACTGCCAGTGTTCTCAGTGGTTTATTGGAGATAAGAGTCTCATGGACGTTCCTGCCCAGGCTGGCTTTGAACTGTGATCCTCAGATCTCAGCCTCCTGAGTAGCTAGGATTACAGACTTGAGCCACAGGCACTGGGCCAAGCCTTATTTATTTTTTCCTAAATGCAAAATGATTACCTTTTCTATTAAATCATGGTAATTGAATTGGTGTTGATTTAATAGGAAGGTTTATATTTGCTTCATTTTAATTTAATTGTTAGTATATCTGTTAGAAAAATAATTCACTGTTCTTTCAAACTACTGAAATAGCCTCTATGAACTCTCTAGATGACATAGTTCACTAATCTGATAGAAAAATTTAGACCTTTTAGGAATCTACTGAAGAGTAAGTTGCAGCCTTGATTACCATTTATTTATGTAGAAAGCACATCACAGACAAGTTCTACAATCATGTATTGAGATTGAGGAATCAGTTTTTGTACTGAATGAAAAAACATAGTTCTTTATTATTATAGCTCTATTGTCACACATGAAAATGTCTAGTGCTAACTCTGGCATTAAAGTACAAACTGGAAAAGTTCAGTAGATCTTGAAATGATTAATCTTATTTGCTCCTTGAGTTGCTTTCATTCAGGCTGACGACTCAACAATGGAATTTTAATGAAATGCTCAACTTAAAATCATTTAAATAAAGAATACCACATTAGAAGAGAACAAACCATACACAGAAACTTAAAAGTAATGACATAGTTCTAACAAATCTACATCCATTTTAGTCCAGTACCAATTTCAGTTTGTTCCCTCAGGTTTAAATAGGAATAACTTGTTCTTCTATTATTACAGAATATACAATAAGTTTAAATGTAGCTAATTTCACACAAGAGCAAGAAATTGATCAGAATATATTATCATCAGGTAAACAAATCTTCCATCCTTTCTGATCTATGAAAAACACTGCAATGAGATATAACTGATTATCGAAAAAACAGTAAATTAAGAATTTATATTTTAAAGATAGAGTTCCTATAATATCTGAGATTACTAATTTTCAGTGAATAATTCCTGTTAGTAAAGCCTCTAAACTGTAGGAATTTAAATATGTTAAGGAAAAAAATAAAGGAAAAACCGATTTGTATCAATTCAAATATAGTTATGATATCTCACTAAACAGAATGCCCATTAAATTTACAATGTCAGAAAACTTTAACAGATATAAAGCTGTATTTACTTTTCATGAGGCTAGTTAATTTTAATATATTCTGTTAAAATCATTGATCAATAACTGTATTCTGTCCTTTCAGGTACAATCACAATATATTTTTACACTGTAAAGGTAGTTCAATACTAAAATTCATAAAGATATAATTTTATCTTCTGACTGCCCACAATAATGGCTGAGCTATCTTAATCATTAAATATTAGAACTACTCACTTGAATCAGTTGACTGTAACAAGATTGAGAATTTAGTGTTAAACATTAAGCAGCAATCCATTTTCTTACAAAGGCTTTCCCTTAGATTCCCCTTATAGCTATTAAAATTTAACTTCTTATAATTTAGTCAATGAGGGACCTGTTTAATCAGTTGTAATAATTTTAAGAGACTGTGTTTGACAAGCAGGCCTTTTCTGCTTTCAATCAGTCCATAGTATAGACAGTTATATCTGATAATTCAAGTCTGTGTGTGTGCATGTGTGTCTTTTTAAAAAATCTGAATTGTCTGGTTTGGACTGCTACATTGGCCAAGTTAATTGAAGAGTTGCCAAATATCTACTACATGCTGTGCTGTGCATACAGAGCAATAACATGTTTGATATACCAAAAAGCTTGATGAATAAACATAGTGCAGACACGTTATTGCATATTTATCATCAGCCCTTTAAACAAAGAATAGCCTTAAAATGTTGGAATGTCATTTTTGTTTTCTTTGTGATGGTTTACGTTTGAGGTAGCCAAGTTGATGAAGTGATTATTTACAATGATCATCCAGACAAATAACTGATAAAATTTTCGAAAGGCTAGTATACAGATCTTAACACCTTAAATACATAATTTACCACTGAGAAACAACTTTTTTGTTTAGTTGAACATGTTTCCTTTATAGAAAACTCAAATATGGATTTCAGATTATATTTCCAGGTAATTCATAGGCTCATATATGCATTCAAAGCATCAATTTAATCATATTTATCTCCTAGTACAAATAATAAGCACTTAGGATGAATTTATACATTTTAAAATGCATCCTATATATTAATTTATGGTTTTCACTTTCTGTTTGTCGTGGTGAGATATCTTAGAGTTGACTTTCACACACATATGTGTATATATGAGATGATTAGTTTTCGTGACTTTTTTTTTTTTTTTGGTTGGTCATGGGGCTTGAACTCTGGGCATGGGCACTGATCCCTGAGCTCTTTAGCTCAAAGTGAGTGCTGAACCACTTGTGCTACAGTGCTACTTCCAGTTTTGAGTCATTAATTGGACATGAGTCTAACAGACTTTCCTGCCAAGGCTAGCTTTGAACAGCGACCCTCAGATCTACTGGCACCCAGCTAGTTTTCGTGACATTTTACAATCCAAATTTTCATTTTTATAGATTGAATATTTGGATTAATTAATCATGATTAAATTTTGCCATTTGTTCATTTTTGATTTTGTAAACATAATAAGAAAAACTTTGGCATTCTTATGAAGGTGCTTGAAAAGCTGAATCATGAAAATATTTCAGATGTTGATTTTCATTTGAGTTGGGAAATCCAGATGGTAGAAAAATAGAAACACATAAAATTACTTTTCTGAATATTCACCACTCATCAATTATTCTCAAATTTGATCTATAGAATTCAGACTGATTTCCAAGTCAACAACTTTTTTTTTAATTCAACTGCTTAAACCTTAGATTTTCTTTGCAGAATTTAGACCATAGCCTAACCTCCTAACATTATTTCTGGGAATACACACTACTTTCATACAGTTCACATAGAACTCTTTCCATGAAACTTTAAATCTGCAGGTTGAATGAAGGCAGTAAGCAGAATATGGAATTCACAACCCATTTGTAACTTTTACCAGTAGAAACCTCCATAATTAGACATCGGTGAATCAAATTCTTACTGCACTTCTCTTCTTAATGGAAATCAATGTCCTAACTGCCTCGTGTCTTCTGAACTTTCACTTTATCTTGGAAAATACATCAACTTAAACTCCCATTTTAATATTCTGCACCTAATTTTGTTCATTTGTAAACTTGGGAAAACATTCTTTAAACATCTTATATGGGCTACAAATTTTAAGTATTTTTCTTGTGATTAAAGGATTTACTTTACCTCAGTAGAACACAGCAAGTTTCTATTCATTTTATTTTTAATGCTGGGGTTTTCTTCCTCCCAGAGTACTTAAATGAGTCTATAATAAGAACACAAATACTTAATGATTGGGCAGGAATACTAGACCTATGAAGGTTTAATTCCTAAATTTCAGGGCATATTATATGGTAGGGCACTAATTTTTAACCTTCTGTGAATTTGTGAAAAATTGTTTTAAATTTTTTTATTTTATTCTTTTTTTGGTCTTTTCTTTTTAGGTACTACAGACCATATTCAGGGCATTCCTTTTGCTAGGCAAGTGCCTTGCCAGTGAGCTATATCCCAGCCAACAAAAAAATCTTTTTATCAATGATTTTTTAATGACCAACATAGGGGTCTAAATTCAGTCAGTGACTCTCTAATCTTTTCTTTTTCTTTTTTCTTTTGTCAGCCATGGGCTTGAACTCTGGGTTTGGTTGCTGTCCTTGAAATCTTTTGCTTAAGACTAGCATTCTACCACTTTGAGCTACAGCACCACTTCCACTTTTCTGGTGGATAATAGGAGATAAAAGTCTCATACACTTTCCCATCTGGGATGGCTTAGAATCAAGATTCTCATATCTCAGCCTCCTGAGTAGCTAGGATCACAGAGTGAGCTACGAGTGCCGGCTCTCTCAGCTATCTTGTTCATGTTTCGTGCTCAACCACTTGAGTTGAACTGGTAGGTCAATATTTTCTGGGTTAATTGAAGATGGAATCTTATGGGTTTTTCTGCATTCGAATTTAAATTTTAGATTGGTTAAGAAAGCAACTTTAGAGGCTGCAATGCTTGGTAAGAAATGTATGCATTATCCTGCCCATGTACTTGTAACCCCTCTGTACAGTATGTTCACAAATAAAATAAAATAAAATAAAATAAAGCAAAAATTCCAAAAAAGAAAGCAACTTTATATGAAGCATGAAGAATATACAAATATGACAATCTAATTAGATATATATGTGTTTGTGTGTATATGGATACACACAATGCACATATATGAATGTTTACATATGTATGTATCGACATATTATATTTAGTATTTGTGTATTTGTATATCTGTGTAAAACTATAATTGAAATGAAACTTTCTCAGTGAGTCATGATGCTTCTACAAATGAAACATTAAAGAATATTGCAATTTTGAAATGATGCAATATTTTCTTTTGAGAATGAGGCAAGGCAAAAATATTTTTATCAATATTGGACTCAATATTGTATTGTGTTTCCGGCTCAAAATAATGAGAACAGCAAATAAGGTAAATAGAATTTAGCATTGAAAGGGATAAATAGTATGTTCATTATTGTCTGATTTCAAAACCATTAGTAAGAAAATCCAAGAATTGAGAATGAAGTATGGAACATAAAATGTAATACACAAGCAAATATCCCAGACTATTCTTCAGCCTCAGAACAGAGACTAACTGGCAAATTGCTAATTGGTTCTTGTAGTGCATTGGGAGAGTATAAGTGTCATAGGTCTGGGTTTGTTCCCTAACACCTCAAATAATATTTTTAAAAAATCATTACAATTGAAGTGTACTACAGAAATATTTCTGGCATTGAAGGCAGAGAGTTAACTCAAATTTTAAGAAAGAAATATTGGTCTCAGAGTATATTGTATAGTAGTCATTGTCTTATCACAATGATAGTTACCAAGGCAACCTGTGAAAGGAAACATTATTTACAAATATGAAATGTAATAATAATAAAAGCTAGTTAACAGGGGAAAACCAAGTACATGAGAAGAAAAATGAGTGTCGTGTATGAAAACTTTGATAGCAAGAATATCAATAATGCAAAAATTTATAGAAATTCACAAAAACAACTTAATATAATGTCAATTAAAATTTTATATTAGTGACAAATATTATGAATTGACAATATTGACGTGATACTTATCAAGGAAGATTCCATAAAACTTGTATATATGATGGCAATAATATGCATTTATGTATTCAGGCCTAGCAAGTATTAGCTTCAAAGTATTTTCTCTTACAAAATTAAGTTATTATAAGTAGACTATTATAATGTCATGTAGCATTTATTACAATCAACAATAAACTGGATAAAACCACCTTACACAGCTAACAATAAGGAATTTTGTTAGGTACAAAATATTAGTATGTTCATAAATTTAATAACAGTACTAAGAATGGGGTAACCATCTGTAAAAATCATTTCCAAGTTTAGCATTCATTAAAAATTGAATTTAGTATAAATTGAATTATGGAAGAAAACATTTTGAGTGTAAGAATTTCTAAAATTTTTTTCATATTTTTTCAGCTTAACATTGTCATCATTTCTCAAATTATTTTGTGGACATAGAGCAGAATGTAAAATAGAAAATCAGAAGCTCTTAAAGCCCTAGCATAAAATATTTCAGATGGCAATTGTTGGATTCTTTGCACATCTTTTCATTTTCTAGTCATTTATACACATGCACATATTATTTGGCTGGGATTCAAGAAATTTTCTGCTATGGTGTTGAAACTATCACTGGCATTTTGTAGGGTTCTTTTTTTGGGGGGGGGGTCCGGTCGTGGGGCCTGAACTCTGGGCCTGGGCGCTCTCCCTCAGCTCTTCAGCTCAAGGCTAGGGCACTACTTCTTGAGCCACAGCGCCACTTCCGGCTTTTTTCTTTTTGCTTATGTGGTGCTGAGGAATCAAACCCAGGGCCTCGAGCATGCAGGGCAAGCGCTCTACCACTGAGCCATCTTCCCAGCCCTTTTGTTTTGTTGGTTGTGGGGCTTGAACTCTGGGCCTGATCACTGTCCCTCAGCTCTTCAGCTCAAGGATAGTGCTCTACAACTTGAGCTACAACGCCACTTCCGTTTTTCTTGTGGTTTATTGGGGATAAGAGTTTCACAGACTGTCCTGTCCGGGCTGGTTTTGAACCGCGATCCTCAGATCTCAGCCTTCTGAGTAGCTAGAATTATAGTCGTGAGCCACTGGCGCCCAGCTTTGGAAGTTTTTTGTTTAAGTAATAGTACTTTATAAATATAATAAAGTTTCCACTTCTCACTCTACTGTTTACACAGTGCAATGGGGAAATGGTAAGATGAATATTTAATTTGGCCAAGAAACTTTAACGATAAAAGTACAGTACTTTGGATAGTCATAACAAGAGTTGTGATTCAAAACTTTGCCATATGGTACACACATTTTTGATGAAGTGACATAGTGAAGAGAAAAGCACAAAGAATGTATGGCTATCTTCCCTTATGATTAATAGGTAACAGGCATGAAGAATTGAAATTTCAACCCATTAAGTAAATGAATATTGCAGAGCTTCTCAAAGAAAATGAATATTTCTGAGCTTCTTATTATGATGGGTATTCACATAATAGGCTGACACCATAAACAATAAAAATCAACTTCCTTGAAGAGACTAGATTATACATTTCTTCAATATTTCATATATTGTTCCTCTGAGTTTCAGTGATAAGCCATGATCCACTTTTTGTATTTCAGTTTTGAAAGCACTAGTAACTTTGTATGTCAGAACATGTTAAATAATATTTTGTTTTAAATATATTTTATATGGGGGTGGGGAAGGTGGCTCAGTGGTAGAGCCCTTGCCTTGCATGCGTGAGGCCCTGGGTTCGATTCCTCAGCACCACATAAGAAAAAAGAAAAAAGCCGGAAGTGTGGCGCTGTGGCTCAAGTGGTAGAGCACTAGCCTGGAGCTGAAGAGCTGAGAGACAGCGCCCAGGCCCAGAGTTCAGGCCCCACAACCAGGGGAAAAAAAAAAAATATATATATATATATATATATATATCATTTGGATATCTTAAATCTTTTTGTAAGCATATAGCTTTTGGAAGTAAGAGAAAAAAGGGAAGAATTACTACAATAAGCGACCTATGCCTGAACCTGAATTTAGCTTAGACATTAAGAAAAATACTTATTGATTACTTTTCAAGTCCCATTTGAAAATAGTAGATTGCTGATGTAGAAAAATACATATGTAACTCATAAATGATTTAACTATTCATGCAATTATTAAAATAATTAAATGGTTTCTTAATATCTTCTTAGCAATAGTTATAAAACTGAAACAAAAATGTATAAGTTTGGGTTGAGGTATAATGGAAACAAGGTAAAAATGACAATCTGACACACATTGGTATGATTCAGTGACTAAGCTTGAACATAAATTCAATCATTGTATAGTCAATGAAATGTTTAGTCAGTCTCTAGCTAAGGGAAGATTATTAACTTAAATAGCAAATTTGCTCTATCAGGAGATATACAGTATTTGTACAATTTTTTTACCTATGATGGAACAAAGTTGTGCCTTATTTTAGCTTCTATCGAATTCTGTAAGAAACTGTTTGTTATAGGTATCATTTGTCACAGGCCAGTCCTATTGGTGACAACATAAAATGAATTGTTTTCCTATTTGAAATTATACTTTGGTTCATGTAAACTTTGTAAAATAAAGGAATAGGGAGAAATTTATCTTAGTAAGTAGAATAAAAGTTCTCAATGCCAAGAGATTTTGTCTCAATCTGAGCACAAGGCAACACTTTGAAAATCCAAAGCATCACTGAGAGATATATTGGGGGATATTTGTTTATACTATACATTTTACAGATGAGAAAGTTTACTGAAGAAGCAAAATTCTGAATAAATCAAGTCATAGTTCATATAAAATAGAGCTCTAGTTTTCTAAAATGGATGAGAATTTAGACTGAAAGTTAAATTTCGATTAAGAAATAAGAATTTCTATAGGAAACACTGAGAATTTGAAAGGTCATTTGAAGATTATGCTACCATTTTGAGTGATATGCTGAAATAGCAAAGATTTGACATTTTGTTTTAATGTTTCCATAAGAATAGCAAGAAACAAGTGATGATTGGGGCCATGTACAGTTTGGTGCACACACACAAAATATCAAATTTATATATTTCTTACCCACTAGTAAGCTTAATACCAAAAATATATTATTTAGTTATTTTTGTGTTTCTTTTTCACCACCTATACTCTTCAAAATATTTTCATCAAAATACTCAATTTGATTTAGAATGTGCTTGAAATGACCAGGACATTTAATGAGACTATTCGATTTTGGTAACCATGGAGATTAATTTAGATATGACAAGTGATCAATATAAACCTTTTCAACTGAAATTAATGACAGAGACATTAAGGGGTAATCTCTATTTTTATGGGTCATTATGAAATATATCTGAAACCTTCGTAGTCATCTTATTAACATGTGGATAATGGATATCTAAAACTAAAAGCAAAAATAGACAAGTATTTAATTCAAGCTCCTTGTGCCAATTATATCTAACATTTCTAGCTACAGATTTTTCAGCTACTAAAGGCATTAATTTTCTCCAGGTCTAAATCTAGGTTGATCTGTAATTCTATCATCCACAAACAAAATGACCAATTTAATAGCAATAGTATTTTAAATCTAGTTATTTTTTATATAAATAGACATGTTTATAACTAACCAAATAACTATTTTAGCTATTTTCATTTGTAGTTTCTTGCATAATAGCATTGATATTTTTAGATTATTAGTTTATTTCCTGTTTTTCCACATGTGTTTTTATTCTCATATTTCTTGATATCTGTTCAAAAATATATGTGAGGTTTATTTCTCATATTTTTCATTGGTATTTGCTTTCAAAATACTCTCATATTGTCTTCTTAAATTATATGGTCCAAAGAAAGAAGAGTCTAATTTTTACATTCTTATTCATGAAACCAGACCACTCTGATGGGCTTTTGTTTAGAACATAGCCTGTTTGCAGTGCCTCATTTTTAGCTTGCCCTCTTCAGCTTTTCTCTGCTCCTTACTTCAGGTCTCTGATGTAAAAACTCACTGATTGCTGTTACTGTTTCTTCTTAGTAGACACTTTCAATATAAGTGACCAACAGTGTAGTCTGATTGGTTCAGTTGTCATCATCAGTACAAAGTAACCTATTGAACATGATGTTAGCATCTCATTACCCTATTGACTAAGTTCCAATTCTTTTGCTTTTTCTCCAATTATACTTACACAGGTAAATGGAACCTGTGACACAAAGCATAGTAAATTTTGTGAAAGAAATCTTTTAAAATAGGGATTGCATGAAGAATAGTCGAACATTTCCCAGGCAATTAATCAGTGGGCACCTGTATAGCTTTTGTAGACAGCCTTTCTCATTTTATTACCTGGAACAAAATTAGTCCATTCAATCTTCTCTCACTGGTGTATTTATTATACCATCTATTCCAGTCAATCTTAAACTTCCATAATCAACTGATCAGCTTACACCAGCCTTAGCAATGTGAGTGACTTCTGTTTCTCTTATAATCTTACCCACAATTGAAAAAATCACTTCTTGGTATATTCTTAATACATTAATTTTACATGCTACCATAATTATATAGGAAGTATATCTGTATATTCCAGTTTTTGGAGTGAGTTTTTCTGGTAATTGATTTATATTCCCTCTTCAATTATTTCATTAATTTTACATTAGTACTCTGAAACTACAAAATATAACTACAAAATATATAAGATTTTACCATCCTGTGAAAGAGACAGTTTTACTTCTTGTTCCCAAAGAAACAATTATGCTTACTGAGAACAATTTTCATGGATATTAACATATATAGCTAGGCTCTCCAGAACTCTTATATGGGGTTGAGGTTGAACACCTTGCCTTGCTACTAATTTTATCTAATGCCTCTAAAATTCAAATATTTGGTGTGATGTTGTTATAGATTTTTGGTAGGTATAGTTTACAACATCAAAATAATTCACTTATTTTCTTCTCAGGTTTTATTTGATTTCTGTTTTTTGTGCCCCTGTTTATTTATTACTTCTGATTGTGGAATTAATCAAAATGTCCTTTTTAGAAGTCATTAAGCAAAAAAAAAAAAAACAAGAAAAATTACTCATAGGTGGCTTATATGGTTAAACTTGAGAAGCTCATGGTTTTACTGGGATACACTCAGCTTGGTGTTTTGATATATATAATTTTTATATGTTTTTAATTATTGTGCTAAATAACTTTAATTAGTTATTCCCAGTATGAATACTTCTTTAGTTATTTAATCAATATTTTCCTCATTTGAGTCATTAAATTGGTCATTTTATCATATACCTCTTGAACCTACTCATATATTATTGAGTCTGTTTCTTGAATGTCTACAATATTGTACATTTAGTGTGAAGTATAATTACTCTCATAGCTAGTGCTTTTTACTTCTGCTTATTTAAAATTGCAATGTCATCACTTTGAGTATCTACAAATGCCTTATACTATGTGCAATGCATTTTAGTTATCATTGTGAACATATTTCATATTTATGAATTTTACATATTTCAAATTTTTAATATACAGCTACATAATATTTTATATTCAGGGCTTTAACATAAACACTAAAAATTTAGTCACATTAGTAAGAATTCAAATATTTCAGAAAATTTATTTTGTCTTTTGAAATTCTGTAATTATGGACTCAAAGTGTTTGTTGAGTACTCTTTCTCTAAAGCAACTAATATGAAAAATGTTTTTCATTATGAGATAACAAAGAACTTGGAATTTTAAAGGGCTTAAGAAGTTGAAGCGAGTTGAAGGTACACAATGTACTAAAAGCAAGCTATGAGACTGAAAATTAAAAAAGGAAATGTAAGGTATTTGAAAGAGGAAATGACCTAATGTAGCTTTCACAAAACAGAAGAATCCTCCTGCAGAACCCAAAGCTTTATCTCCTCTTGTGCCTTATCTCATATAATTCAGAGACTATAATTAAAATCCTACAAAAGTAAAGATATAGTATTCTTCAGGAACATCAAATTGCACACATAGACATCAATCAGTATTCTGAGGTTTTGTGTAGAACAATACCTGAGACAAAATTGTGTCACCAAGTCAAGTAGAAAGGATTTTGAGATTGAATGTTAGATATTACTATTAAAGAAATCTGTTTTATTCACTAGTCTCTATATGTGCTCTCTCTCTCTCTCTCTGTAAGGTTAATCATATTGTTAGCTATCAGAATACAAAAGGAAGTGTTTTCTAGAGAAAGGAAAATTGTCCAGGCTATAGTTTCTTGGAAGACCAAGGAAGAAAGAGAAAATAAACTTGTCCAGAGGACAATGCAAGATAATTGAAAGGCACTATTACTAGATAAGATAATGAAATACAACTATTCATAGGAGAGTTTTCACTCTTTGGATGGATTCTCTCTGAGGCATCCTTTATCGCAAAGCACAATCACAAAGTCACAAATGTGACTTCAAAAATAACTGGCATTTAAAGTGAACAAAAAGAATTTCTTTTAATTATATAAGTGATGCATATATAACTTTATATTATATTTATATTTATTTATTTATTTTCTATTTATAGTTTACATACTTATGTGTTATTTATACATATACTATTTTTATCATATACATATTTTATTTTATTTAAAAATATTTTTATTTATATCATGTATGTATATAATTTCAAAATTATGTAAGTTGATAACAGGGATAAAATTGGCAAGTGGCAAAACCAGAACTTGAATCCAATTATTATTTTGTTGTTGTTGTTTGTTTTTGTCATTGAAAATGAACCAATGCTTGGTTCCAGGAACCTTGGTTTATGAAGTTACCAGAGCTACTCATTGCTAAGTATACCTTATTGATGAAAGTCTGTTTTTTAAACTGTCAGAAATGGATTTATTTTTATGAGTTATTAATTTTATCTTTGAAATCAATATATGTCTTCTCACTATAGCAACAAATAGAGAATTCTCAACAAATAAGAATTTATTAGCTTAGGAAAAGAGTAAAATACAAGAAATATTGCATTGAAGTTCCTTTGTGTGCTTTTATATTGCTTGTTTCCTGACATATGGTAAAATTATATTTTCTTTACATGACACCTTTGCAAAGAAACAGGTTTTCTCAGTATCTTGTTTCTATTGAAATATGACTTGTAAACAAGATTTTTATATTGCAGAGATTATTTTAGTGTTATCATTGAAGTGTTAAACTTCTAAAGTAAAAGAGGTAATTAAATTCATTGTCTTCAGCAGGAAGCAAGTGGCTCAAGCCTGTAATCCTAGCTACTCAGGAGTCTCAGACCTGAGGATTCCTTTCAAAGTCACCCCAGGCAGGAAAAGTCCAAGAGACTGTTATCTTTAACCATCAGCAAACTGGAAGTGGAGCTGTGGCTTAAAGTAGTAGAACATTAGCCTTGACTGAAAAGCTCAGGGACAGTGCCCAAGCCCTGAGTTCAAGCCCCATGACTGACAAAAACAAAAACTCATGTACTCAACATTCTAGCTGATGTGTTAACTTACTTTTCAAATTTACATGTATTGGATAAGCAATATTATTGACTTTTTTCCTGAAAGGGTGAATAAAATATTAGGAGCTGCAGAGCATTAGCTGAATAAACTTTGATAATTCTCAGATGATCTTTGTTGGCTATATGTTGTTACCCGTGAACTTTAAAGTTATTATTCTCATCATAGTTTCTCTTTTATACTTGCTCTTTATATTAAAACTGGAAAAATGAAGAGAATGATGTACATGAAGAGCAAAATGTCTAACACAAAATAAGGCTTTTTATAAAAATGAAATAAACATTATTCCATATTGGATTTCATCTATTTAGATTGCTTATTAAGAGTAAGAAACTACGGCCAGATTTCATTACACATGTCAAGCCTACTTGTGGGTTTTTATGCTCTTCAGTATGTTGAAAACCACAAATAATTTGAAGATTTGAAATTTATGTGGCATATCCATATTTACATTTTACTTTGAGGTCTAAGTGAGAGACAGTAATATACAAATCCTCTTTTAGCAAGAGAAAATGTATCATAAGGACTTTATTGGAAAGAAAGAAATATTTGTTAATAAATTTGTAGAAGTAGAATGAGTTTTTAACAGAACAAAGCCTTTTTCAGTTAAAGTTAACAAATAAGAGAACAACTTTAATGAATTATCTTACAATCTTTTTTACAAAACAATAATGGTACCTACCCTCCAGATAATTAAAGTTGATCTAATTAGATTGCTTTCACTTACAAACTTGTCATGTAAAAAAGTTAATTTATTATCCCATCCAATTCACTAATGGGAATTATTACCATGTAATAATGAAATTATTGTTGCAAATCTTAAAACAAATTATGTATACCTGTTCATCATTTTTACTTGAGATTTTGTTTTTCTTGTGATGTATGAATCATAAATAAAGCCCATTCTCTGTCATACCCTGTAAGCCTAGACAAGCACATACAATTATGTGAAGCTTGAAATAAAACCTTAAACATTTACTTAGCTGATGTTTTTTCTCAGAGACATTGTATGAAATATTAGGTTATGCATTACTTAACGATATCTGCATGTTTTACATACTTATTAGGGAAAAATCAGTAATTACTATCAATAAATAATTTCATAATCAAAAGTAAAGATGAATGTACTTTAAATGGAAATATTTTATGTGTTATTTGGTGCTTTCATTTATTGACCACATTTTCTATTTGGTTTTTCCTTGTATTTTGCTAGTTAATAGTAGTGAATTGTAATTATAATGTCATAATATTTATGATAATTAAATCAGAGTTCAGTTGGCTGTGGACATATTGCAACCACTAGAGAAAGAAGCAATTTCTTGATGATGTTCCATTGAAGAGAGCAGATGTTCTTGAACATATGTCATTACTGTACTGTAATTGTGCTATTGTGCTATTGTGCTACAGATGTATCCCATGAAATATTGTTCAATTATTAACTTCCTTCTAATTTACTCATTTTTATGTGAGGTAAGAAAATAATCCAATCTGATTCTTTTGCATGTAAATATTTTAGGACCCCAATGCAAAATTTCTAAAAGAACAGTAAAATTTTTAGATTCTCAGGGGCTTCTTTTGATTTAAAATACCATAAAATACTACTTTCTTACTTTGATTTTAATATTCTTGTTATGATAAAGCAGGATTCTTAATGGTAAATTATCACAGGTATAAGATCAGAATAAATGATTCATCCCTTATAATTCTAAGCCAGGTATGGTGGTACACATGTATAATGCCATATACTCAGAAAATATTCATTCAGTTCCAGTACATTACAATTGAAGCTAGCCAGAGAAAAGTACTAGTGAAACTATCCCAACCAACAAACCAAGTATGATGAAATGTAATCTCAGCTATGAGAGGTGCATAGACAATGGAATCATATAGTTTGAGGTTTTCCCTAGCAAAAAAAAATCTGAAAAATATCTGAAGCAAAAACATATGAGTATATGGCTCAAGTAGGAGAGCACTTGCCTATCAAGTGTGAGATGCAATATTGTGCACCCCCAAATTGTAGTTCTAGTACTTATTCAAAATTTAGTTCCATGTATGCCTATATGTATTCTTCTAGATATGAGATGGATATATAAATGTCAAGACAGACACATTTGCATTGCTCATGAAGATATAACTAAAGAAAAAAGTAAATATATATTTACTATTCAATTACAACAAAATAATTTAATGAAGATAAGAAAGTAAATACAATAGACATCAAAGTCATTATTTTACAGTCATTAAGCAAAAGCTTTCTGACAGAGAAGAAACACATTTATCTATCTATCTGTTTGTTTGTTTGTTTATTTATCTGTAGATCCTGCAGCTAGAACTAAGGACTTGGGCACTGTCCCCAAGCTCCTTTTGCTGAGTTATACTGCCACTTTTGGCTTTTTCTGTGATTAATTGGAGATAAGACTCACACACTTCTTGTCCTGGCTGGCTTTGAACTGTGTCCTCAGATTATCAGTCTCATGAATGGTTAGGATTGCTGGTGTGAGCCACCAGTGCCCAGCTTCTGTAACACTTTGTGGGATGACTACATATATTAAGAAACATGTAGACAATTTTATAATTCTGATTACAACACTCATTCATACTTTTGTATGTTTTTGTTGTAAAAATGCTGTACAGAGGGGTTACAGTTACATGAGCAAGGTATGGAGTACATTTCTTATCAAGCATTGTTACCTCGTCCTTTGTTTTCCCCCTACCATCCCTGCCGTTCCAACCCCACAACTACCCGACACACAACTTTCCCATTGAAATTGTAAAGTTCATTTTCATCATAGTGTTTTGTACATTTCATTGTTACAATGGGTCAACCTAAATCCTTATTTAAGCATTTTTCCCTTCCCTTCCCCGAATTAGAGAAGTGTATATACAATATACAGGGCACCAACACCAAATACAATGAAAATAGGGGTTATACTGTGGGGGGAGGAACATACAAATAAACAAAAATAATCACATTATACATTATAAATATGTTAGAAACAATAGTAAGAAAGAAAAAAACATATTTGTGTCTTTATCTTGGGTTGGGGTTCATTTCACTTAACATCATCTTATATGGTCATATGTACATAGCTTTTGGCTTTTTCTGCTTGTCCTACACATGTACTAGTTATTGCAAATAAGGCTTTCTTAACCTTGCTGAGCACTGGAAGTTGAGTTTGTAAGCTTAGTTACTGAGGAGGCTGAGTCCTAGAGAATTATAGTGTATAGCTAGGTACACAATGGTATTTCCAGAATGACTACTACAATGTCAGCTTGGAGATGTTGCTAAAGTGGTAGAGAGCTAGACAAACAAATGTGAAGCCAAACTGTAAAAAGCACAGTAACAACAACAAAGTATCAAAATTGCCTATTCACTCAATAAAATTTATAGATTTTACTTTCTAGTGTTTTTATTTGAAATTCTTCACTCACTGTAACAGTGATTAGGATTATGACACAGAGTAACACTTTCAGGTTAAAAAGAAGTATGGTATGACCTGGTGTTTTGGTCATTTGGGTTTCCTTTTCTATTGTGTGTTGTATAGCTATTCTCAGAATTTTCTATGCTAGAAATTTTAGCATCTTTCCTGAAATGTTGAAAATTTTGTTTGTTTG
This sequence comes from Dipodomys ordii, assembly GCF_000151885.1. Taxonomy (NCBI): domain Eukaryota; kingdom Metazoa; phylum Chordata; class Mammalia; order Rodentia; family Heteromyidae; genus Dipodomys; species Dipodomys ordii. The sequence goes on along the minus strand of NW_012267275.1, from coordinate 11,512,337 downwards.
TATATTCCTACATCAATTGTTATTTTTCAATTTTAGAAAAAAATGAACCACATTTTTCCTAATGGCCAATGTGACTGTATTTGGAGACAGAAACTTTCAGAAGGCACATAATGAAGGTTAAATTAGCACATAACTACAAACTTCAACTTTAATAGAAGTGGTATCTTTATAAACAAGAGGAAGAGAAGAAAGGACATTCAATCTCTCTTTCTAAATACACACAAACACACACACACACACATGCAAAATACACACACTTGCACAGCTGTGTAGAGGATACACCACGTGCAGACATATTGAGAGTGTGTATATATACATACACATATACACACATATGATGTATGTGCAAGCCAGCAAGTGAAGCCACACCTTCATCAGGACCTTCTAGTTGGCAGAATTTTGAAAAATATTTTTCTTGTTTCAATAACTTGATTTGTGGCAAGTACAATGTAATAGGCATTATTAACCAATGTGAAGTCATAGGTCAGAGTGCAGGTCTCATCTTGCCTTCTGTAAGTGGCAGTTTCAAAATCAATTCATTTTTTCATATTTTTTCTCTTTTGTTTGGATTCTCCTTGTACCAGCCAGAAGTTAATCTGAGACTCAGCAAATAGGATTTATATAAAATTAATCTGGGACATAGTAAGTGGTATAGTAGGCATTTCCCTCCCTACTGGCTTTTAAAATGCTTTCTCTCAATGTTTGTAAAAGGTATGCACTTCTTTGTTGTAAGCCTGAGACTTATGAAAATAAATACACAAAATTAGGGGATGTATTTCTCTGTGGGATTTACTGTGTTATTTCTATAACAATTTCTTTATTTTTTTTTAGAATGATGTGGTTTTCCTGGAGTTTTAGCCCCTCCTACACCTGTATTTCTAGGCATCTCTAGCATCATTTAAAGATCACCATGTTCTTTGAATATTGGTCCCCTTCCTTCCTTTTATCAGTCAGGAAACAGAAGCACTTTTCATATCCTGTCATTCCAACCCCCTCTCTCTTTCTCTCTTCTGTCTTCAAAACTCATGCTGTTACATTGGGTTAATCCTGATAAATAATATTCCTATGTTAAATCCAGTTGATTAGGTACTTTAAATCCATCTGTAAGTTTATTTCCCTTTTCTTTTTTTTTCATGGAAAGGAATGTGACTATAGGTTCCCAAGATTAGGAAATGGGCATCTATAGAAAATTATAGTCTTTGAGGAAATGAAAGATCTAAAATATCATAGTTGATTACCATAGTATAAGGGCTTTTATTAGGACAAGTGACGGGTTTTCCGTTATTTTTACCAGCACTAATCTTGGTGTGCATATGTCACAGTGGTGCAGGACTCAGAAGAGTGTGAAAAGTTTAGTTGATATTTTATGGAAGGCATTTTAAATGAAATTTAAACCTAAGTTTAAATCTTGAGATGTAAGAATAAGAAGGATAAGTTAAAAAGAAAATGCCCTGGTAAAAAATGTAAATGAGATATGACCCTCACTTTTGAAACTGAAGCAGTATTGTACTGTTAGAGCTGCTTGCCTTTGTTAATCTGGTGTAATACTAGCCATGTGTCCATTATCTAAAGTTGTGAGGAACCTATATGTCTAGGTAAATAATTTGTCATGAGATTAAAAGCCTCAGGAAAATAAGATTTTATAATATATGCAGTTAAGTTACTAGATTATATGAGTTTCATATGATCCCCTGACTCCTTCAATGGCATCTATGATTGCGAATGTGGCACTTGTAAGGAAAAGCATGACCATGAACTCTCATACTCATGGAATAAAAGAGGTGAGCATGAATTCATCAGCAATAGTGAAAATGAAGAACAACAACAAAAATAATGCTTTCAGTGATTGAAAGCAGATTCAAAGTCAAGAATGACAAAAATACAGTATAATTTGTGGAGGAGATGGGGAAAAACAAGTCGTTTAAGGATACAGGTGGACCCAACTATGAGAAGTACAAGTTGTCATATAGAAAACGAACTTTACAACTTTGGTTGGGGGGGGATTGGGTGGGGGGGAGGCTGGGAAGGGATGTGAAGGGTAAACAAAGGAGGAGGCTGCAATGCTTGATAAGAAATGTACTCATTATCTTGCTCATGTAATTGTAACCCCTCTGTACAGTATTTTCACAATAAATAAAGATATATATATATATTATTGAAAAGATGATGAGCAGGTGGGTTACAGTTTTATAAGTAAGGCGATGAGTACATTTATTTTAAATCATTGTTACCCCATCCCTCATTATCTCAGAAACTGCAAAGCAACGGATGAACAAAGCAACATTGATACTCACTTGACACTATTTGGGATATGAATATTACAACTTGCAAGAAGCAAATAGGGAGCAGTTAGAGGGAGATAATCAGATAGATACAGATTATTCAAAGAGCTGTTAAACAGAAGCAAGTTGATAAAGACCTTCAAGCCAAATAGAAGGGCCAGTAGTAGATGTGATATGCTAATTAATGTTATGTTCTGAAGCTTATACTGCAAGTTGCAAAGGATAAGTCTACTTTGCTACTATTTCCCCACTTATGAAAAGATCTCCAACTTAGGACATTAGTAAGTATTGTTGAATGAGTGAATCCATTTTGTATTTGATATTTTTCCACAGGTGTTTACGAAATACCCCAATAATTTGTGTAGGATTTAGACACAAGAGATCAAAGTACAATCATGCATGAAAGGGTCAATTCGGTAATGCCATTGTCATTACAGATGTTTTTAATTTAAAGAATAACAGTCACTAAGATAAATGAAACATTTAATTGAAATAATATTGAGGAAAAAGAAGAGTTTTAAGGAATGTATGGGGGCACCAAGGAGACTATAAGAACATACAGAATGTACATTTCATGATTGCTATATCAATGCCAAGATCAGAGCAACCACATTAAGAATATTCACTGGAAATGTTGGGCAGAAACTAACCTAATCTTGAGAAGAAAATTCAAAATAAATAAATGAAAAAAAGTTAAAGTTAAAAGCCACAAAATGAGAGGAAGTGATGAATTGCACTGGAGTTGGGTATAATATTATCTATTGTATATCAAATGGAATAACCCAAATGAGACATTGGAGGATAAAAGAGAAAAGCTGGTATACATGGAAAGCAAATTGAAACTTTAGACTTTCATGGTAATTCTATATTGTTTTAATAATGTATTTCTGAATGTATGCATGTTGTTAAACAGGGAAAGAACACACAGGAGAATCAGACGTATTTTTAATTAAGGTTTTGGGTCATTGTCCTGCAGTGAATGCCAATGAGGCATAATGCACACATTGAGACTGATTTTCATTTGTGCATCTACCTTGTTAATAATAGTATCTAATTAAGGCATTCATTAAAAGTCTATAATGTTAACTTAATGGAAAAAATTCAATAGAACTTCATTAGGTTTCCTTGTTACTTTAAAATTATACAAGTTTAACAAATGCTTTAATTAGTTGGTAAAGAAAAGTAATATTATACAAATTAATTTAGGATAACATAGTGTAGGAAATAGCATTTTCAAATTGTGCTGGATACTTTATCTTTGTAGGAAATAATAGCTAGTATAAGAGAACTACGTCCATCAAAAAAACTAATTTCTCTAAAGAATATAGAAATGTGAAGTGTGAAACATTTTGAGATATTATAATAATTAACATTTTAGAAAGATCTTAAACATTTATATTGGTCCCTGTCATTGTTTTTCTCTATTCAGAATGGACAACTCACGTTATAACAGAGTTTTGGATGCTTTCAAAGGCTGCTTCATTATGAATTAAGCATAAATCTGGAAAAAAAGATTTTCGTCTTCCATCAGCAGGTGTAATAATCCCAAGGCTATCACTCCTACCTGCATTGGCTGTTGTCCTTGCCCCTTTATTTTATTCTATATTTCTCATCTTTCGATATTCTACTTGTCCTGTTGAAAGGTACTTTGGGTAACAATGTCTTATCATTAACATTGATGACACTATTCAACAGAAGGTATCTCATTTTTTTTTTAGTAACACATTCTACAACCAATAATCAAGGAATTTGGAGAAAACACACATCAAGGGTACGATCACTTTTCTCCCATTACGATTGGATGAGAAAACAAACAAACAAATACACTATGGTACTTAGGAATTTGTATATTCCCTTTTTTGATTCAAATGATATTAAAAACGTTTTAGAGAAATATTTCCTCATATGTCAAGTAGTTCCTACAATCTGAAGATATTCTGGATATTAATGGGTTTTATGTTGCATCACAGAACACCTTGTTTATAGGCTTGACTGGATTACGCTGTACTATCCTTTATACTTGTGCCAAAAATTTTGTCATGGGTAACTATTCCTGGAACAGGGCCTAAATTAAAATTCTTGGTTAAATAATGTGCTGGCGGGTTATTTTTCAGTGGAAGAGGAATACGAGAGGCAAGAAAGTGGATGAGAAATAAAATACACTATTTCAGGAATAGGCAACTTTAATCACATTCTCTCTTTTGCCACAGTTTGAACAACTCTATGACAAAGTTCTTTTACCAAATACTGATAGGTTCAGGGAAGATGGCAGGAAGAGGAAGCAAGAAATCATCAGGAGAAATAGCTCTCATTTGCCCAAGAGAAGTTGACTGGAAAATGGAGGAGGGCATCTTACAGAATGAGATAGCAGATCAGCTAAGATCTCTCTTCTTCTTTTTATAAAACCACATTAAAAGCATTTTACTACCTAATCCAAAATCCCTAATTCAAACATCATCAACACAGGAATTTTTATGTTTTTCCCCAAACTTGAATTTGAAGGACATAATCAAAACAAAATAAAAATAGTAATTCTTTATTTCCTCAAATGTTGTTTTGGTTCTTCAATTTACTCAAACTTTCTGAAGCTATTAGAATTTGTGTTTAAGTACTTTTAAATACCAGTGATTAATTTTATGTTTGTAGTTCTTAGCATATTATTTTTTTCTTTTAATGAAATTTAAAACTTGGTATAACCGGGTGCTGGTGGCTCACACCTGTTATCCTAGCTACTCAGGAGGCTGAATTCTGAGGATCACGCTTCAAAGCCAGCCCAGGCAGGAAAGTGTGAGACTCTTACCTCTAATAAACCACTCAGAAAACCAGAAATGGCGCTGTAGCTCAAGTGGTGGAGCTCTAGCGTTGAGCCGAAAAGCTCAGGGACAGAGCCCAGAAGTTAAGTCCCACGACCAACCAAAAAAAATAAAAAAGGTATATCCTCAGATTGGATCTTTAATCATTTTTTATAAACCCAAATTCCTAACTCAGATGACTTCAATCAAAGCTTAACAAAAAGTAAACCAAAATATCTCAATAAAATATTATAACACTTTATAGCTGGCAGAAAAAGTAACTCTCAAGCACATCACTATCACATTTTCATTATGATAAATTTTATTAAAACTAGTTTAAAAGTATAAATGTAGCAGGAGATCTAAAACAAATATAAAAACTTAAAAGATTATAAATCCTATTTTCTCCAGATTAATGAAATAGTTTATAAAAATAGTGATTGTATTCTACGAACATTTTAAAATGAAATAGTGTTATTCTTCATTCACCAATTCTATAAAAATTAACTACAGGAGAGTGTTTGGAAATACTATACCCAAGATAATGCAATTTATCCTGAGTTATCTTCATTATCTCTAATGAGTCTTTATTTTAGAACAGTTATTAAAGACTTTGGATATCTCAAAGCTATTCTAATCACTGTCATATACCTAAGGATGGAATTGCTGGGAAAATACTGTTTGGGTATGTAGTTCTGTATGAGTAGAAATTTTTAGCATGTTCAGAGCAATTAGTAACTAATTCAGGACCAAATTATTTAAAATATATGCAAATGGAATAAAACAGAAAGTAACTACAAAAGTCCTAAACAGTCATGAAAAATACCCTAAAAATAGTGGATAATGAAGGTGAGGATTGACAGTAAGTGTATATAGTCTTGCAAAAACTGTATAAATGATGGTGTAACATTAAAATATGAGGAGATATTCTACCAAAATGGGATCAGAGACAGGAAATGCATATATTAAGAACAATAGGCTATAGCCAAGCACCAATGGCACACATTCACAGTACTAGTGGAGATTTAAAGGATGGTGGTTCAGTGCTTACCCAGGTAGAAAAATTCACTAGACTCCATTTGCAAAATATTCAATAAAAAGCAGAGCTGGAGGTATGACTCAAATGGTTCATTGCCAACCAGCAAGTATGATAAGCAAGAATAAGACTCTGAGTTCAAACTCTAGGCTGCCAAAAATGACAAAATAACAAAAACAAAAATACCATAAGTCAGTAGACCAGATATAGGCTGAATTGAGTATTGAACTTCTGATGGTTAATTTTCATTGCCAACGTCATTGGCTGAGAAGTGTATAAATGTAAGTATGTGTATGTATGTGAACAGTATAAATAGTATCAGTAGATTAGAATAACAAAAACAGTATAACTACTATAAGTAGATGAAAAATAACAAAAAAACTTACTGGAAACAATGTGCAAATAAATATATATAAAAAAATTATTTTTAGCAGGGCGCCGGTGGCTCATGCCTGTAATCCTAACTACTCAGGAGGCTGAGATCTGAGGATCACGTTTCAAAGCCAGCCCAGGCAGGAAGTCTGTGAGACTCTTATCTCTAATAAAATCCACTAGAAAACCGGAAGTGGCATTGTTGCTCAAGCCGTAGCGCTCTTCTTGAGCTAAAGAGCTGAAGAACAGCGCTCAGGCCCAGAGTTCAAGCCCCAGGACCTACCAAAACAAAAAAAAAAAATTGTCATGAGTCATGGGGTTTGAACTCACAGCTTGGGTGCTGTCCCTGAGCTCTTTTGCTTTGAGCCATAGCATCACTTATATTTTTCTAGTGGTTAATTGGAAATGAGTCTCAAGGATTTTCCTGCCTTGACCAGCTTTGAACTACATCCACAGATGTCAATCTCCTGAGTATTTCGGATTATAGGCAAGAGCCATTGGTGACTGGCATGAAACAATTTAGAAGTTTAAGTTACAATGGAATTATAAAATAGTATGTGAATGTTGTGTTTCCATACTTATAGTGTACTATGCTGCCTACCATTATTATTTCTGTGTGTGGGTGCTGGTTATGGTGCTTGAATTTAGGGCTTGGCTGCTGTCCCTGAACTGTTTTTCTCAAGGCTAGCACTCTACCATCTGTTACATGTTCTCTTTCAGTATTTTGCTGGCTAACTGGAGATAAGAGTTACATCCGTTTTTCTGTCTGTGCTGGCTTAAATCCTCCATTTCAGCCTCTGTGGAATTGCTAGAATATCAGGTTTGTGCCACCAGAACCCAGCTACCAGTATTTCTTATCAGTCATATAATTCCTAAATCCTTTATAAGATGACAATAAATAGTTGTTCAAAATGAAGTAAATTTTCTATGTTATCAAAGACAAGATAAAAATAATTTTAAAATAATAACAAAGTGTGTGTGTGTGTGTATTTATATAAGAAACGTGCAACTTGAGGGGCATCTAGAATAATTCCATCCCTTTGTGATGGTGAATAATGCTGCAAGGACATAGCTATGCTGGTGTCATTAATCTATCCTAGTTTGTGACCTTTCAGATAGATTCCCAGGAGTGGAGTTGATGAATCATAGAGTAGTTCTATGTTTAGTTAGGAACTTCCATAGTGCTTTCCACAGTGGTTGAACAAGTTTACTTTCCTACCAAAAGAGGCTCTTCATTGGATGAATGGATTCAAAAAATGTGTTATATATGCACAATGAAATTTTACTCATCCATTAGAAAGAATGGTATTGTACTATCTGTAAAAAAAATAGAAATACAAAGGCAAATGAAGTCAGGCCCAGAGAGACAAAGGTTATGTGTTTTCTCTCATATGTAGAAGATGGAATTGGTTTATAAACATGTAAGGAAATACTTTCGGTGGTATGAAAGTGTACAAAATTGCTTTCACTGACACAGTAGATTAAGAACTCAAATATTGTGATTCCTTAGAAAGGCTAAATCAAAAGTTCAAGAATTATCAGGAAACAGGTGCTTGCAAGGGGTAGGAAAGAGGAAATTAAGAAAAGTAAAGAAACCCATGGGTTCAGAGGAATGGGTGAAAGTGTTGAAAGGGGTAACATTGTTCAAAATGTATTGTATTTATAAACTACTTTGTGAAATGGCCACTCCTTTGGACAACAACTGAAACATAATGCATAAAAAATGAAAGTAGCAAATTTTACATTTGGTTTAAAGTAGCTTTTGTTTTTGTCTTTTAATAACATATAGTTATGTTATTGAAAACAATTACAGACATCTTTGTCTTGTTGCATATAGATTTTTTGCAACCATGTTAGAACTATCACTGAAAGGAACATAGAAGAAAAGAGTACACACATATGCTGCATATAGGTACTTCTGCTTTTTCTGATACTGACATAAAAACAAAACAGTGCATACATGTTTTGAAAATATACTTGCTCATACTTGTGAACTAAAAAGCTAATATTTATGAAGTACATAGATTTATATACTAATTAGTGGCTCAAAGAGCCAGTCACTGGTGGTTCATGGTTGTAATCCTAGCTATTCAGGATGCTGAGATCTGAGGATCACAGTTCAAAGCCTGGCCTGGAAGGAAACTCCATGAAACTCTTTTTCTTTCTTTTCTTTTTTTTATTTACTGGCTAATTTTTTTAATTGTGAAGATGATATACAGAAGTGTTAAAGTTACATAAATTAGGTAATAAGTACATTACTTGTCAAACTTGTTACTCCTTCCCTAATTTTTCTTCTAATTTTCCTCTCTGTCACTCCCACTCCCAAGTTGTACAGATCATTTCCAACATATTGTCTTGTTTATATTGCTGTTGCATTGGTCCCCCTCCTTCCTTACCATTCTGTTGTTGCCCTTCCCTTCTCTAATTCAAATAAATGTATATACAATGTCAGGACACCAAATCCAAATATAGTGAAAGGATAAACCACAGAGGAAAGAACATATTTAAAAAATCACATCATTAAAAACAACAACAAGGAAAAATCGCTTGTGTCCATGTCTTGGAACTCATTTTACCTAGCGTAATCTTATATGGTCTTATGTACATAGCCATTGAGCTATTCTGTTCATCTGATGAGATTACCCTAGACATGTACTAATTATTGCAAATATGGAAAGCCATGGGACCTATGTTTCTTTAGGTCTGGCTTTCTTCACTTAAAATGACATTTTTCCAAATCTTTCCATTTCCTTACAAATGAGGCTTGTCATACTTTCTGATGGAAGCATAGAATTCCCATATATACATATATAGAGATATAGATATATAGAATTCCCATATATACACAGATATAAATATAGAAATCTATATCTATATATAGATATAGACATATCTATATGTATATCTATCTATATAGAGAGAAAAAGAGAGAAAGACAGACAGAGAAACAGAGAGAAAGAGAGAAAGAGCAAGAGAGGGCGCTCACCTTGAGCCGAAGAGCTCACGGGCAGCCCAAACTGCAGTTCAAGTCCCTTGACTGACAAAAAAGAAAATAAAATGGCTAAAAGAAAATAGAACTTTGCCATTTACCAAAATAGAAAACAGGGCTTTGTGAGAATTAAACTGTTTTGATTTAGTATGTCCTTGTACTTATTAGCTGCATTTTGGGGAATCTAATTGAGACTGTGAGCACTAAGGGCAAAGTAGTTTTTTGAACCATACATTATGTGTGATATACCAAGCTTGTAATTAGTGTATTGTAAATTGAATTATTAATATTTAATTGAAAAAGTCAGGCTAAGAACAAAAAAAGGGCCAACTTTCACAGGGATTTCTTCCCTAAAATTTCGTGAACCAATGGCTTAGAATGTTAAATACATTTTTCTCATTAAAGTAACAAAGCTGGGTTCATTAACTTGTTCATTTCAACAACTACATACTGAATACACATAGTCACTTTACTAAATACTATTAAGAAATAGTAGACAAGGTATCCTCCCTACCCATAAATATACCTTTGGGGAAGATTTTTTATAATAATTATTATTTTTATTGTAAATAACTGTACAGAGTAGTTATGGTAATGAGTACATTTCTTATCCAGCATTGTTACCCCTTCCTACTATCCCTTTCCTCCCCATCTGCTGAACTCTTGCCCCTCCTGGTGACCCAAAGTTGTAAAGTTTGTGTTCAGTGTAGTGTCTTTACATCTCATTGTTACAATGAATCATCCTGTATCCTTGTTATTTACCTTCCCCTTCCCAAATTAGAAAAATGTATATACAAGATGCAGGACACTAGAATCAAGTATAATTACAACAGGAGTTATACCATGGGGGAAGAACATACAAAAGAAGCAAAAACAATCACATAGTACATTAAAAACAACAGCAACATATCTTGGGGTTCATTCCTCAGAGCATCATCTTATATGGTCATATTCACATAGCTTTTGACCTTTTCTGTTTATCTGGTAATATTATCCTAGACATATACTAATTATTTCAAATAAGGGAAACCATAGGACCTATGTTTCTTTGGGTCTGGCTGACTTCACTATATAATTTTTTCCGTCTTTCCACTTCTTAACAAATGGGGCAATGTCATTCTTTCTGATGGAGGCATAGAATTCCATTGTGTGTGTGTGTGTGTGTGTGTGTGTGTGTGTGTGTACTACATTTTCTTGATCCATTTATCTATTGAGGGACATTTGGGTTGGTTCCATATCTTAGCTATGGTGAATAATGTTGTAATAAACATAGTAGTGCTGGTAGCTTTATTATGGCCTTGTTTGTTGTCATTTGGATAAATGCCCAGAAGTGGGATTGCTAGGTCATAGGGGAGCTCTATGTGTAGTCTTTTGAGGAACCTCTGTACTACTTTCCAGAGTGGTTGAACAAGTTTACACTCCCATCAATAGTACAGTACAGTTGGGAAGTTTTGGTTGTTTTTTTAAAAGAAAATATAGTTCAATCAACAGAGAATCTGTGTACATGATATGATACATCATGGCCATAGTATAATAAATGAACAGAGCTTCTCTTTTTACAGAGGCACAGAAAGCTACACTAAAAAAAAATCAATGGTAACTTTATTGTGGAAATCTTGTGGTGTATCACAAATAAACCCAGATGTGAAGATATTAAGAATCTACACACCAGACAAAGAAAATAAAAACATATGCAACAGCATGAGACACTATAAGTAATGGTCTATTTGTGTAGAAACAATCTGTTTTGATTCAGAAAAGGAAAACAAAAATGGCAGAGAGAGCTGTTACCTTGGCTGGATTAGTCTGCTCTCACCCCTGTGACAGAATTCCTGAGTAAATTGCCATCAATGAGAAAAGGTTTCTTTCTCATTAACGTTTCAGAGCCTTCAATTTAAAGTTGCTCGGCCCCAATGTTTCTGGGTTGAAAAAATGCCAAGTATGAGGGCGAAGAGGGAAAGTTGGAACATAGCTGCTCATCTCATGACATCTAACAAATAGAACAAAAAGGCTCAGGGACATAATAAAGCACTCAGCCTATGCTCCTAAAATATGGTCCTTTAAAAGTGGGTTCATCTTGTGTTTAAATTGCATCTCAAAAGTCAATCACGTACTAGACTATCAATGGATTTGTCAACGTTCTCATAAGCCAATGGCTTCCTGAGGATCTCACTCCTGAATATTGCTGCATAGGGAACACAGCCTTTAACGCATGAGGTATTTGAGGATATTTAGGGAAGAATTCAGAGGTTAAAAAAATTAAGAGTTAGAGGATTAAAAATAGGCAATATAATGTAAAAAATAAAACATGAACTAATCTATATGTATAGTAAAACTATTTTGTAGTTTTTAGAAGAAATATTTGAATTGAATATTAAAGTATGAGGATGATTATGCATGGAGGAGTACCAATAACTTACAGTTTAACAAAATGAACATCAAGAAGCTGAAATATGTGTTGATAGGGGCAGGTGATGGGTTGAGGTCAAGAGGATGTAGACAAATGGAGAGAGAAGGGGTGGGCAAATGCACTCATAATATTCAATGTACATATGTGACAACAGAACTAGGCAAATTGAAGGGATGGATGGGGTTGGGAGAGATCAGGGAGAATAATAAAAGAGATGACATTAACCAAGATGCATGGTACTCACAAACCGATATTTTGTATTAAAACCTCCTTGTAAAGATCCTTAAAGATAATAATTACTGTTGTTATTATATAGTTAAAGGTAAAACCTGGGGAAATTCTGGTCCTTATTCTGGTGTTAGTACTCTCTTCGTTGAATAATATATAATACAGTCAAAGAGAAAGTTTTTGTGCTTCTATGACCCTGTCTCAATGGTTAAGTTGGCATGATATAGCTGTTGTTGTAAAATAGAAATGAGCATGGCTATCTTTCCTTTTTCTAGTTGCCTGGTTTTAAAATAATTAAACTGAGGCACACTTTTTCTCTAGAGTGCCCTTTACATCATCCTTTGTGTTTTATGGAAAAACTTAGGAACAAAAGCTATTTTGTATGTATTGATTATATTTTTAGGTTACGCTACATTACTCACATAACATAGCTCCGATATATATTAGAGTGTTTTCAAAACTTTTGAAATAATGACCATTCTCCCAGAGAAAGGGAACTTTCTAGGAAGAAAGGAGCTACTCCTAAATGAGGGTGACTGAAAAAAATGGGAGAGGCAAGGAAAGCTGACAAGTTACATTGGAAATATAACATGTCAATACATAACTTCCAATCCCCTTTCATGTCATCTCATATTATCAATTTCTGTACTCAACATTATTTTAATTGATAAGTCTCTTTCTATTGTAGAGCTTTTGTAGCATAAACACATCATATAATGCAGTGATATATCCTGGACATACTGGACACTATAATTCTAAGATGTCCACATTCTATGATCAGACACAAGGTTATATTTATGTGAAAATTAAAAATGTTTCTATTAAACTCTTCCTAGGAGGCCTAGCTTTTTGGACATATTAAGGAGACAGAAGGAACACATTTTACACAAGAACAGAAGCAATGAAGAAGGAAAGATATTTTGTGATTACTTAGTCCATAAATGATTCCAGGTAATGGTGCACATTTTGCATCAGTCATTTACATGGACTACTTTCTCAACTGACTGCAGTATATTTATAGGAGAAAAACAAAGAAAAAGAAACAATAAACAATGGTACTTTGCTTTGCTTTATATCTCCTTAATTATGAGAATGTTAATCTATTCCTAAATGGCTCAAATTTTGTTAATTGCCTCATATTAGATTTGCAGCTCAAACTCCACAGGTAAGTTTTTCAGCATTTTTACCAAGTAAGAGTTGAAAAAGCAAGGCATAAGCCTACTATTATATTATTTAACAGAATTTTTAGGAAGTTTCCAATTTTAAAGCAGCCTTATTCCCAGGGTACAAAATGATGTGTTTATAGATTAAAGTCAAATAAGTATTCTGTTACATTTGCTTAAGTTTCCTGTTTCTACACAATGGATTTTCTTCTCTGAACAATTCTATAGTCAGTATTATCTACTCAACAGTAAAAGAACAAAAATGAAAAACTATTATTGTTGTTCAAATGTCTTATTTATTCACTAATTGTAATACTAATGGGGCGCAATGTGAAAGTCCAATTCATGAATACAGAATGCAGTAGCCAACTCCAGTCACTCGTTTCCATCCATGTCAATTTTCTTAACTTGTACATATGTAGAAGACATATAAACTCGAGGGTCTGTGTCTGCTCTATCTCTCATAATACTATTCATTTTCTTGAAAAGACTGGAATTTCATTCCTATGGTTGGAAATGTTCCATTATATATAGTAGAATATTTTCTTTATTCGTTCATCTCTTCATGAATTCTATGTCAACAACATATCAACTATTTTGTATAGTGCTGCAATAAACATGGGTGAACAAGAAGCAAAATAACTAAAACTAAAAACTAACTAGTTCACACATTTATTCTTAGTACTCTCTAGTCTACATTGAAAATAATGTTTCTATATTTTCCTGCATTACTAATTTTAGCTTGACCTTGCAACCTGATCATTCTTCTTATTGTCTAGTCTTCAAGAAACCATCTCATTACTTTCTTCAACTTTTCTGAGCTTTGTTACCCCCTTGGGATCTATTAGTCAAGGAAAATAAAATAACTCTGATTAGTGCTTGATAGTCATAAGTGGCCTTTTCAGGCCTACTATTCATAGTGTTTAGAACCCCGCTCCCCTCTTCTAAGACTTAGATCAAAATTAGCTTCTGAAGCAGGGGGAAGATGCAATATGTGGTCTGGAATCTTTGTTTGACTCTGTCCTAGATGTTCCCAGAAAGACATTGTCCAAACTTGATGTTGTAAAGCAAAACAGGGTGCTGCTTGGGGACATCTTTGAATACTGACTTGCATTCACATAGGCTCTCCACCCAGGTTTTCTTCACCACTTTCCTTCTATATAGCACAGCTTCTTTAGATAACAGTGGGGATTCCCTTCTAACAAGTTATATAGATGATCATTCAGCTAACTTTATGTTTCTCTAAGAAATAAACAGAAGCTTTCTTATCCCTTCTATGATGCCTGAGAACTAGAGGTGAAGAAATTCTTAGCACTTCACAGGCTATTCATGGTATGACATCTCTTTTATGTTGCTACTTAGCTTTCAGGCTGAGGAATAGTGTAAAATATTCAAGATGATTTACTGTAATCAAATCCAAGGGAAGATCTCACACTTGATAATTTTCTGAAAATTGTCTATCCCAGTTTGATATGTGACACTAGTACCAAATACAATCTTTACTCTCTCTCCCCCCTCTCTCCCTTCCCCTCTTTCTTTTCCTTTTCCCCTCCTACTCCTTCAGAATTTCTTAGCCTTTAGGAAGGGACTATGTCCCGAGAAGCTTGGAATTACAGGCTCTGACAACCCACAATGGTCTTGATGGGAGGAAACTAGAGAGACACAGAATGGGCTTTAGTCAGCTTGTAAATTCAGGTCTCCTGTGATGGTCTATTTATACACAATTGCTGTCAGGTAGCAAGTGAGCCCTATTGATGTATAGCTCAAGATCCAATATTATAGATCATAGATGCCCATAGATGACCATAGAAAATGATTTTTTAAAACTCAGAGGAGAAAAGGGTAACTAATTTTCTTAAGTACAGGCTCAAAATATGACTAAAAAAAGTTACCCTGTGGCAGTAAATTTCACTAATTCTTTGTTAGCAAATGAGCTCAGTCAAAGTCCTATACGTAACTTCTGTGAATGCCCATTTTTCCAATTCAGCATTTCTGTCTCTACTCATACTAAATACTTACAGAGAGATTATACCCCCTCTTTCTGTATGATCAAAAGAAATCTACATAATCCTTAAAATTAATATTTTATTTAATAATATGGCCTATTGTTAATATATGTTGACAATTTATGTACTATCAATAAAATAATTGAGTCATTAAGATACCTGAATAAACATGAATGAAAGTTGAATTAAATTAAAATGTCAAGCTAAGTACCCATTTGATGTTGTTAAATGCTACATTGCCAAATATAATATAATCTACAACTTGATTATGCACTTTTATTTTGTTAAAACAATGCTTGAATTTTTACTCATAGTGTTTCACAATAGATATTAGTGCTCTATACTAATAAAAGTATAGAGAAAAATAATTACAGAAAAATTAAAGCTAAACACTGTGGGAATTAATTTTTCAGACTTTAAAATTTTAATTATTGTACGCATGAACTATTCTTTCATTAAAATCAGTTTGTCTCAGCTATCACAATTATTGATTAAGCCCATTCTATAACCATATAATTATATTACCATTGTTTATATTTACTTAATTTTCTCTACAAATATTTAAATATCCAATTTATTTCAACTATATCAGAAATATCTTTGTTACATTTGTTGTTATACAAGTTAGACATTTCCTTCCTTATGCTACATACACACACAGACACATATGTGTATATATGTATGTATATATATATTTCTTCCTTATGCTACATACAAATACATATGTATTTGTTCCTGTAGCATAAATAAATATATATATACATATATGTATATATGTTTTCAGATGGAAAGTTTCCAAAGTTTATTCTGAAAAGCCCCTGAAGGGCTCATGCATTGGAAGCATAGACCCTAATAATACAATGCTCAGTGCTGGTGCTTTGGTTGGGAGTGACTTGAAAATGGAGATTTTGACTTCATTAATGAATTGACTACCATTGTATTTATAATTTCTTGGGCTATTTGGCTTAGAGACATCAAGGCTTCATGTTTTCTCTTATATGTGGAATCTAGATTTAGCTCATCAATTTACAGGTAAACACATTGGGTGGTATGCAAGTGTATACAAAGGTATTAGACTCAAAGAGAATTCAGTTTAACTTCTCAAATTTTATCAAAATCAAATACCAGTAACTGGAAATCTGTGTGCTGAGGTCAAGAGGAAATGGGCCATCAAATGAAGAAGAGAGGGAGAATGTAGGTAACAATCCAATGTATATCCTATAATTCGTGAGGGGAAAAAAAAACAAATTGTTTAAATAGGGATACAAGTGGACCCATTGCACCAATGAGATGTACAAGATGTTGTCAAAAAACAAACTTTACAACTTTGGTGGAGGGTGGGGGTGGATGGAAGGGTAGGGATGGGAAGGGGAAACAAAGAAGGAGGCAACAATGCTTGATAAGAAATGTACTCATTACCTTGCTCATATAATTGTAACCGCTCTGTACGGTATTTTCACAATAAAAAACATTAATTAATAAAAAATAGGTGATAGATTCAAGCATTATCATCTTGTTTTAATTTAAATGAATTAATTCAAGTTTATAAAAGAAGAGTGAAGGAAAAGGTGAGTAGGAGAGGGATGAATATGAATAAGGAAAGGGGTGATAATGACCAAGTTTTGTTAAATAATAACTCTTTTCTACAAAATTTTAAATATAATTTAAAAAAAACCTTATGAAGGAGAACCTATTTGAAACAAAGGGAATCTTCTTCATGTGTTTTTTTAATTTTTTATTGTGAAAATACCATATAGAGGGGTTAAAATTACATGGGCAAGATAATGAGTACATTTCTTATCAAGCATTGTAGCCTCCTCCTTTGTTTCCCCTACCATCCTTTCCCATCTCCTCCCCACCCCTGCCAAAGATGCATACGTCATTTTTGACATAAGATCTTGTACATCTCATTGGTGCAATGGGTCCACTTGTATCCCTATTTAAACTATTTTTTCCCTTCCCCTCCACAAATTATACCAACATCAAATACAATGAAAAACAAAGGTTATAAAGCATCTTATCTCCTTCCTTTCCTTCCTTTGTATGTCCCTCTTTTCCTCCCTCCCTCTCTATATTCTTCCTTCTTTCTTTATAATTCACTTCCTCTCCTGTTATAATGACTAACTATAATGATGGAAGAATTATGGTCAAAGTATAGTCAAGAACATCAATCATTGAATCATTAAAAATGTAAGTATTCACGTATGAATAAAGATAAAGGGACTGAAATTTACAATACGGATAAAAAGATATTTATGGAATTGTATTATAAAGTATATTAGAAGTGATATGTTTGATAGAATGTGGTTATCAACTTAAGACATATGTTAAATGAATAAATGTAAATAAGAGTATATGAAAGGTAGAAATCATTAAACTTCAAAGTAAGCTAACCTCTCATGCAATTAAAATTCATAACTTAAGCATAATAACAATGGAGTATAAGGCATATTTCACCCTTCAAATCTTAGAAATCATAATTAGCATAAAGATTTTTAAAGGAGTTATGATACACATTCACAATATAGCTTAAATAATTTTATGGAAAAATCTTTTTACATACTGGTATAAATAAAGTAAAATAGTGAGAATGGTAATTAATTGATTGGTCAGAAAATAAAGTCTACAGAATCCATTTCTTAGTTCATCACAATTCCATGTTTCTTTATTTTCTTGAGACCATGATTAACATTTTATGTATTTTGAAGATGAGTAAGCTCTTGAGAACGTTTAAACGAAATTGTAACTACTAAACGACACATTTATTTTTGCTCCCCTAAAGAAAATCTACATTGTTGGCATACAGAAAAGCCATTGATTTTTGAGAGTTAATTTTTTTTTTGTCGGTCATGGGGCTTGAACTCTGGACCTGGGTGCTGTCCCTCAGCTCTTCAGCTCAAGGCTAGCGCTCTACCACTTGACCTACAGCGTCACTTCTGGTTTTCTGGTGGTTTATTGGAGATAGGAGTCTCAAGGTCTCTCCTGCCCAGGCTGGCTTTGAACCATGATCCTCAGATCTCAGCGTCCTGAGTAGCTAGGATTACAGGCATGAGCCACCAGCGCCCGGCTTTGAGGGTTAATTTTATACCCTGCTACTTTGCCAAAGTTTTAAATCAGCTTGAGTAATTTGAGAGTGGAATCTATGGGATTCTTTAAATACAAGATCATGTCAAAGCTGGTTCAATACATGCAAATCAATTAATATAATTCATCACATCAACAGGAGCAAGGATAAGAACCATATGGTTATCTCAATAGATGCAGAAAAAGCATTTGACAAGATCCAACACCCTTTATGATGAAGGTCTTGGAAAAATTAGGAATCCATGAAACATTCCTCAATACAATAAAGGCTGTATATGACAAACCTACAGCCAGCATTATACTTAATAGTGAAAAACTAAAGCCATTTTCTCTTAACTCAGGAACAAGACAAGGATGTCCACTCTCTCCACTTCTCTTCAATCTAGTATTAGAATGCCTAGCTACAGCAATAAGACAAGATTCAAATATAAAGGGGATTCAAACAGGGAAAGAAGAAGTAAAACTCTCCCAGAAGGGAACCTTACTGGATTGTTGGTGGGAGTGAAACTGGTTCAACCACTTTGAAGTAGAATGGAGGTTCTTCAAAAGATTCCACCTAGAACCTCCCTATGACCCGCAATCCCACTTTTGGGCATTTACCCAAATGATCACAAACAAGACCATTCTAAAGCTACCAGTACAACTATATTTATTGCAGCATTATTTAACATAGCTAAGATATGGAATCAACCCAGATGCCCCTCAGTAGATGAATGGATCAAGAAAATGTGGTATATATACACAATGGAATTCTATGCCTCCATTAGAAAGAATGACATTGCCCATTTGTTAGGAAATAGAAAGGCTTGGAAAAAATTATATTAAGTGAAGTAAGCCAAGCCCAAAGAAACATAGGTCCCATGGTTTCCCTTATTTACAATATCTAGTATATGTCTGAGTCAAGCAGAAAAGGTCAGATAAGTTGATGTTAGGGAAATGAACCCTAAGATATGTATTCAAATGTTTTTTTTCTTTCATGCGATTGTTTCTAACACATTTATTAGATTATTTCTTTGTTGTGTTGTATGTCCCTCCTCCACAGTATAACCCCTGCTTTCACTGTATTTGATGTCAGTATAATTTGTGGAGGGGAAGGGGAAAAACAAATCATTTAAATAGGGATACAGGTGGACCCATTGCAACAATGAGATGTACAAGTCATTATGTTGAAAAATGAACTTTACAACTTTGGTGTAGAGGAGGGGAGGGGCGGTAGAGGGGAGAATTGGGTAGGAGAAGGGGGGGAATAGTAAGGGATGGGAAGGGAAAACAAAGGAGGAGGCTACAATGCTTGATAAGAAATGTACTCATTATCTTCCGCATGTAATTGTAACACCTCTGTAAAGTATTTTCACAATAAAAAAAGGAAAAGCTACAAAGGAAAGGTTCTATTTTGTAACTTTGCTATTTAAATCAGATTTAGAGAAAATAACACCTGGTTATTTTATTTATTTATTTATTTTATTTGTGTGTGTGTGTGTCCGGTCGTGGGGCCAGAACTCTGGGCCTGGGCGCTGTCCCTCAGCTCTTCAGCTCAAGGCTAGTGCTCTACCACTTGAGCCACAGTGCCACTTCCGGCTTTTTTTTCTTTTTGCTTATGTGGTACTGAGGAATTGAACCCAGGGCCTCAGGCATGCAAGGCAAGCGCTCTACCACTGAGCCACCTTCCCAGCCCCTGCCTGGTTATTTTATATAGTTTGACAAGTAACTAAGAAAAGATTTGGAAATAAACAATGAAGACTAGAAATGAGGAGTGGGAGGGAAGAGAGGGAAGAGACGTATAACTGTTTTTCCAACTGTTACTTCTGATCAAATAGATGCATAGGAGGATAGATAGATAGATAGGTAGATAGATAGACAGATAGATAGATAGATAGATAGATAGATAGATAGATAGATAGATAGATAGATAGATAGATAGATAGATAGATAGATAGATCGATTGTGTTGGTCCTGGGCTTGAATTCAGAGCATGGATGCTGCCACTGACTTCCTTTTGCTGAAGGCTAGCACTCTACCACCTGAGCCACAACTACATTTCTAACTCTGTTTTTGGAAGTTTATGAGATCTAACAGTCTCATGGACTTTATTTCCTGGTCTGACTTCAATCAGGAATCTCAGATCTCTGCCTGGGTACGTAGGATGGATTACAGGCATCAGCCACCAGTACCTTGATTATATTATTTATTTTTAAAAGTAAGAGGGAAAGCAAATTATCAAGAATATAATAGTTAAATTTATATTTGGAAGACAATCTGTGTTTACATATTTACATTGTAATTATAGTTAGTGAGTACATTGTTTTAATCTAGTGTCCTCTACATATCTGAATTACTGCTTAAAATAAGGTTAATCTTGAAGGGACAATATGTACTTATAATGATGTTGTGGTTTATTCAGAATTGAGTTGGGTTTTAAATACATTTTGATGATGATTTATTTTTTCTGAGGCTTAAACCATCCCTTTCAAAGAGTAACAACAAGGAGAAGAGAGTAGCCCAGATTTGTCCTGTGAAGTTTCCAACAGATTCCCCTGATGGAGAAAAATAGAATAAAAACTAAAATTATGGTTGAAAGTGTTCCTGATGATTTGTTAAAAAATGTGTACTGTGTGGCTACTGCTGTTT
This sequence comes from Dipodomys ordii, assembly GCF_000151885.1. Classification (NCBI taxonomy): domain Eukaryota; kingdom Metazoa; phylum Chordata; class Mammalia; order Rodentia; family Heteromyidae; genus Dipodomys; species Dipodomys ordii. The sequence continues at coordinate 11,491,347 of NW_012267275.1, read as the reverse complement.
TGTTTCATTTCCATTCTATGAGACATTTAGTTTCCAATTTTTAAGACACCGTGCATTTGCCAAATGGAATGTCACAAGTCAATAATGTTAGGAGCTTGCATTTCTACTCTTCTATTAAAATAGTTTTTACCAATCTGTTAAAGAAGGTTTTATTCAAAGCTATTTTTATAAGTTGCTATGGCTCCTTTAAAGTTCATTTTCTTTACTCTGTTAAGTTAAAAACAAAAGGCAAAATACTAGTGACAGTCCTTTTTCTATCATTCATTTTTTGTGGCTTTGAGGAATAGAACATGGCAAGCAAGAGACAGAAGAGTCAGTAGCACCATCATGCAGTGTGAGGATATGCTGCATAGAAGTGGTAAGTTTAATGGAGTCCCCTGTTAGATATTTCTCCTTTGTGGCACTACCTTAGTAAGTAGACATCTAATTCAGTCTATCTTTAAGAGGAATTTTCCTGAGGCTGGTCTGAAAATGGCCAAGTCTAAACCACATTTGCCACACTTGTGAACACTGCAATGGACCAAGGACCCTCAGCAAAATGTGGCTGTTTTCCAAATACAGTATGTAAACACTTCATACATTCTGTTATAACCTGTTTAAAAAGTATTTGATGAATGTCTACTGTATTGTAATTGAGGGGCATAACAAAGCAACTTTTCAATTTTTTTCTTTTCTAATTCTTGGTGAATGAATGTGTGAAGAATCATGAACATGTGTATGTGTGTATGTGTATGCGTGTGTGTAAAATCAACCTTGCAATGGTCCATGAGCCTGTGAAGTCCAGCCATGTGGAACACTCAGGGACTCATCAACATTTTCTTTTGACTAATGACGTGATGCATCCCAGATGTTAAACAACCCCATTCCCAGATGTCCTCCATATTAAGCAATCAGAAATCTAATGAATTGTAACGTTGTAAGGTGTGTTTTTAATATTACTGAAGCAAATGGAGTGTCAGGGAAATTTAGTTAGGAGGTGGGAAACACATGTTTGCTTTAGGGTCACTATTGAATATGTGTGAAAGCAAGAGAACTTCCAAACATCTTTCTAATCTGTTCTCATTGGTGGTATTGTGCATGGGATTTGATTTTCATAGGTTGTCTGTTGAAATACAAATGGATTGTCATGCTACAGGTAGGTTTAGGAGATTCTTTTAAATTTAAATATATAGCTTTCTAAATTTAAATATATGTTTTAAATTCAATTTAATTAATTTTAAGACATCATTAAATCAAAGTATGAATATTTCCCTTTCACAAATCTCCCAAAGCAGCAAATGTATGCTTGCATGTGCATTTGTATATATTTAAGCCCCTGTAATGTACTCAAATCGAAATGGTAATATTTAATGTGCACAAATTTTGTGCTTCATTAGAAGATCAAGTGAGCAAAGATACCTGCTTGGCTTCTAATGGGAAGTTACAGTGATTCCAGGCTTCACTCCCAGAGAACTACAGGAGTATTTGGACCACCACTTACCCACTGACTCAGTTCTTCCCTAGAGAACCAAGGGCTTCTTTGTGTGTCCTCTTCATTTATCACATTTGGAAAAACACTCACAGCCAAGTGACAAACAAGCATTGCTGAAACTGCTTAAGTCTTTTGGTCTTCTGTAGACTTTGGCTGTGGACTTTAGATACACATACAAAATACGACAGGAAATCTCAAAATCCTTAGTATCATTCACCATTGAAATGCATCTTTTATTGTAATTTTTAACAATTTTTGATAGAACCAAAAGAAAATTATTATCAGATTGTAAATAAGGCTTTCAGTGCTTGAAATATCAGAGTATAATGAGTACAGTAAAAAATCCAACAAAAAGAATGGAAAATCAACTTAACTTATATTTCCATTTATTTGATTTTGTTTGGATTTTCTGATTTTATTGACAAAATATATAGCATGTGCCTTAATTATAACCCTTAAACCATTTCAAAATTATCACTAAAATATTATTTGATTCAAAATGAATAATTTGATTCACAACAGGGATTTCTCTGGAATAAAAATTCTAATAAATCTTCCATCCTACTGCTTCATTTTGACAAGTGCGATAACAAATGCTGTGGCTGGCAGTGTCTACAAGTGATATCTTGGCCTGTTCTCATCACTTTGGCCATAGGACACAAATTAGGTTTTACAAAGCTTAATAACAAGAAGTTACTCTCTTTGACCTTTGAATACTCAGCAAATACTTTAAATTGTCTGAAGTATATTTTTTTTTACTACTTCATCATTTCAAGCTCTCAAAGAGTTGATATTTACCATATATTTAAAAATTCTTACAAGGACAATTCAACTAGTTAATTCAATATTTTAAAGAAACTGTAAAGAATTGAGAATATAAAATATTTCTCCTTATCTTTTTGTGACTGTTGCTTGAGGGAAGCAAACTAAATGAGGATAGCTAGTACATAGTGATCCAGATTTTTTCAACAGATGTCTAGCAGAGGACACAGGATAAGAGCAAAAATGTGACACATTTGAAGTTCCCAGGCACTTTGTGTGTGGTGCCATACCATATTCAACATTAACACAGAAGAGATCTCAACATTGTAGATCATGTAGTAGTATTTCAGCAATGTAGTAGCAAACAATGAAAGCTAACCAGGAGTATTTCAAAGGAACTGTAATGCCCATCACATTCTAGATGCAAAATTTGTTTATCATTACATAAATATGTGTTAGAATAACAATAAACAATATATGTTTCAAATTTCATTATTACACATATCTTAAAATTATGTTTTGTTTTCTTTTGGATTTTATCATTAAATATCAATAGAAAAATTAGATTATATAGCTTTATAAATTGGTTTCAGTGTGCATTTGCATCAGTAATATTTGTGGTTATTCTCCATATTGATCCAGATATCTGATTCATTCTGTACATGTCCTAGTACTGTAATATTTGAGTACTCATATATTGAAATTTATGAGAGTTTTTTTCTTCTCCATAATCAGTGCATTATCAGTGAAGTTGTGTCAATATGTAAATAGGCTTGTGAATCTCATTTCAGAATAGTGAAGGACTTGTAATATATTTCTTTTATGAAACCATCACTGTATCTTATAGGGTTAACACCCAATGTTGATAGAGAATATTCAGGGAGACTTGTAATTTAACATGATTAGCCTTTTGAGAAATAAGACAGATTGAATGGATTTAATACATCTCCTTCCTGTAATTTGCAATTGGTTATCAAATCCTTCTAACAGTTACATTGTAACTTTTAAAAGAAATGAGACTGTACTTACTGTAACTCAATAAATCCTGCATCTATGTTTATTCCTTCCCCAGATTTATTTGATTTCAGTGATTATTACAGCAGTATTTTCATTACAATTATTGGAATTAAGCACAATAAAAAGAATAAAGGTTTTTCAATTTTTCTTAAAAATATTTCTAAGCCTACTCTTAGTATGACAAATGCACTGTATAGATGAGTTATTTTTACCATATGTCCACACATAAACTTAGCATATATAAAGGAATCTTTTTGGGTCAGTTGGCACTTTCACTACCTTTTTAAAGGTTAAATTCATGATCAATAATTTATGTTATCCAGTGCAAGTTTGATTTTGAATGTTTAAATTATACAGGCATAAGTAACTATATTTAGACATATACATATAGATATACAATATAGAAAATTATAGTTCCCTCTTAATCTCTAGGAATACTGTTACTTTATTATGATGTAGGAAGAACTACTATAAGTAATCACTAAATAAACTCTAAATAAAATACTAGCCAGATATGCTTTCATTGTGCCCATGTAGACAGAAACGCTTACTCAATTGATATTCTGGGTTTCTAATAAAATGATCAAATAACATTGACCAATAAGGTTACTAGAATGTATATCTTTGCATAGTTCTCACAGTGTTTCTCTTTACTACTATAAAATACTATTTACTACAATATTTACCACTATGAGTGACTCTTGGACCCTCACTTTCATGTAAGTTCTTCCTTTTACCTCCTTCAACATCACATGTTATTTACTGTTACACATCATTATATTTTTGTTTCAATCATCAAATATGATTTGAGAAATCGATGAAGAAAAATATAAGCAAACTACTTTTGAAAGAAACAAGTGCTTTCGTCTGAAGTCAAAGTGACACTTTTGTTAACCATTGCAATAAATGCATGCCCTCATGAAAAATTTGTAATATTTTTAAAATGGAATTTGATCTTTTTAGTTTATAGCTCATATATATATATATGAGTTATATCTGTATTATTCACACATACAAAATTGATTAGATTGGTGTATCCAAAATAGTATATGATAAACATATGTCACCTTTATTTTGTACTGTTTGGTTTAGTGCCATTTGATACAACATTTGCTTTTGAAAACTTTGTATTTATATGTATATATGTATATCTATCAGCATATTCACATTAAAATATAATATGATATAATAATTAATATACAGTATAGAAAATATATAATAATATATAGTATGCTTAATATATAATTGTATAATGTAATATAATTATATGCAATACAAACATAATACATATAAATATATAAATATGAAGTATTTAAAATAATATAAATATAACTAATATGTAATATATAACAACATAATGACATAAAATAAATATATAGAAATATAATACTTGTATATGTAATATCTAACATATAACATAGTATAAAATATATTTATATATTTATATGAAATACATATGTTTTGTATATGTGATATAATATGATATTATATAACAATATAACATAATATGAATATAAAATAATTAATATAATATAAAGATTTAATATTATTAATATTATTTTCTGCCATTTACTCAGAAAGGTTGAAAGGTTGTGTATATTGTGTTTATTCTATTTAAGTCTTTTCAACATCTTTAATCTCTCATCAAATTCAGAAATGTTTCAGAAATTATTCTTTCTTCATTTCCATTCTCTTTCTCATCTCCTTAAACTCGATGATATAGATGCACTTGTTTGATATTCCTTGGTTCTCTGAGCAGTCATTTTAATCCAAGTACAAGTTTAAATTCAATCTATTTTTGTGTGCATTTAGATTAGGTTTTGGTGTATCTTTACAATTACTGATATGCTCAGTAAACCCTCATTACTTTCTCCATTATTAAATTGTATTTTTTTCAGTATTTGTCTCCATTTTTTCTTTTATATATTAACTTCTTTGTTCTCAAGAGATTTTATATTTTTTCAAAATAAGTTTTGTAATTATTTTCTTCCTACTTAGCTGCAAGTTAATCTTTCATTGTATCTTAATTTGGTGCTATGATGAGATTTGGCTATTGACTTAGATCCTTTATTTTTGTAGCCTGCAAACATGATTAGGTTTTATCAGAAAGATCTTGGCAGACATTTTGGACAGCAGTTCTAAGGACACTTTAAATTTTAGAGCTTTTTTACTGATTCTTTTAGTATATTTGGAGTCAATGGAACTTTATTAATTCAGAAGAACCAAAGTCCAGAATATTCAGTCTAATAAAAATGTTGTTTTGAAATATTAATTCCCATAAATTCCCTCATGTGTAGCAATGAGATTTTCTAGGCAGGATTCATAGAGAACTCTAGTCTAATATACTCTTGGAAGCTGACATAAATGAAAATCCCCACACAGTTCTTAAGAAGCCAGATTATCATAACTAAAATGATATTCTAAACTGCCTACAAAGAAAGACTGTGTAAGACTGTATTTTAAAAGACTGTGTAGAAAAAGAAAAAAAGAATTGCTTTCAAATAAAATAAACAATAAAGATGGACCCTAAAGTTTACAGGGCAGAGTCAGAATATGTAAGCATCATGCATTGTCCTGAAAAGCAAAGGGAGATTAGTTGACTGAAACATGAAGTTATTTGCAACCAGCAATGCTCTTCTTCTTTCCATGTTTTCCTGTTTTGGATGGAATTATCTCTCATTGTTTTCTTTTAGAAAGACATTTTGGAAGCCAATTATTTGTTTCTTAAATTTCACAAGTTTGTCATGAAAAACTACCTCAGGATAAATTATATGAACATCTATACTGACGGCTGATATAAGTGATTTAGATGAATCTGAATTGAGAAATTTAGGTATGATTTTTGGACCTTGAGTTAATTATATGCTAATTATAGAGTTTGAGATTGCTTCAATTTGACTGAAATGAATATATTCAATTTGCAAGAAACAATGCATTCATCTTTTAGAATGGGTGAATTTTGTGAACTAAGTTATTGACGTATAGTTGGAATAATAAGCTTTCAGTATGCCACATCTTAATCTCCAGGATCTGTAAATACGTAATTCCATTGTAAAAGAAAAGTTCCAGGCCTGATTAAATAACCTGATGGGAAAGAAATCATCCATAATTATCTCAGCAATTCTAATAGAACAGAATGCCTTGTCTATGTTTGAATCACGAGACAACAACAAAATATGGAAGCAACAGTGTCATAAGTCACATCAGGAAGGTTAGGTAGCCTCTCAAGCAAAAATCAGTAGAAGATGAACAGAAAATTCTACCCAGTCTTCTGTCTTCACAAAAATGTTATAGCCCCATGATCCCTTAGATTTTGCTCACATATGATCCTTGAAACTGTGAGAACATGAATTTGAATGGGGAATGAGAAAAAATAACATCTCATTTTACATCATTAAAATGTCCATATATATTTTAGAATGAACTTAAATATTTCTTTAAAACAGGCTCTCAGCAGAGAGTCTCAGTTGAGTCTACATAGTAAGTAAAGAAATGGTTGTAACTAACATTTTAATAGATGTTGGGACTATTTAAAATGTTTCTAATTATTTTTTCTGTCAAATTTGCTAGGTCATAATTTTAAGGATTTTCTTTATTTTACTTAATTGTTCAAGTCAATTGTCTATAGCTGCTCATTATATTCTATATTATCACTTCAATGTCATTGACTTACTTCCCAAGGCTATCTACAAATTCAATGCGATACCTATCAAGGTTCCAACCTCATTCTTTAATGCCTAATTTTTATTCATGTTGCTGATATTTGTGTTTTCACACATTTTTCTGTATTAGTTTCATTTGATGACATTAAAAATAGTAAGTATGCCAATCTATGATCACTATATACACATGGTTCTTTAAAATATTGCACTAAAATATTATCTAGTTGTCTATGTAGTGATCTTGCTCTGTTGTGAGACAATATTCCGTTAGTCTCAATTCCATCATATCTTCAAGCAGACACCATTAATCAAAAACAATCTTTGTAAGAATATTTGTACTTTTGATAGGTATTGCCTTGAATTTGTAGATAACCTTGGGAAGTATTGCCATTTTCACGATGTTAATCGTTCCAATCCAGGAGCATGGGAGGTTTTGCCATTTTCTAAGTTCTGTGTTGATTTCCTTTCTCAAGATTTTAAAGTTTTCATCATAGAGGTCCTTCACTTCTTTGGTTAAGTTAATTCCTAGTTATTTTATTTTTTGTGGGGCTATTACAAGTGGAGTTGCTTTCCTAATTTCAGCCAGACTTTTCTCATTGTTGGCATACAGAAAAGCCATTGATTTGGGGGGGGATTAATTTTATACCCTGCTATTTTGCCAAAGTTTTGAATCAGCTTGAGTAATTTGGGAGTGGAGTCTATGGGATTCTTTAAATACAAGATCATGTCATCTGCAAAGAGGGAGAGTTTTAT
>NW_012267275.1:11417058-11482226 GCF_000151885.1 Dipodomys ordii | reverse complement strand
CTCCCCCACAGTATAACCCCTGCTTTCGCTATATTTGATGTCAGTTTAACTTGTGGAGGGGATGGGGAAATACAAGTCGTTTAAGGATATTGGTAGACCTGTTGCAACAATGAGAAGTACAAGTGGTCATGTGGAAAAAGAGCTTTACAATGTCGGTGTGGGGGGGAAGGTTTGGGAGGGGGCGGGGGGAGGCTGGGAAGGGATGTGAAGGGTAAACAAAGGAGGAGGCTGCAATGCTTGGTAAGAAATGTATGCCTTATCCTGCCCATGTAATTTTAACCTCTCTGTACAGTATGTTCACAAATAAAAATTAAAAAAAAGAGTATTTGTACTAAATATTTTTGAAACTTTTGAACTATATATATTAGTCAGATGTGAGGCTTGAACTCAGGGCCCAGGAGCTGTCCCTGAACCTTCTTGTGTGCAAGGCTAGCACTCTACCTATTGAGCCATAGCATTTCTGGCATTTTTTGTTGGTTAATTGGAGATAAGAGTCTCACAGGGACTTTTCTGCCTGGGCTTGCTTTGGATCACCATACTCATATCTCAGCCTCCTGAGGCATGAGCTACTGATAACAGGCTTGAACAATAGTTTTCATCTGTAAACAAATGTGTTTGTTATAAAATGTAACAAGGATAATCTTTTCCTTAGAGATAAAGTATAGGCAAGTGTAAGGTCCATTATAAAGCTACAGATTCCCTAAATTTTCCCTCATGCACCCATTATTTAGTCCTCCTACATCATCTATACACTAAAGAAATTTGGACATTTCTAAGTGAATAACTTTTCAATTTTAAGTAGCTTCTTTATTTGTGGGTTTATTTTGATTTTCCAATACTTATTTCAGTTTTGGTTTGTCCGTTTTCATTGCATTATTTATTGATTAAAAATTGTTCATAACATATATATCTTTGCAGAATCTTCCAGATTTTTTATTTTCTTTCTTTTTTCTTTCTGACTTGGAGACCTATATTTTTTCTTCCTGATCTCTTTTATAAAATGATACAATAATGAACATATATTTCACAGAGGACACATTTATTTTTGAGTTTCCTTATCATTTGTAAGATTTATTCTTCATTAATTTACTCTATCATATATTTAACTTTTTTATTTAGCAGATTAATAGACTATTTCTTGAAGACTATGATTTAAAGGCTGTTTAAATCATAGACATTTTTGTTTTAATTCTGTCCCATTCAAGTCTGATAGATTACAGTGTTTATATTGACTAGACCAAGAAATCTAGATCTCACTTGACTACCAGAGGTGTGGCATGATCCAGTCAAACACTTTAAAAGTCAGCAGCGTATCTATTTGCCATGGATTCTACATTAAGAAAATGGTTACCAAAACATATAGGAAGAAAAATAAGATATGATGTAGGTGAATGAGCATAAGTTTGGTGAAATAAATATCTATAATGACCAAGACCATAATATTTCTAATTAACTTGGAACTTAATTTTTGTTGTTTTGCTAGGAAGTGGATAGACAACAGTGAGGCAGTGAAGAGTTAAATTGCCTTGACAGGATTTAGTAATTATAGATATTGATTACTTTAAAACATCATTGAGCTGACAGGATAAGAAAAGCCCACTTGTCTCACACTTTGGGCCTTTTATTTCTCACAAGATGGATGAGTTAATAAACAGGGAGCAAGCACTCCCATAAATTCAGCATCTGTAATATTTGTCACCTTCGGAATTACTTGGATGAGAGGAACATCCTTTATGTGAATTCACAGGAGAGGGCTACCAGACTTTCCTAAGAATCTGTATTCCATACTGTGATTAATGCTATGTTGATGTTTAAAGAGGCAGTGCCATTAGGCAAAAATGAGGCGAGAAAGAAGCATGTGTTCTGTACCGTGCATCCTGAACATGCTAAATGTCTTTATACAGGTTGTAGTTTTGCTCAGTAGCATGGTTTTCTTGTGTCCAGAAGCATAGTGTAAAAGCAAACGAGGTGTAAACTACATGATAGGCACACATCAAAACTTCGTTAAGATAGATCAACTAATTTTTTTCTAAGTTAAACAATGTAATTGTGGATATTTTTTAATGATCAAAGAAATGCCACTTAGTCAAAATTGCACACTTCCAAATGGGGAAAACTGAGATGTGGAGGAAGAGGAAATTTGACTTTTGCAGGATGATAGGAATTTTGCATGGTAGAGCTTCCTAATGACTCCTGTGTAAGACTGGCATAACACATTATGAAAAGTGTTCAGACATTAGTTTGCATATATTTCCTTTTCTATTTCATAAAATACCATATTGTGAATAGTTAAATTTAATGTAATTGATACTCAGATTCCTTCTGTAAGTTAATATTGTTACCTCTTCATACTTGAAGTGCAAGGTAGTCATATGTAGACATGGACAAAAGCAAAAGGTTTATCTTCTGAAATATATTTTGAAAATTTAGTGTTCTTCCATTGCTATAAAAGTCATGGTCCTTAACCTATAGCTGTGCCTATGATACAGTAGACTATCTAGTAGATAAAAATAAGTATCCATTAGTAATATTTTATACACTGTTGACTTCATTTACAATTGATTCATGGATGAATTCTCCTTTTCAAACTAGAAAAGTGTGAAGCCACATTTCTGGCCCCACTGCAAGGGCTTTATTGTTTCATCTGTTAGCCATTAGAAGAATCAATAATTAGTAACCATAGCAATAAATGTGAATAATTATCATGAAATGTTCAGGACCATGTGGCAATGGAAAAATTCAATGCAGTCTATAATCTCACCGTTTTGTGAGTTAAGGTTTTGTTTTATTTTTTTAATGAGAAGCCTAGATGTTTCCTTTAGTGCCTATAAAAATCTAATTCAACTAATCAATATTTGTTACAAGGTAACTGGATCTTAGATATTAAAATCTCCCCTCTAATCTAAATGAGAAATCAAAATTTTATTTGAAGGTAACTGTTTGTCCCATCCCTAGTACCTATTTCAAGTTTATTTGAGGCTAGAGATAGAAAAAAGAGGGCAGAGGGGGTTGGACTGCTGCTTCTCTGATTACTATCATCTTCATTTCTCTTCCCCAGCTGATGCTTTTGAACTTTTCGGCATCCCACAGAACAGAAGAAAAGTCAGAAATGGTAACAAAATGTCAGGCAAGTTCTTTTCTAAGAAGTAATAGAAGAAAAGTGTATGATGTGTGTTTTACACTGTCCTTTCATTTCCAATGGCCATATTTGTTGAAATCCAGTTTTAAGTGGTTAATAAAATTATTGCAGTCTAAACTGACAGAGAAGACCATCTCAAGATAAAAATGACAGACATTTTATTGTTGATCTATGGGGAAAATGTGTCTTTTAAAAATCTAGCTTAGGCTATGGAGTGATTTCAGAAGCACAACTTGTGCTTCTCTTAGGAAGAAAATATGCTAGATAATAAGGCATTTTCTAAGTAATATTACTTTCCTGGTCATTATGAGCACAGGAATGATAACCATAACTTGCACTTGAAATCTCTCTCTTCATATAAATATATGAGAGAGTTTGGAGGTGAATAGAGTTTCGTTTGACTCAAGGAAAAGCAGTAAGTATTGATTAACTGGAGTAAATGGACTTTGATTACTAAATGGTAGCTAAAAGAAAGAGGAGCTCTATTACGAATGGATTAGTGAGGAAATGGGTTGTTGGTATATTCCACTGTGGGGATTTTAACATTTCTCTAACAGTCCTCTGCCGTGTAGAACTCCTTTGCTCCTTTAAATGTGGGGACAATTTTTAATTTGATTTCAAATTAGCATTTGTTCTCCTTTGAGGCAGGTAAATGAAGCAGTGATATTAACACTACCTTGTGGTCCTCCCTGCATAACCAATAGCACTGCAACCTCCTCACATCCCTACTACCCAGACTGAAATCAAATGCACAAGTCCAAAGTGTTTCCTAAAAAATGTCAGATGACCCATGATCAAAAGTTTCAGATCAGTGGATCCAGGCTAAACATGAAGGGTTTCTTGAGATGATTTAGAATGAAAAGAACTGTCTTTAAGCAAATATTTCTCTTCAGGAAATGTGTTCACTAGGAAATTGGTAAACATTTCAAATATTTATAAAGTGAATATTTTAAACTTTCATTCTCTTTTGAAATCTCAGTTTTTCCCAGACTGGACTTCTATTGCTTATATTTTAAAAACTTTTTTTAAAAATTCAACTTTAAGCCTGGCGCCGGTGGCTCACGCCTGTAATCCTAGCTACTCAAGAGGCTGAGATCTGAGGATTACGGTTCAAAGCCAGCCCAAGCAGGAAAGTCCGTGAGACTCTTATCTCCAATAAACCACTAGAAAACTGGAAATGACTCTCTGGCTCAAGTGGTAGAGTGCTCGCCTTGAGCTGAAGAGTGCAGGGACAGTACCCAAGCCCAGAGTTCAAGCCCCACGACCGACAAAAAATAAAAAAAAAAAATAAAAAAAATTCAACTTTAGTTGTATCTCCTTAAAAATACTTTAAAGATACCTGTCCATATAATTCAAGCATTGATATGCTAGTAAAAGATTGTCTTTCTATTACATGTTAGAATAAACTAATAGATATTAAAATTTAAAATATCCATCTGGGTACCTTCTAAATTATTTCATGCCCCAGCACTGAGAAATAGTGTTGTAAACTGGGAAACGTGGCTATTTAGCTTCCTTTAACACATGAGGTTTCATGGTTTCCAAGATTTTGGATTATATACACACTTTTATGTGTACATTTTATATATTCATACTTTAATATTTATGAGCATAATTATGCATGGCATATGTGATATTGGTGATTAATTTTTAGATCTGAGCCTGGTTGCCACTGTAACAGTGTTTGGTAATAAAAATATATCTATTTTCTCTCATATAAACTGGCATAAAACTGCCTGACAGTACTTCACTGCTTTATAAATTAAGCCCAGTGGGCATTTCTGCTTTAAGCCATGTCTTCATGGAGTAAGATGTATTGTCATCTAAGTTTGTTAACCTTTAAAAAAATAAATTTACCCATCGATAGTTTCACATACTATTCCATGGCTTATAAAATCTTCAAAGAGGATGGCTGCCTCTCACCTCTCAAGTATCTCAGCTCAGCTCTCTTTCTCACTACTATCACTTTATGTTATGGAAATGCTAGTCTCTGGGAGTTCTTCTAAGTCTCACATGTGCTGTTATTTATTTATTTCATCATTTGTACTCTTCACAGTGACTCTAAGGATTCTTCTCCAGCTATCTTTTCTAATCCACAAGGTAGGTCAGAAATCTTTGTGGTGTATTAACATATCTTCTTCACCGTTCTTTTCTTAAAAAATAATTACTTATTATTATAGAAGTGATGTGCAGAAGGATTATAGTTATGTGAGTCAGGAAATGAGTAAATTTCCCCCTCCACCTACAAGTTGTGTAGTTCACTTGCATCAATGTCCAGTGAGCTACACTGCTGTAATTTTCACCTTTTTTGACTTCTGTGCCCTTCCCCCAACCCTCCCAAACATATACTCTTGAATATACCACATGTAAGGTAAAGTAGACAGAATTATGGAAAACTTGTGGTACCTATACACAGTGGAATTTTACACAGTGATTAGAAAGAATGAAATACTGTGATTATCAGGAAAATGCTGAACAAATCATGTTAAGTGAAGTAAGCCACTCTTTATAACATATGAAATATATCTAATTCCTTCATCTGGTTTTTATTGTGTCCCTCGATGTTTCTTTGACTTTATATAGTCATGTATAGTGTCATATAATAGTTTCATCACAATTCACACAATAATATATTAATGCTAAGAAGTTTGAGTTTTTGTTTTATAATTCCATACCTGCTTCTAACCCTCTACTAATAACTACTGATCTCTTCTTTAGTGTTGTAATGTTTGCCTCATTAAGAATGTTACTTAACAGTATCATATAATGCATAAATTTTTCATGTTGGTTTCTTCCACTTAGTATCATGCCCTTAAACATCATGCATTTTCCAAGAGTTCATGCTGTTTCTAATGTTCTGTATCAGTGCAGGGAATATAGGAAGACGTTTTATCCATTTACCTTTTGATAGACCATATGTTTGTTTGTTTACAGGTTCTAGTATCATCTCCTTACAAGTATATTTTCTAGGGATTTTGCTGTGTGAGCACATGGGATGAGACTATTTTCCAATTTGAAATTGTCTGATATTTTCTTCTAATGAAAATGGGACTATAGAACTTGAGAGGGAAACAATTGAGGTAAAATACCATGTCATCTCACATGTTATTCACATAATTAATCATGTTATCATTGCTCATATTAACCCAAATTAACTGGTTGCCACAGTTTTTCTTATATAAAATTGTTCTTTTATAGCCACGCTCTGGTGACTTACATGACTTACTCTTACTCAGGAGTGTGAGATCTGAGTATTAAAGTTTAAAGCCAGTTGGGAAAGGCAAGTCCATGAGACTTATCTCCAACTAACCATACTTCTCTCTCTCCACCATACCCCAAACCAAAAATAAAAATAAAAAAGCTGGAATTAGAGCTGTAGCTCAAGTGGTAGAGTGCTAGCCTTGAGCACAAAACCTCAGGGACAAAGCTTAGGCCCTGAGGTCAATCCTCAGGACAGACACAGACACATACAGACACATAGACACACACACATACAGAAAATGTTCTTTTTCTGTCTTTTCACACTATTAACTTTTTCAGAAAATATTACTGTGTTCAGTCAAGAATACAGAATGAGTAGAATTGCTTTTTTCCAGGAGCATGAAATAGCTACATAAATTATTTAGATTTTTTTTACCACAAATATTTGTCTATACTCATTTATTCACATAGTTGTTTTTATACCAGTAAGGACTCATGGGTATTATTTTATACCTTAGGATACAAAGTAACTTTTTATTATTTATTTCTTGACTCAAAGACTTTGTGATTTGACCAATGAATGTTCTTTTAGTTTGTGACTGTGTTCCATTGCCGGATCCTGATCACTGTTGATTTTTTTTAGCACTTTCTTATTTGGGCACTATATAACTGTCTTCAGTCTTAGAATCAAAGAATTTCCCCAGGGTTTCAAGTTCATTCTATTAGACAATGTTGAATCCTATCTCTTGCTTGCTCTCTAATTTCAGTGCTACTAGAATATGCCACTGGATCCACGTACTCTTAGCTGACAGAACAATGAAATATTTGCTTATAGTCAAACCCAAGTCTCTATAAGTATCACTATATTTTTACATGCTATCACTTCATTTGTATCTTTCTAACTTCCCCAGTTGTTTACCTTCTACTTCAGCAAAGAGAAACCTACTTTCCAACCATTTGCAGTATACTTAACTGTGCAACATTTATGTAAGAACTAAAGGTTTAAGTATTATTAAATTTCTAAAATGAAATACATTTTTATCATCTAGTGACTCATTTGTATGGCTTTCCTAACAAATTCAGGTTTTTATATATGTTTTTATTGTAAAAATACTGTACGAAGGGATTACAATTACATGAGTAAGGTAATGAGCACATTTCCTATCCAGCCTTGTTACCTCTGCCTTTGTTTTTCCCTTACCATCCCTTCCCTCCCTATCTCCCTCACTCCCTCCCAATTTCAAAGTTCATTTTCAACATAGTGTCTTGTACATCTCAGAGATACAACGGGTCAACCTGTATCGTTATTTAAGCATTTTGTTATTTATCTTCCCATCTCTAAATTATAAAAAAACATAAATATACAAGATGCTGGGCACCAATAAAATTCAGTGAAAACAGGGGTTATACCCGTGGGGCGGGAGAACATACAAAAGAGGCAAAAAAATCACATAGTACATTATAGGTACATTAAAAACAATAGCAAGCAAAAAAAAAAAAACAAAGCAAACACTTATGTCCCTATCTTGGGGCTCATTTTGCTGTTTTTCTCTCTCCCTCTTCCTTTGTGAAGTCCTCTAGTTTATTTGCATTTCACTTAGAACTTTCTGTGTATACTTCTATTTTTCTGGAATGTCATATGGAATTATATAGTAAGTAATATTTAAGACTTGTCTCTTTACTTAATTTACATTTAAGATTCCTTCGTCATGGTTCATTCGCTTTATTGCTAAATAATATTTAAGTAAATACACATATCATACTTAAATACATATGAAATTATTGGAAGACAGCTCGGTCACTTCAAGTTCTTAGCATTTATGAATTAAACTTCCATATACATTTGCTTGCTGTTTTTACACGCTGATAGGAGATTATGTGTCTATAAAGTATATGCCTATAAAAGCACAATTTGTTGGATCAAGAGTTATAATTAGCCCTTTAAAACTGTCCATTAAAGTGTCTGCAATATTTCATTTCTACCATGAATTAATGAGTTTCAACTGCTCCAGGTCTTTGTCACCTTTTGTTTTTGTCATAAATAAACTTTTAACGAGGTGATGAGTCTTATCATTCTAAAAAAGCCCATAGTTATATTTTTCCATCAACTATATTTTATTTTTATATTTAATTTTTATTGTTATTGTAAAGGTGATATACAAAGAGGTTACAGTTACATAGTCAGGTGCGATGTCACCCCTTCCCTTGCTCTCTTTCAGTTTTTCCTTCCTGTTCCCACCCACAAGTTTTACAGTTCAGTTTGAACATAGTGTAGCGTCTAGTGAGTACCACTACTGCATTTGTTTACCCTTTGTCCTTCCATTTCTGTGCCCTGTTTATCTTCCCAAAGACAGATAAATGAACAAACAAGACAAAAAGGAAAGAAACAAAAATGGCAACCAAAATAAGACCTCTTGTTTCCACTTCCTGGCATTCATTTCCATGAATATTATTTGATATGATGAGATGTATATAGGCATTGCACCTTTGTGTTGCTCTCCTAAGAATATCGTCCTTTGGCTTCATTCTATGTGAATGTCTAGAGACCTGTTTAAGTTTTCATAGTTATAATTTATCATTACACTGCCCAAATGATAAATAATATTAAATGATTTAGAACCAATTTTCTATTTTATTATTTATTTTTCAAATTTGATTTTGTCTTTTCATTTAACCATATATTTGTACTACATCATGCACTTCAGTATGATGTCCCATATATGCAGTGCACTTTCAACACATTCACATCTTCCACCTTATTTCATTTATCCATTCTTTTTTCTCTCTTTACAAACAATATTTGATGGGTTTAAATTATACACACATATATATGATATGTAGGTGTTATATATGTGTGTATGTTTGCATGTATTTGTACATATATATTGCATGTAATGTACCTTCATTTTCTTACTCCACATTATCCTCTCATTTTTCTATCCCTGTCTCACTAACTCCAGCTAGCTACATGATTCTCTTCTCTACACATTCATACCTCATTTCCATTAGTGTAATTAGCATCAGTATCATGATTTGAGTTCTATAACCCACAATGAGTAAGAATGTAAATGATTTTTTTCTTTAATTTTGTTTTTAACTCAGCACGATGATCTCAAATTTTCTGTGTGAACTATTTCATAAAAAATTTCTAGTTATAAAAATCAAATTTTTTTCATAAAAAATTTCTAGTTGCCACTTTGGAAAGTAGTATGGAGGGTCCTCAAAAGACTCCACATTGAGCTCCCCTATGACCCAGCAATCCCACTTTTGGGCATTTACCCAAATGTTTACAAACAAGAACACACTAAAGCTACCAGCACAACTATGTTTATTGCAGCATTATTTACTATAGCTAAGATATGGAACCAACCCAGATGCCCCTCAGTAGATGAATGGATCATGCACAATGGAATTCTATGCCTCCATCAGAAAGAATGACATTGCCCCATTTGTTAGGAAATGGAAAGACTTGGAAAAAATTATATTAAGTGAAGTAAGCCAAACCCAAAGAAACATAGGTCCCATGGTTTCCCTCATTTGCAATAGTTAGTATATGTATGAGTCAAGCGGAAAAGGTCAGATAAGGTGATGTTAGGAAAATGAACTCTTAGATATGTATTTAAATGTTTTTTTTCTTTCATGCATTTGTTTCTAACTCATTTATAAGATTATTTCTTTGTTGTTTTGTATGTCCCTGCCCCACAGTATAACCCCTGCTTTCACTGTATTTGATGTCGGTATAATTTGTGGAGGGGAAGGGGAGAAACAAGTCGTTTAAATAAGGATACAGGTGGACCCGTTGCAACAATGAGAAGTACAAGTTGTCATGTTGAAAACGAACTTTACAACTTTGGTGGAGGAATGGGGGAGGATTGGCTGGTTGGGAGAGGCTTGGAAGGGATGGGAAGGGGAAACAAAGGAGGAGGCTACAATGTGTGATAAGAAATGTACTCATTATCTTGCCCATGTAATTATAACCCCACTGTACAGTTTTTTCACAATAAAAAAAGTTCTAGTTGTACAAATCAAAGAAAATGGGATTGCATAAAATGGCAGAGCTTCAGCATGGCAAAGGACATAGCTAGCAAGATCAATAGAAAGCCCATGGATTTAGAGAAGATCTTCACTACCCATACAATGGACAAGGGTCTCAATTCTAAAATATACTTAGAACTCAAAAAATTAAATCCCCCAACAACAAATCCTTTAAGAAACAACCGCCTGATTAATAAGTGGGCTAAAGACTTAAAGAGAGACTTCTCTGGAGAGGAAATAAGAATAGCCAATAGCAACCTGAAGAAATGTTAAACTTCTTTAGCCATAAAAGAAATACATATAAAAACAACATTGAGATTCCACCTCACCTCAGTTAGAATGGCTATAATCAAAAAATCTAATAGCAACAGATGCTGGAGGGGATGTGGCTAAAAGAGAACCCTACTGCATTGTTGGTGGGAATATAAATTTGTTGAACCACTTTGCAAAGCAGTATGGAGGCTCCTCAAAAGACTATACATAACTGGGCGCAGGTGTCTCACGCCTGTAATCCTAGCCTCTCAGGAGGCTGAGATCTTAGGATCATGTTTGAAAGCTAGCCCAGGCAAGAAGGTCCATGAGACTCTTATCTCCAATAAACCACCAGAAAACCTGAAGTGGCACTGTGGCTAAATGGTAGAGTGCTAGATTTGAGTTGAAGAGCAGAGGGACAGCAGTCAGGCCCAGAATTCAAGATCCATGACAGAATGCATAAATAAATAAATAATATAAAAAAGACTACACATAGAGCTCCCCTATGACCGAGGAATCCCACTTTTAGACATTTACCCAAATGATAACAAACAAAGCAATACTAAAGCTCCCAGAACAACTGTTTATTTCAGCATTATTCACCATAGCTAAGATATGGAACCAACCCAGATGCCCTTCAGTAGATGAGTGGATGAAGAAAATGTGGTGTGTGTTTGTATATATATCTATATATCTGTATATATCACATTATATGCCTCTATCAGGAAGAATGACACTGACCTATTTGTTAGGAAATGGAAAGACTTTGAAAAATTATATTAAGTGAAGGAAGCCAGACCCAAAGAAGCATAGGTCCCATGGATTCCCTTATCTTAATAAGTAGTATATGTCCAGGACAAGCAAAAGAGGTCAAAAGCTGTGTACATATGACTATATAACTTGATGCTAAGCAAAATGAGCCCCAAGATAGCGACACAGGAGATTTTATCTTTCTTGCTGTTCTTTTTAGTGTACTTATAATGTACTGTGTGATTTTTATTTTTGTTTCTTTGTATGTTCTTCCCCCATAGTATAACCCCTGTTGCCACTGTATTTGATTCCAGTGTTCTGCATCTTGTATACACATTGTTCTAATTTGAGGAGGGGAAGGGAAATAACAAAATGCTGAAATAAGGATACAGGATGACCCATTGTAACAACGAGATGTACAAGACATTATGTTGAAAATGAACTTTACAACTTTGGGGCAGGAGGGAGGAGTTGGGTAGGAAAGGGATGATAGGGGAAAAGCAAAGGAGGGGATAGAAATGCTGGATAGGAAATGTACTCATTTCCTTGCTCATGTAACTGTAATCCCTCTTACAGTATCTTTATAATAAAAATATATATTAAAAATTGTCATGATAATGACAATGCACCTTATGAAGGCTAAAATATGTTTGTGACTTTACATAAGTATCCCTAATCCACAATACTGTGAAATTTATGTAATCATTTAATCACAATAAAGAAAAAAAATCTATCACATGTTGTATTACAGGTTGTAGAACAATGTGTTTAATATTAGATCTATAATTAGATCTATAATAAAAGGGTCAAAATTTTCTTTTCCTACAGGGAGGTTGGCACTTTTTGAAAAATTATGCAAACAACCTAGTCTTCATTGAATATCTTGGTTTTCTTCCTTTTATTTTTATCATCATATTTTTCATATTTGAAAGTGTAAAATTAAATATTAACAATAATATTTTTAGTCTGGTTAACATGGGGAAAACATTGTTGGATCTAGCCCACTGACTTCATTTCCAACTACAGTTTTGTTGTTATAATGCTTAGGTCACCATTATTCTATATATATATATATATATATATATGTATTTATTTATATACATGCATATATATATTTGTGTCTGTGTGTCTTTGTGTTTTGTATGTATGTCTTCATATATGTATAATTTGCATAAAGATGTCAAAGTTTTCTAACAAAATTTATTTTGAAGATTACTCCTTCATCAAATTATTTTTGTATTTAAATAAATCAAGTAATTATATTTGAATGTACTCATTTATAGTCTTTTCAGATTTCTTATTTGTTCTAGTGATTATACCTACAATTTGCTAATCTTTTGCAGGTAAATACTATTTCAATAGGGGAATCTCTCATTGAAATTTAGGTTTTTGAAATTATTTGACTACCTTGAGTAATTTTTACACATAACTGACAAAATCAGCTGGTCTCTGTCTATACAAAGTCCTTTTGAAATTTTGATAAGACTAAATTTTGATAAGATTAAATCTAGAAATTACTTTTTTATTGTGAAAATACTGTACATAGGGGTTACAATTACATGGGCAAGTTAATGAGTACATTTCTTATCACGCATTGTAACCTCCTCCTTTGTTTCCCCTTCCTATCCCATCCTCCCCCGCCCCCCCCACCCAAACCTCCTCCCCCCCCACCAAAGTTGTAAAGTTCGTTTTTGACATAACGACTTGTATTAATTTTTAACATATTTGACATGCTTGTTATGATTTTAAACCAAGAAAACAGTGTATCTCATTATTTAATTTTTCTATGGCTTACTTTATTAATGTTTTATCATTTGAAAAATAAATATATGTATACATATATATCCATTTTCATATATATAACTTAAAGTATCACATTCAGTTGTGTTTTAACTAAGGTTAGTTTGTATTTCCATTTCCAATGTTTACATGAAAAGTCTACAGAAATGTGATTGTATTAAATGTGCATTTTACTACTTTGCTTACACCTACTAATTATTTCTTGGTTTTATTTTTTTAATTATGTTCTAGCTTATTTGACATTTTCTTCATAGAAAATTATACTTTGCATGAACACGAGTAGCTTTAATTCTTTGCTTCCAAACAGTAACTTTTATCTATTTTTTCTTGTCTTACTGTACTGACTAGGACATCCAGGTTCAAGTAGTGATATTTCATGGTGTATATGTACTTTATTTTCTTTATTCTTTAGTTGTTCACCTCAGCTCGTTCCACAGTTTGACCAGACCAGAAACAGGGTATGGTTGCATGTCTGATTAATTTTTTTTCATTTTCATTTTAAAAACTTATGTTTAAATAGTTGTACAAAGGAGTTGCCATTTATAAATAGTATATGAATACATCATGGACAATGTAACCCTTTTCAACATTCTCACCCATCCCTGTCCTACCCACACTCTTCCCTCATTCTTCTCAATTTTGTAAGATATATGTTGTAATTTTTACTTGACTATATACTGCCCCTCTTTTCCTTTACATTTGTCCTCTTCTTTCCCCTTGACACTACTCACCCGCTTTGATATAAATAAACCCCAATTCCTGGTGTTTTATTTATTATTTCTGTTATTTTGTTATTGTTGTTAGTGCTTGTCCTGGGGCTTGAACTTAGAGACTGGGGGCTATCCTTGAGTGTTTTTGTTTTTGGTTTTTGTTTCTCACTCTCAAAGGTAGCATTTCACCCCTTGAGAATAACTTCACTTACATCTGGATTTTTTTAGTAGTCAGTTGGAGACAAGAACTGAAGCTAGCTTTGAACTAGAATCCTCATTTCTCAGTCTCCTCAGTAGCTAAGATTACAGATATAAGCCTCTGTCACCTTCTCAAAAAAACCATTTCTGATTGGTTTTGACATAGGTTTTTATTGCAAATACATATTTTTTTGAGCTGGCCTCAAACTGTAATAATCCTATATATGCTTCCTAAGTAGATAGGATTATGGAAGTAGACACACCACCTGGCTGTAGTATTTTTTCTCCCATTTAAAATTGTAATAAATACATACTGAATTTATCAAGTGCTTTTTGCTACTTCATTTTGCTACCTTTTTTAATTTTAATATTTTTTATATTTTTATTTTCTATTGATACTTTTGATTTATGAATTGAATTAAAGTTGAATTTTTGGACTAACCCTCAGTAGATAAAATAATCCTTTTATACAGGGTTAGAATTTATTTGAAAATATTTTTATAATATTTTGAGCCTGTGTTCCAGAAGATAATTGAGTTACTGTTCTTATTCTTTTGGCAATATCTTTGGTTAGATTTTTAGTGTAGTTATTGTTTGTGCTGAAAAGTGGTGGCTCTTCTATTTCACTTTAAGAAATGTTATAACATGTATATTATTTCTTTGTTACTTATGGTAGAATTTGTACTGAATGTTTCCGATTATAAAGTTTTATGTATGATTATTCAAAATTCATTACTTCATCCTGGGTGTTTTTAGTGAACATTTAGATTTACAGGTATGGATTCTTTTCATTTATGTTGCTTATCTATGCCTATATTTGCTCCTTGTATCTCCTTTTACACTTCATCTGTCTGTGGCTCTGTATGCTTTCTCTCCATCCTGTTAGTAATTGTGACTTTCCTCTTTTTTGCTTGTTGTAATCTGTGCAAGAGTTTTACCAATTGTACTGATTATTAAATACAAACAGGCATTGACACTGTTACTAAACTTGCCATGTTTCTCTTACAGACATGGAGGAGAGATCTTAGTGAATCTTACATAATATATTATTTCTTTCTGTACCAGGCACATGTTTTGATTCTCAGCAGAGTTTAAATGATTAACTCTTGAATAAATGATTGCATTGAGTTTCAGAGGTCCTTTTTTCCTTTTTTAAAGTTTTGTACGAATAGATCCTCACCACTATTACCACAATTTCAAAAGGTTCAGACTATTCCTTTAGAAGGAAAAAAAATAGAACAGTTTGATTCATTGACTAGAAAGTGGCTTTTATAATTCAAAAGTTATGCTAAACACTTTTTATTCTACTTATCTCTCTGGATTCACAAAAGAGGTAGTTGCTGAATTTAAAGAGCTCCTATATTACAGACTGTTAAAGAACAATCAGGAGACTATCACTACCACAGTTAAGTCACTTTCCACATTCTGAAACACTTGAGTCAAAAATCTGTATGAAACTATTCACTAAAGTAGTGACTGGGGTGAATGGTGGGAAAGATAGATTTTTGACATATTGCAAGCAAGAAATACAGAGCAAGTTTCTGATGATCAACTTCACACATTTAGCTACTAATCCTGTTTAGATTCCCCTATGGATCCTTCTTTTTTTATCATAGTTTAATCACTCTTCACATTTCTTATTTTTTCTGAATGAGCCCTCAAATGATATTTCTACTTAACTTCATCTTGTAAGAGAGATAACTTAAAGGCACATTAGATACTGGGAAACACTTGGGATTTATGAAAACTTACAGATTTTGTTATCTATGATGTCCTTGCTTTGTAATATTAAGTAAATTATTGAATGGAGCTTAATCTTCTCAGTATTGAAATATTTACCAATTGTAAGGTGATTAAAAATATTACAAAAAAGTAACTAGTATTAATATTATGTTCTCAGTTTCTACTGTGGTACAAATGCTAAGTTATTTGAAAATAATATGACAATATGCAAATACAGTAGAGGAAACCAAGGCACAAAACATTTAAATTGCTACTTAAACCATACTGATCAGTTTCAGATTGAGAAACTGGTGAATCTACCTGTGGAATAGGATTTTCTGATATGTGTAATTATCAAATATTTTAAATATAAAGCACATTACTACAATGTCCAAAATCACAAAGCATAAAAATTAGAAATAGCTTTTATAGAGAGGGACAGATGACAGTGCAGTGACCAAGATATATCATATTCATAAACCATTAAATGGCAACTCTTTTGTACAACTACTGAAAGATCATAGTAAAATAAAAAATGAATAAAAATTAAAATTGGAGATTGGAGGAAGATGGTGGAGATTATAAGGTCTGCACAGGGACACCTCCCTACCTCTTGGCTTAGTTTCTGCCCAGTATCTGTTACCAAGGTAACTGGCAGACCTGGAAGCAGTCACCTTCCCCTCCTGCTAGGTTACATCCTAGGCTACCTCTGGTCATATGCCTCCTATCTGACCTTAGGAGGGTCCCAGACCTTGAGGTCATGTCTGGATCCAGTGTGGCCACACCTTTCCCCCACCTTCCTGTCCCTGGCCTAGATAAGTTCTAGCCTGGGGTGGGTTGCGCCTTTCTTTATAGCCATGCCTCTCAACCACGCATAGTGGGGGCAGCAGTTCGGTAAATGAACTTCTGCCTGAATAGCCCGTCGTGGTGTTCTCTTCATCTGCTACCTAATGAAACCTACCTACTTAATATACCTTACAGAGATGTATCTGGGCTATATGTGAGCTCTCCTCAAGAAACAAGTTTTCAGAGTTCAGGGAATAATTTACTATGGGGAAATCACACCAAGTAAGCTGTAATAGTACAGAGATTCTGCCTAGCAAGGAAAATTTCAGGCAGTTTGCACAGAAGACAGACTTGAGCACAAAGGGCTGCCATGGCTTCCGACAAACCTGGAGCAAATCCACCAGAGACCAAGGGCCCCATCTCTTCACCCACCTCCAGCATGGACTGGATGATCAGCAGCGGAATTCCACATCCTGCTGATCACCAGCACAGATCCGGACAGGCAGAAAAGCCAAGGGAAACCATGAGTATCCCCATTCTTTCCCACAGAGCAGCTCAATGAAGGTAGTGGGGGGGGGGCTCCACCATGGGAGAAGAATGCCATACTGCCATACTGGATAATGGCATAGACTCCACCATAATGGCTAGCAGATAACTCAGGACATGACACAGCAGCAGGTGGCACCGTTTTTCTCCAGGGCAAGGATTTGGACCTATAACAATCAGCTCCACACCAGGGGAAGGCTGCCCTGCCCAGGAGGAGAGAATGCCTCACTTGCCCCTGGCCAGGACAGAAAACCCAAAAAATACCTGCTGAGCCCAGAAAGGCAGCCATGTCCCCTTGCAGGTAACAAAGGTATTCCATGCCTACCTCAGCCAAAACAGCACCTTAGCCAGCTGCAGAAATCTCACTAAAATTCATGGAAAATACTGAATAAAAAGTGGACAGGCTATGAAAACCAAGAAAGGATCCAGGTTAGTAGCCTAAAGGGGGTTCCTCACTATGGGAAAGGCTGCCTGCAGACAGGCTAAAACACACGCCCAGGCTCAGTCCCAGCAGCAACAAGCTACAGTCTCCAGCCACCTCCTCCCAGCAGCACAAAAAACTTTTTTCTGCTTACCCAAATAAGCGGATTTGAGAAACCTACCAAGAAACAGAGAAAATTGACCACCATAAGCAAATCAAAGACACCATCAAGAGACTGGAAAGCAGACTTAGGGGAAAGCTAAGAGTCACCTAAATATGTAGATGATACATTACTTTTTCCTTTTCCTTTATCCACAATTAAATTTTTTAATTTTTCTTTGTTTTTATTTATTTTTTTGCTCCTCCTCTTTTTATTTTTGCAACTAGTTTAACTCTCTGTTACCTTTTTTTCCCTGTCACTTTGTTTAGGGAGAGGGGTCCGTCATGGGGCTTGAACTCTGGGCCTGGGTTCTGTCCCTCAATTTTTCTGCTCAAGGCCAATGCTTTACCACATGAGCCACAGCTCAAATTCTGGTTTACTGGTGTTTTATTGGAGCTAAGAGCCTCACAGACTTTTTATGCCTGGGCTGGCTTTGAATGGATGCTCAGCTCTCAGCCCCTGAGTAGCTAGGATTACAGGCGTGGGCCACCCGTGCCTGGTTTCTTGTTTTTTCTTTTTGCTACAATCTTGTTTTTGTTGTTGTTGTTGTTTTTTTTTTTTTTGCTTCCTCATTGCTGTTCTGTTCACAACTGGATAGACAGCTTAAGGTGACCACTAGGCTTTCTCCTTAACTGTGTATAGACTTATTTCAGACTATATATTGATCACCCGATTCCTTACTGCACAATGTTAGTATTCTTAATTATAGTATTATTACTTCATACATACATAATTGTTCTAATTTCTTATTTTTATGCATATCTTTTTTCTTTCTTTTTTGTTGTTTTGTTTTAAGTTGTATTCTTTTTTAAATTGTCATAATTTTCCTCCCTCTGTTCCTTTCCTTTGCTACATCTCTCTAACCTGATTTTTCTCCTCCTATATTTCATTGTATATCTTAATTTTTCTTCAAACTGCACCTCACCCATTTACAATTATTCCTACTTCTTCATTCCCTCTTCACTTTCTTTACTGTGTTGATCCCCAAGTGTGAAATATTGAACTAAACGAAATTTGTAGTCAATGTGACTATGCCAAAGTGGCTCAGGGTGTTATCCTTTCTGCCCAATCCATCTTAAACCTCACAATATAGCTACTCATTGATAAAAACTGCTTATAATTCCGACTTCTGAAATGCACTACTCCCCCCCCTTACAAAGATAAGCAGGAATAAATTAGAGAAAATTTATCTATGATTGGGAACCTCAAAAATCAGTGTAAAGATACAGGTTTCTGGGTGGGGGACTTGTTTTAGAATTGTGATTTTAGTGTGTAATTGATATAATCTCACTCCCCAAAAAGATGTAATACTGTGAAAAGTCTCATTGTTGATTGTAAACCCCCAAAGACTGCTACTACAGAGCTCTAGGTAAGTGCTAGTCTTAGATGTTTGTTCTGGTGTGGAATAGGATACACTCTCACTCTCAAAAAGGTGAGAAAAAGTGAAAATACTCACTGTTGATTGTAAACTCCCAAAGTTTGTGCAACTACAGGGCTCTGTGTAGGTGCTTTCTAAGAACTATGTTCTGGTGTGTAATTGGCTATACATTCACTGACAAAAAAGGTGAGGAATTGGATTTGCTTTCATTCCGAAATTGGCAGAATGAGCCAGAGCAACACAAGAAACATGGCAAGTCAAGAAATTTCAACACCCCCCACAATAAACAGGCAACAGAGCATTTAATAAAAAAAAAAATCCAGAGATTACCTCTTAAAATGCTTTATTAATACTATTGGTAAACATGATGAATGAAAAAAATGAAAGCCTACATAAGGTTATGCATGAGTGCGATGAGGCAAACAAAAGATTAATAGAAGAATTCATGGAATCCACAACCAGAAAGCTGAATGAATCCCAACCAAAGGAAAGGAAGTCCAATGAAAGTATAGCAACTCAACTAAGAGATTTGAGAGTGAACACAGAATACCAAATCAAGGAGGCAAAGAAATTCATACAAGATCTATACCAAACTTTCAACAAAGAAATTGAAGCCATTAAAACTAAGCAATTAGAAAGAAGGGAAATAAAAATTAATTAATTAATTAAATTAAAACAAAGTAGAAAGTCTGAACAGTAGACTAGACTATGCAGAAGACCATATCTCTAGGATAGAAGATAACATAGATATAGAGAAAGAACAGACAAGGATTCAAAACAAATCCGAAATATGATACATCTATTCAGCATATATAAGACACCATCAGAAGGCCTAATTTAAGGCTAATGGGTGTACAAGAGGACCTAGAAACAGATTCCAAAGGCCTAGGAGATTACCTTAACAGAATCCAAGAAGAGATCTTTCCAAACATGCAAAAAGATAAGCCCATTCAAATACAAGATTTATTTAGAACCCCAAATAGATCAGTCCAGAACAGAACATCCCACAGCCACATTGTAATCCACACAAGAATCAATAGATACCAAGGAAAGGATCCTTTAAGCTGTCAGGGAGAAAAGATCAATCAACTATGAAGGAAAACTAATCAGGATAATTACAGATTTCTCAGCAGAGACAATGAAAATAAGAAGAGCCTTGAATGAAGTATACCATACCTTAAAGACAAACAATTATCAATCAAGAATAGTGTACCCAGGTAAACTCTCTTTCATAACTGAGGGAAAAGTAAAAACCTTACACATCAAAGAAAACCTAAAACAGTATGTCTACACCAAACCATCACTACAAAAGATACTTAAAGATGTCCCATCCAAGTTGGGCTCTAGCCCATGCTCATGCCTATAATTCTACTACTCAGGAGGCTAAGATCTAAGGATCACAGTTCAAAGACAGCTCAGGCAGGAAAGACGGTGAGACTCTTAAATCCAATAAACCAAAACCAGAAGTGGTGTTGTGGCTCAAGTGGTAGACCACTTGCTTTGAGTTAAAAAGCCCAGGGACAGTGCCCATGTGCAGAGATCAAGCCCCATGACCGACAAAAAAAAAGATGACCTACACATAGAGAATTAACTAGAAGATGATGAAAGCAAAGAAATAGCCCCCAAACAATCAGATAAACATAGGCAGCATCTAGGTGACACAGCCCCAAAGAAGATGGACAACATGTCAGGAACTACCAAACACCTCACAATCCTAACTCTCAATATTAATGGACTAACTCCAATCAAACAACATAATCTCTCTCATTGGATCAAAAAACAGATTCGTCTATTAGCTGTCTTCAAAAGACCCACCTTCCCTAATAAAAACATATTCTGAAAGTGAAAGGCTGGAATAAAATCTACCAAGCAAATGGCCCCCACAAATAGGCTGGATTAGCAATCTTCATATCAGATAAAATAGTTTTTAAGTTAAAATTAGTGAGAAGACATAGACAGACATTACATACTAAAAAAAGGATCTCTCCTACAGGAGGATATAACAATTGCAAATATCTATTCACCAAATCTGGAGAACTCAAATTTCTCTAAGAAATACTACTTTCCCTAAAATCACACATAGATCCAAAGGCATTAATTTTTGATGAATTTAACACACCATTTTCCCCAATGGATAGATCAACTTGGAAAAATTTCAACAGAGAAACAGAAGATCTGAACATAGAACATTCTCCAAAATAGACCACATTTTAGGACACAATGCAAATCTCTCCGAATAAAGAAACATTGAAATTATGCCCTGCATTCTCTCAGATCACAAGGGAATATTCAACACCAACTGCCACCAAAGAAAATACTGTAACATATGGAGGCTGAACAACAAATTGTTGAAACACAAATGGGTCAGTTAAGAGACTAGAAAGAAATTCAAGTATTCATGATATTTAACAAAAATGAGCACACAAACTGCGAGCTTTTCTGGAACACAGCAAAGGTAGTACTCAGAGGAAAATTAATAGTTCCAGCTTCTTACATCAACAAATTGGAGAGATCTCAAACCAACAATTTAATGATGCACATGAAGCTCCTTGAAAAGGAGGAACAAGCCAAACTCCAATGCAGTAGATGGAAACAAATAATTAAAATTAAATAAATTTCAGTAAAAAAAAAACATAGAACCAACAAAACAAGGAATTGGTTCTTCAAAAAGTTAACAAAATTGACAAACCCTTAGCAAATCTTACCAGAAAAAAAAGAGAACACCACCAAATAAACTCAGAGATGAGAATGGAAACATCATCACAGAAAAAACCCCAAAATTCAGAACAGTATAAGGGAATACTTCTCAAACATTTATGCTAATAAGTTTGAGAATCTGGATGAAATGGAAGGATTTCTCGCAAATATTGATATGCCAAACTAAACCAAGATGAGTAAATCAACTTAACAGACCCATATCAAGCATTGAAATAGAAACAGCAATAAGAGACCTCCCACCAAAGAAAAGCTCAGGACCAGATGGATATACAGCTGAATTGTACAAGGCCTTCAAACAGAGGTCACACCAATACTCCTCCAACTCTTCAATGAAATTGAAAGTGAAAGTTCACTTCCAAACTATTTCTATGAAGCCATAATAACCCTCATACAAAAACCAGACAGGGACACATCAAAGAAAGAGAACTATAGACCCATTTCTTTGATGAACATTGATGCAAAACTTCTCAACAAAATTCTGGCCATTCGACACCAACATGTCATCAAAAAAATCATATATCATGATCAAACAGGATTCATTCCAGCAATGAAAAGCTTGTTCAACATATGCAAATCAATTAATGGAATACATCACATCAAGAGCAAGAATAAGAATCACATGATTATATCAATAGGTGCAGAAAAAGCATTTAACAAGCTCCAACAACCCTTTATGATGAAAGCTCTGGAAAAGGGAACATTTCACAATACAATAAAGTTCATGTATGACAAACCTAGAGCCAGAATTATGCTTAATGGTGAAAAGCTAAAGCCGTTTCCTCAAAACTCAGGAGCGAGACAAGCGTGTCTGCTTTCTTCACTCCTCTTCAATTTAGAATTAAAATGCCTAGCTAGAGCAATAACATGAGATGGAAACATGCAGATGATATGATCTTGTATTCAAAGCATCCCATTGACTCCACTCCCTAGGTACTTGAGCTGATTCAAAACTTTGGCAACATAGTAGCAAAAATCGATGGCTTTTTTGTATGTCAAGAAGGAGAAGAGCACAGCTGAAATCAGGAAAGTAATTCCACTTGTAATAGCTCCACAAAAAATAAAATACTTAGGAGTTGACTTAAACTAAAGAAATGAAGGACCTCTCTGATGAAAACTTTAAAAACCTGAAAAAAGGAAATTAAGGCAGAACTAAGGAAGTAGAAAAAAACCTCTCATTCTCCTGGATGGGGAGGATTAATATGATGAAAATGGCAATACTGCCAAAGGCTATCTACAAATTCAATGTGATACCATCAATATCCCAACCTTATTCTCAATGAAATGGAAAAAGCAATCCAAAAATTCATATGGAACATGAAAAAACCTTGAATATTAAAAATAATCCTAAGAAGAAAGAACAGTGTTAGAGGAATATCAATACCAAATTTCAAACTCTACTACAAAGCCATAGTAATCAAAACAGCTTGGTACTGGCATAAGAATAGACCTGAAGACCAAAAGAATAGAACCAAAGCCCCAGAAATGAACCCACAGACTAAAGCCACCTAATCTTTGATAAAGGAGCCAAAAAATACAATGGAAAAAAGCCTCTTCAGTAAATGGTGTTGGAAAAATTGGTTAAACACCTGTAGAAAACTAAAATTAGACCCTTGTATATTACACTATACCAAAATCAACTCCAAATGGATCAAAGACATCAAAATAAGAGCAGACACCCTGAAAAAATTACAGGAAGGAATAGGAGACACTCTACAGCTCCTTGGAGAAGGCCAAATTTTTCTTAATAGAGACCCAGAAACACAACAAATTTAAGAAAGGTTGGACAGACAGGATTGCATGAAACTACAGAACTTCTGCATGACAAAGAACATAACTAATAAGATCAAAAGAAATATCACAGATTGAGAGAAAATCTTCACTAGCTATACAACAGACAAGGGCCTCATATCTAAAATATACTTAGAACTCAAAAAATTAAATCCTCCAAAAATAAATCCTCAAAAAAAAACAACTGCTCCATCTGCAAGTGGGATAAACACTTGAAGAGAGATGTCTCTGAAGAAGAAATAAGAATGGTCAATAGACACATGAAGAAATGCTCAACTTCTCTGGCCATAAAAGAAATGCAAATCAAAGGAAGATTGAGATGCTACCTCATCCCAGTTAGAATGGCTATAATCAAGAATTCTAATAACAACAGATGCTGGAGGGGATGTAGCCAAAGGGAACCCTACTGCATTGTTTGTGGGAGTGTAAACTTGTGCAGACTATCTGGAAAGCAGTATGGAGGTTCCTCAAACGATTCCACATAGAGCTCCCTTATGATCCAGCAATCCCACTTTTGGGAATTTACCCCAATGCTCACAAACAAGGTTATACTAAATTTACCAACACGACTAAGTTTATTGCAGCATTATTCCCCATAGCTAAGGTATTGAACCAACCCAGGTGCCCCTCAATAGATGAATGGATTAAGAAAATGTGATATATATGTATATATATACATGTACACACATACACACGCATATATATTTGTATGTATTTATATGTATATATATGTATATGTATATATATATATTAATTCTATAATTTCATCAGAAAAAATGGCACTGCCCCATTTTTTATGAAATGGAGAGACCTGGAAAATATCATACAAAGTGTGGTAAGTCAGACCTAAAGTTATTTAGGTCTCATGGTTTCCCTTATTTGCAATATTTAGTATATGTATATATATGTGATAATCTTATCAGATGAACAAAAAATATCAAAAGCTATTTTCATATGTCCATATAAGATGATGCTAAGTGAAATGAACCCCAAGATATGGACACTAGTGTTCTTTGTTGTTGTTTAAAATGTACTATGTAGTTTTTTTTGTTTCCTTTGCATGTTATTCTCCCTATTGTATATCCCCTATTGTCACTGTATTTGATTTTGGTACCATGCATCTTGTATACACATGTGTCTAATCTTGGGAGGAGAAGGTGAATACAAAGACACAGGGTGCCCCATTGCAACAATGATACCCACAGGATAGTATATTGGAAATGAACTTTACAACTTCAGGCGTGGTGGGGAGTAGGGTGTTGTGGAGTAGAGTGTAGGAGGTGAGGAAGGAAAGGATAGTGGAGCAACAACAAAGGAAGGGTGATGATGATGAAAAGTAATGTACTCATTGCCTTACGTATGTAATTCTAACTCCTCTGTACAACATCTTTACAATAAAATAAAATTAAATAAATTAAAATTTTAAAAAGCATTAGTTCTTTGTATTTTTACTTTTTACAAAATTATTTTTTCATGTTTACACAAAAATATATTAGACTCTATCCATGTGACATGCCTATCTGTTATAAATATGCTTTCTTTTGAGAGAAGGGGTCTTTATTTATTTCAGTAATTTTCTTGAGTTTTAAATTTTTTCTAAATTAGCATATATTAATAATACATGGGGCTTTACAGTAATAAGTCCCCAATTGTATATAGTGTATAAACTGTATCTTGTTAAGCAAGTGAAATAAATACACTCTAAAATAATGACAAAACAGAGTAAATGCCTATTGTAAACATACCGTCATGTATATATATGTATTTTGCATTATACATAATTGACTATGCTATGTGTGCATAAATACCTATATATCATTTACATCAGTCTCATCAAAACTATGTAAAAGATGAGTTTCACTAAAATGTTATATTGGCAATAATGTCATTAGATGATAGAAAAAAATTCAGATCCACTAAAAACTAATGGAACCACTGTATATTTCTGTATGCCCATTTTCAAAACATCATTGTAAGTATTGTACCAAGACCACCATGCTATGTCACTATTCTTTTCACTTAACATTAATTATTTTGGTCTGGAAAAACCTCATGATCATTTTCAAGATTAAATAATGTCTAATATGCATTTAATGTTCTTATAAACATTTGTTTATTTCCTTGAAGAATTTTCTGTAGCTTGTGTGTTCCCCTGTCCCTCCATTGTTACTATTACTATTGCCCACATGTCCAAATTATCCTTTTAAACTATAAGTTTCTTGAAGTCAACATATGTCTTATGGGTACATTCTTGAATAGTAAGGACTTAGTATAAATCACTTTTAATATAAAACATATTCATTATTTTACAGGTAAACAGATATAATGAAATAATTTGTCACCTAAGTAGTTTTAAAATAACTTGTGTTAATAAAATTTTAGTGTGAAATAATCACGATGTTTCTTTTTCCCTTCTGTATAATATAAGAACTTATCCTCATATCTGACTTATCTTCAGTGATTCTACTTGTATCTAGTATAGGCAAAAGTTAGAACATAGCTTAGGATAAATTAAAAATTGTACAAAACTCAGTGGTTCCCTGTTTTATGATAAGTAAATCAGTGATAATGCAAATTTACCTTATGAGTACCCTAGATATCACAAAGAAATGTAAGAAATATTTTTTAATCTTCTTTTTACTCTTGGCAAAAAATAGATTTGATTGAAATACTTGTTTTATGTCTTCCTCAGGTTTAGGAAAAAGTGGTATATGCATCATAGTAGATATGTCTGTGCTTAATTTCTTTGTTACTGTGTTTGCTTTTAGCTTGGATATGTAGTATTATTTGAAGAGATCAATGCTAATGCATGCAAAAAAGTTTCAAGATTTCAAAGGTGAATGGCCTAGTGTGAAATTTTTATAATTACTTAGACAATGAATTTGAAAAAAGTGAAATTAGCCTGGGAGGTATTAGGTTTTAAAAGTATTTTTAAACCTTCATATTTGTTTTAGAAATAAAGGAAATATTAGCACAAAATATTAGCAAAGATGTTAACAGGAGATCAATGTTAATAAATATGCTAATAATGTTCTGATGACTTTTAAAAAAACCCAAAAACTACACAGGGAGCCTACCAGAATTCAGATTAAGGATTTAATTTTAAAGGCTGTCATCACTCATACAAATATATACCATCACTAGGCACAAAGTTTTAGGCTTTCTGGTTAAATTCTTTATGAAATAGTCTACTAATTATTATACATAAATCTTAGTACACCAGTGAGTACACAAATTCAATGATTTAAAAAAAAGTGATAATTGAGAGAATGTGGATTTCTTTTGCTAAGGAGAGTGGTAGTGAATTTAGCTAAGACGATATTTTTAAAAGTATCTCTGTTTTTCATTTATTTTCTTACTAAGCCTAAAATCCACATGTCCAGATATTCTGTAATTCTGACCTTCAATAAATTAAGATTATTTAATCACTATTACAAAACCAGTCTTGAAGTTTCTCAACTGGATATATTTATCCTCTTCTTTCTTTCTTTATTTTT
Organism: Dipodomys ordii; assembly: GCF_000151885.1. Taxonomy (NCBI): domain Eukaryota; kingdom Metazoa; phylum Chordata; class Mammalia; order Rodentia; family Heteromyidae; genus Dipodomys; species Dipodomys ordii. The sequence continues at coordinate 11,455,125 of NW_012267275.1, read as the reverse complement.
TTAAAATAGGTTCTTATTGCTAGGTCTGCCTGGGGAGGGAGGGGAGGAAAACTGTCCCCTCCCTTTGTTCTCCCAATATACACATGTGGCCCTTTCTAGAAGTCCCCACCCAGCACCTACATAACCTAGGTAACTGGTGCACCTGGGAGCAGAGGGAGGTCCCCCAGACAAGGTCATTGTTGTGGCCACATCTTCTCCCTGCTCAATCCTTATATAATCAATCTCCATCATTAGTTTCTCCCCTTTCCCCCTTTCCCTTCCCCTTGCATACTTTTGCACCCTTCCACTTGCCTCCTGCATCCCTTATTGTGTTCCCTTCCTTCCCTTTTACCCATCCTCATTTTTTCCCTTTCCCTTCCTTTCCTGCATCCCTTGTACCCCATTGCACCCTCCATCTGGTACACCCCCTGCCTACCTCCATCCTGTGCAGGCCAGCAGTATGCTCTCTCCCCATTAAATCCTTTCCTATCTGAAATATGTGGTGGTCTCTTTTGGGTGAACCTTACATTATGGTGCTGAAACCTGGGAGGGGATAATGTCAGTAGTCGCTGGGTCCCCTCTTACTCTCACCATGAGCCCTCATTGCCAAGACTAGTTTTGTCCAGGCGGTCTAGATGCTCATTGTTGGGTGGCTTGTTCCAGTTAGCACTTCTCTCTCTCTCTTTCTCTCTCTCTTTCTCTCTCCCTCCCTCCCTCCATCCCTACCTCCCTCCTTTCTTTCTTTTCTTCCTTTCTTTGTTTTCTTTCTTTCCTTTCTTTTTTCTGTTGGTTAGGCGCTTGAATTCAGGGCCTAGGCACTTTCATATAACTTTTATTTCATCAAATTATTTATTTCCTCAAATGAGCTAAAATTTCATATAAAAAGCATAACTTGGTAATACTAAGTAGAAGTAGGAACTTAATCTTATAACTTAAAAGATAGTATGATTTGCAGAAATTAAGTTCAATATATGATAAAATAAATTACATCAAAATGTCTTTAGTACTTACGTTCCCACTGTCTCTTAACACTAGTTGTAAAATGTGCATTAATAATGCATGCAATATTTACATTTTCCAATAAATTTTTATCTTAATATTTTAACAACTTTAGTAATATTATCACTAATAAAATTTAGTTACCAATTTATTGTACCTTCCTTTTTATTTCAAAGAAACTTATTAGTTTAGATAAATAATTACAGACTACTAATGTTTGGCCTGCCTGAACTGTTTCTTTAGGAATTAATACTTTCTCCTTCTAAATATATAGTGAGAAATTTTGTCAGGGAAGTGCAACTTCATCTGTAAAACAATTATCTAATTTTTCAAATTTTCTAGTTTTTATTAAAAATACATGTACAATGTGAACTGATTTAAAAGAATAACTTCGGTAAGAATGATCATTAATTTGAAAGTAGAACATGCTTATAAAAGTCTTCTAATTGTTAATCTTAGCAAATATTTAGTATTGTATAAATTATAATCTACTTATTCACAAATTTGTGTTATTCCATGTATGGATACTCAACAAAATAAAGTAGTTTCAAATCAGAATTTATAGGAAATAATTTGAGATGATTTGTGAAACAAATTTGCCTGACATTTTAAAGAATTATATTGCATAATATGTTATGCAAGTGCAAATTATACATACATAATTAAAAACTGAAAATTATTGTGTTCATCACTTATTTTCTAGATGATGAGATTCATCATTTGAGAACACATTCTATACATAATTTTTTGAAAATTGTTAGTGAAAAACTTCAAATTTATACTTTGAATCAGAAAAATACAATTTAGTAAAAATAAATTCAATACCTATGGAAATATTTTTCTAGTTACCATCATTTAACTTATTATTTGATTAATATGTTATCTTTGGTTAGACACAGCTAGTCATAAACACACACACATATACACACATGTAACACTAAAATCATGTTTCTCTTTGTATCAGAAATGTAAACTTAGAAATTGAAAGTATATTCATCTATCTATTACTCTAATCATAATGATTCCAAGTTTTTATATGTGTCTCTTTTGTAGAGATTCCCTCGGTTGATAAGATTATGAGCCTATTCTTTTGGGGTGTTTTTTTGTATATATAATGTTTCTCAGACTTGGACTCAGGGCCTGGGTGTGGTGTCCCTGAGTTTTTCTGCTCAAAACTAGCACTGTACAATTTGAGTCACAGCTGGACTTCCAACTTTTTTTGCGATTAATTGAAGATAAGAGTCTCATGGACTTTTCCTGCTTTGGATGACTTAAAATGGTAATATTCAAATCTCAACCTCTGAGTAGCTAAGATTAAAGGCAAAAGCCACTATATGCTTGGCAAGAACCCAGTTTTGATCACAATATTGAAGATGTCATAAGAATTGCTTCACAGAGTGGAAACAAAAATGTCTATTCTATCTCTCAAATGTTCTTTGTTTCTCTGCTCTCACAGTTATAAGTGTCACATGACTTTTCTGCCAGGATTTACTTTTTCAAGAATGTACTGTTCAAAACAGGAAACAATTCTAGAGGCCATATCTATTGAAATTATTATCTTACTTACTAAGTTCTTATCCGCTAACTGAAACCATTATCCCTGAGTTTTGTTTTGGATGATCATTTTGAAATCACCTTTTTAAGCTAATGAGGTTAGTTAGTCAGTTCCATAATATGCTTGCTTTTCCACAAAGTTCATTCAATTTGTAGTTAAATGTGCTTATTATTTTACCAAAACCATGTCTTTGATTCTACCTGAGAGATCTGGAATGCTGTACTGAAGCTTACATAAATGAAATTATATCAATAACTGAGAGCCATCTTACTCATTACATTTTTATCATTTGGTTTTTCTGTTTTGGTGTTTGGGCTTCTCTTCAGGAATTATTCTCAGTGCTAATTCAGAGATCCTAAATTTTAATATATATTTATTTGAACTTTTAAACTTGGGTCCTAATAACTTCAAGAACAGCTTGTGTCTTAGACATATTATCTGTCTTCAAATCAAATAAGGCAGTGGTTATAGGGAGTTTGACCAGTCCCTTTCTGCCATGAAAAGACCATTTAACTTAGAAAACAACAGGCTTCCTTCATACCTTACTTAGGATGAGAGCTCAACTATCACAATCAACACAGGGAAAAGAAAAATCTTACCCATCACAAGCAAGAGCCTCAAACAACAGGTGAAGCATACTCATTTATTTAATATATTTTTTCTGTGATATGAATCCTCATTAGGAAATTTAGATCCAATGAAACAAGAAAGCCCCTATTTTCATTCTTATGCGTGATGACAAAGGGGCAGTTATACAGAAGTTTGAGTGGGTAGTGGAAGTGATAACTGGAGAAAACAACCATGTCTCATTTCCTTAGGTTTTTTGGTTGTTTTTGCTTTTTGTGTATCTCTATATCTTCAGGGAAAAAAGTCCTTAACTGGGAAGGTGACTCAGTGGTAGAGTGCTTGCCTTGCATGCATGAGGCCCTGGTTCGATTGCTCAGCACCACATAAGCAGAAAAAAAAAGCTGGAAGTGGTGCTGTGGCTCAAGTGGTAGAGCGCTAGCCTTGAGCTGAAGAGCTGAGGGACAGCACCCAGGCCCAGAGTTCAGGCCCCATGACCGGATCCCCCCCAAAAAAATCCTGTTATTTTCTTTCTTTGGGTATTGTGTTTTCAATTAGAGGGAAAAGGAAAGAAACCTTTCTGGAGTTTATGAGCTGCTTCTGAGAGAAGGTAAGAAAAAGCTGCCACCTCACTCTGTTTTCTCAAATGATCATGTGCCCTGTATTTTGGGGTAGAACTTTCTGGATCTAATCAACACCAAAGACAGATACACTTTCAATACTCCTTACAAATTGTTCTGAAGTTTTAAGTTTCCACTTTTCCCACTGGAAGTGCAATATATTTTGTCATTAATTGACAATAGAAAGATTAGCAGTAGAAAAATACATAAAATGTATTACCATGTAAAACTTGAGGTTCATACACAAAATACAAAACTCAAAGGAAAGCCCTGATGGTATAAGCTTAAATAGTACTTAAACCTACTGAAAGAAATATGGGATTTAAGACTATGTGGGTGTGGGTAGGAGGCAATACAAATAATTGAATAACAAAGTGGAAATTATTAGTGGTTTTTAAAATAGATCTTGTTTCCAGGGTAACAGCCATCATTAACCCACTGGGTAATCAAACGTGGACAAGATATTGGACATCCAGCCATTACTTTTTGTCAAAAGAATTTACTGAGACAAATAAGGTTAGATAAAAACACCTCTGCTTCTACTGTTTATTGTATGTCATCCTTTTGCAGGGAAACAGCTTGTTCAAATCATTCATGTTGCTGCAGAAACACTGAATAGCCATCTGGAGATAAACTGAAGAAGTTCATTTGATCTTCTTCAGTATAATGAAAACCCAATACTTAACATTATTAAATTAAAAGTAGGAATAGCCATTTTCTATATGCAGTTATTTTTAACAGGTTGTATAATATATGCATATATACTGTATATATAGTATATATAGCATATATACTGTGTATAATATATTATATATTATTATATACTTTATGTATATATTGTATACAGTATATATAGTATATAAACTATATATATAGTATATATACTATATATTATTATATATTATATACAGTATATATACTATATAAAATATATCTCTAGTCTATATAGCATATATAGAATATAGAATATATATATAGTGTTAGTATATGCATGTGTGTGTGTGTGTGTGTGTGTGTGTGTGTGTGTTTGTGTGTGTGTGTGTGCATGTGCTAGTCCTGGAGCTTGAACTCAGGGCCTGGGTGTGTGCTGTCTTTGATGCTAACACTTTACCACTTGAGTCACAGCTCTACTTCTGGAGTTGTTGTTGCTGTTGCTGTTGTTAGGTTAGTGGAGATAAGATTCTCATAGACTTGGGCTTGGAAGGTGGCTCAGTGGTAGAGTGCTTGCCTTGCATGCATGAGACCCTGGGTTCAATTCCTCTGTACCACATAAGCAGAAAAAGCCCAAAGTGGCGCTGTGGCTCAAGTGGTAGAGCACTAGCCTTGAGCTGAATAGATGAGGAACAGAGCCCAGGCCCAGAGTTTAAGTCCCATAACTGACAAAAAAAAAAAAAGATTCTCATAGACTTTCCTTGTCTGGATGGGTTTGAATTTATATCTTAGCCTCCTGCATCACTATGATTACAATCATGAGCCACTGGCACCTGGCTCAAAAATATATTTTTTAAGTATATGGCAGGAAAAATTAATTATAACCTAACACAGTTGCCTTTAACTTGAAGGAAGAGTATTATGGCTCCAAATGAAATCACATAGAAGAAGTGAGAGGGTAAACTCATTTTTAATAGGTACTTTAAATCTATTGTATCAATACTAACAGTGCTTCAGTGATAGAGATGAGTGATGGAGTGTCAAATTAAATTTTTGAAATAATGTAAGATTTCATTTCACAGTATCAGACAAATGGATGATAGATCTGAGAATTTGTTTGTTGGTACTCTGGTTTTAGACAGCATTGGATTTTTAAATTGCTAACATATCCAGTGTTTTGTTAACTAAGGTATTTGCTGGACTCTTTCACTTAAAATAAAAGCCTCAAAATAGGAACCTCCAAAGTTGTCATTCACAACTTACTTTATCAGCCCACTGTCAAGGTGGGAAGCACAGATTTGAAAAATAAATAGGTCTCATTATCATTTGATATAGGTATAATTAGGGAGGGGAAGGGAATAAAGAAAATGTTTAAATATGGGTACAGTTTGACCCATTGTAACAATGAGATGTATAAGACACTTTACAATTTAGACAGGGTGGGGGGCACAGTGGTGGAAGTGGAGGCAACAATACTAGAAAAGAAATGTTCTCATTACCTTGCTCATGTAACTATAACCTCTCTGTACAGTATAAAAATTATTAAAAAATAAAAATTTAATTGTTGAACCAGTGCCTTTCTACATACCACATCTCATCTACCAACAAATTTGGGTGGCCATTTGATTTCCCTCATCTAAGAGAACTTTTCTTTTTAAATGATACTTGCCTAAAAGTTTATAACATGTTGATACACAAGGACTATTCAAAATACCAGTGTTAGTGTTTTACTCTCTATTTCAGTGGGAGATTTGTAAGCAATGGTAGTAGGTTTTTGCTCTCTCACAATGCCATAGACAACATGGTTAAATCAGGTGGAAAAATTATCATCACCTTCTTCAGAAGAAATCTAAGTAAAGCAGATCTAAGTAAATCAGATATAGATCTGATATGTAATTTTGATAGAGCAGATTTCAACCATGGCTCTTTGAAAACATTTAGTAGATCCTATCTCAAAACTTCTCACTGCTTTAGTAGGTAAGTCTAAGTTAAACAATAAATAAGATTTATTAACTCTTTAAAAAGAGGGCTGGCAACAAGTTTTTTCTTTTTCTTTTTTTTGTGCTATATAATATAGTGAAAAGTGAAATGGAAAATGACAAGAGGAAGATAATTCTGCTTTCCTATGTGTTACTTTCATTTACATTCTGTAAATTATGTATTACTAAAATTTCTGTTCTGGTTGAACATGAAAAAATAAAGAATTAGTCAAGTGAGTTCTTGTGGGATTTTCTATTATATATGAGAGTCATTGTATTGTCATTCATTAAATACAAGGAGGCATATCATAGAGTCAGACCTTGATTGGAAAAAAAATATGTATATTTCAGATGAATATATTCTTACTTTTAAACATGCTGTTAAAATAAAATCCTGATGACAGAAGTTTCCTTGCAATGAAAGAGCTCATTGAACATTTGCAGATGTGAAATAGGAAAGCACTGAGGCCTGAGACAAGTTCTCACAACTACCAGCAACACGCTTAGTCAGCAGTTGGAATTACGTAACATTTTCATTTTCTAATGAGATCTGGGGGAAGGAAAGCATAAATTGTTTACTTTGAACTTATGGTGGCTATAGGTAAAGAAAGACAGGAGAACAGAGAGGGTACAGTTTGGAAGCGAGGAGTCAGTCCATAGAAAGAAATGCTTCTTTCTCAACGGATTAGTCTAAAATGTTCATTCATGTGGTGTTGCCTTTGTGGCTAGTCTTACTTAGTTTTGAGTCAAAATTTCAACATGAATTCGGGAATATAGAGCAATGTCTCATTGATAGGGCCAATAATCTCAGTTTGTAACTGGGATTATTATTTTTTTATTGAATTGTTCATGGTTCTCTTTTTTTACTGTAAAGATACTCTAGAGATGGGTTACAGTTACATGAGTAAGATAATGAGTACATTTCCTATTGAGCATTGTTACCCTCTTTGTTTCTTCCCTATATCTCTTCCCTCCCCACCTTCCTAAATCCTCCCTCCTCCCTCACAAATTGTAAAGGTTGTTTTTAACATAGTGTCTTGTACATCGCATTGTTACAATGGGTCAACCTGTATCCTTATTTTAACATTTTGTTATTTCCCTTCTTCTCCCCGAATTAGAAAAAAAAGTATATACAAGATGCAGGGCACTGGAATCAAATACAGTGAAAACAGAGGTTATACCATGGGGGAAGAACATGCAAAAGAAGATACAACAGCAACAACAACAACAAAACACATAGAATATTAAAAATAACAGTGGCAAAGATGAAAAACTCTTGTGCCCCTATCTTAGGGTTCATTTTGCTTAGCATCATCTTATATGGTCATATATACATAGCTTTTGACTTTTTCTGCTTGCTTGGTAAGATTATCCTAGACATATATTAGTTATTCCAAATAAGGGGAAACCATGGGATGTATATTTCTTTGGGTCTGGCTTACTTCACTTAATATTATTTTTTTCCAAGTCTCTCTCTCTCTCTCTCTCTCTCTATATATATATATATATATATATATATATATATATATATATATATATATATATATATATATATATATTCTTGATCCATTCATCTACTGAGAGGCATCTGGGTTGGTTCCATGTCTTACCTATGGTGAATAATGCTGCAATAAACATAGTTGTTCTGGTAGCTTTATTTATTTTAATTTATTTATATTTTGTCGGTCATGGGGCTTAAACTCTGGGCTTGGGTACTGTCCCTGTGATCTTCAGCTCAAGGCGAGCGCTCTACGGCTTGAGCCAAAGCACCACTTCCGGTTTTCTAGTGGTTTATTGGAGATAATAGTCTCATGGACTTTCTTGCAGGGGCTGGCTTTGAACTGTGATCCTCAGATCTCAGCCTCCTGAGTAGCTAAGATTACATGCGTGAGCCACCGGCGCCTGGCAGTGGTAGCTTTAGTATGGCCTTGTTTGTGATCCTTTGTGTAAATGTCCAAAAGTAGGATTTCTGTGTCATAGGGGAGCTCTAAGTGTAGTTCCTTCAGGAACCTCCATACTACTTCCCAAAGTTGTTGAACAAGTTTACACTCCCACCAACAATACAGTAGGGTTCCCCTTTGGCCACATCCCCTCCAGCATCTGTTATTATTAGATTTCTTGATTATAGCCTTTCTAATTGGGGTGAGATGGAATTTTCACATATTTCTTCTTTTGTATTCTTCCTTGTATTTAACAAGATACTTTAGATTTATTTTTTAGTATTGTTCTTATACATTTTTATGAGTGTCTTTCATAGAATTACCATTCACAGGTAATAAAAAGCATAAAAATAAGGTTTACAAAGTTGAGAACAATATCTATCTGGTTCACCGAATCATTCATTACCATCACTTACATGGAGTAGGGCATAATATAGGAGCTCCAATAATTGCATATACTTTTTAAATTAAGTAAAGTGGTAGTTTCTTTTTTCTTTTAATGTCTTACTCAATTTTGTCGTTAAAGACGTTTAGACTTACCATAGGATACCTTGACATGGAATCCCCCTCTACTGTGTTGCCTTATTATTCTCTGTCTCTGAGGGAAGAATTCAAGGATTCAGTTACGGTGTGCACATATCACAGGGTATCTAGTATTGAAAAGTTATTAGACATTTGATTATGGAATCTTTTTTAGAAAGACTGATTGAAGGATTTAAAACAAATTTCTTATCAATCTGGATGAATAGCAAATATGTATAATTTTCTTTTGTTCTTTTTTGTTTTTGGGTCCGGTCATGGGGCCTGAACTCTGGGCCTGGGCTCTGTCCCTCAGCTCTTCAGCTCAAGACTAGCGCTCTTAACCACTTTCGGCTTTTTTTCTTTTTGCTTATGTGGTGCTGAGGAATCGAACCCAGGGCCTCATGCATGCAAGGCAAGTACGCTACCACTGAGCCACCTTCCCAGCCCCAAATATGTATAATTTTCTATGTGTGTATGTGTGTGTGTTTGGTTTTAGTAATTTTATTTATGAAAAAAAATCTTGAAATGCCTCCACTAGACAGTAGATCAGTAGATATCTATTATCAAGATTATATACTGAACTTATATATACTGAATATCTAAAACCCTAAAATATTATACCTTGGTAATTTAATTTTGTTATCAATGATGTTTGTAAGTCAACAACATTAATTTCCTTAAATCAAGAACCATACCTGCTGTTTTTCATAGTTATCTTATGTGCATAAACACAAAAGAGGTTCCTTAACAGAAAGGCATGACTGAGAAGTTCTGTTAACTGATAAATAACCTGTTTCTGTTTAAATTGCTGAATGTTATTTCCACTATTTAAAGCCATTTACATATATTTTTTGGTGGGAAAAAATGTATATTTATAATTAGTCACCTGGATTCAGTTTAGAAGATTCCAATTCTGTTGGCAACACCTAAAGCATTATAATCTGGAGCCAGTAGAACATGTGCCTTCTTCTCTTGGTCAGGTCTGATAGGGGTATTGACCTTAGCCACATCAGTGTCCTAGAGCTTCTTCAGAGCCTGTTTGATCTAATGCTTATTGGCCTTGACATCCACAATGAACACAAGTGTGTTGTTTTCTATTTTCTTCGTGGCTGACTCAGTGGTCAGGGGGTAACTTGATGATAGCATAGTGGTCAAGTTTGTTTCTCCTCGGAGCACTTTTGAGAAGGTATTTGGGCTGTCTTCGGAGCCGCAGCGTCTTGGGTCAACGAAGGCGGGTGAAGTGTAGATCTTCTTCTTTTTGTGGCTGTGGAAACCTTTCAGCACTGCCTTCTTCAAAGCCTTTTCCTTGGCTTCGGCTTTAGGAGGGGCACGAGTTTCCTTCTTCGCTTTCGGAGCCATCTTGGTGAAAAGCCCAATTATATTTTTGTATGGACCAAACAAAAGTTAAGCCATCTTTGGAAAGATGCGCTAATGTCTGCATTATGTGAATAGTATTGGACAGTATTATTTTATTCATTTCATTACAAAGTTCCAAGTATTTTTAATCTTAAAAAGTGTTATTACTTTAAATATCAAGAAGTACATGTCTTTACTCCCACCCCATGTAGGAAACAGTTACTTCACCAGAACCTGTATTCAACAATTCGATCTGTAAAGCACTTTGACTGACTTCTTTGTTAGATTACAATCTACTTTATAGGTAGTTTCTAATTTAAAATGTTGAAGTAGAAATATCTCATACTAATATTATATATATTGTCATGCTTTGGGTTGTAAATCAATTTTTGGAACATATGGTTATTAATTTTATTTTAAGCATGCTTATTAAAACACCACAGATATTAATACAGTGGATTAATTGCAGTTATACATAAGAATGCCGGATAAGGATATCCTTAATATTTTTGACATGCACTTATTAATGGGATGTAGATTCAGTAATTATGAAAGATCCTGAAGTGTTATTATTGGTGTATGTTATTTATTATGGGTAAAGTCAGCATGTATTCATTATGATAATTAAGTACAATATAAAATAACAATCTATATTCATTTAAATGGACATATAATTGCATAAAACTATTATGAATCATTTTCTAATGATTCAAAGAAGCCAAAGTCTGACAAGTGTACATGATGCTTGCATTCTAACTCCAATACACTTATGAATATCATGGTCTTGGTTACAAATAGCTTCCACATAGCCATGCTACCTATGAACTGAGCATGTGCAAACCATTACATTAACCAATAACGTGTTTTCAGACTGAAGCTTGGAATTAGCTGAAAGGAGATGAAAATTGGAACAAATTAAGCAGAAAATTAATTCAGAAATAGTAAATTAATAGGTTGTAATTGTTTCTTTTGATTGAACTTTCATTTGAAATTGAAACCTAACAACAGGAATGGGTGAAAAAATAATGTTTTAAAGTTCTAAGGAGAAAATATTCTTTCCTTAAAAACATAACAAAATCTGTTTTTCTTATTAGTTCAATTATACTGATGATATAGTAATAAAAATTCACTGGAATAATCTCAAAGTTGTCCTGATGACATATTATTTTAGCTGTGATATATACTTTCTTCATGCTTTCAATAATAGAAGTTAATAATACTCCAATTAGTTTTTATTCATAATATAAAAGCTGACTTTAAATTACTGGTATCCAAATGTATATGTTTATTTTGTTTTTGTTGGTTGTGGGGCTTGAACTCTGGGCCTGAGTGCTGTCCCTGAACATTTCAGCTCAAATCTAGTGCTCTACCACTTGAGTCACACCACCACTTTCAGTTTTCTGGTGGTTAATTGGAGGTAAGAGTCTCATGGACTTTCCTGCTCAGGTTGGCTGTAAACCACGATCCTCAGATCTCAGACTTCTAGGATTACAGGTGTGAGCCACCAACATTTAACTCACATGTCCATGTTTATTGTTGCATTCTTCAAAATAACCAATTCCTATGCTGGAACAAATCTAAAATGCACCAGGACATGATAAATTATACAAGATTCTAGGAATTCACACACAATGGAACCAAAAGAGGATATCCTTGAGGAACAAATACAAAAGTGCAATGCTTATGTGCCTCTGATCCTCAGAACCACATCAGCAGAAAAAGCTGGAAGTAGAGCTGTGGCTCCAGTAGTAGAGCCTTGAGCTGACAGTGCCCAGGCTCAGAGTTCAGGCACCACGACTGACAAAAAACAAAAAAACAAAACAAGAAACAAAACAAAAAAACACTTTAGCGAATGGAAACAAACTAATTAAATAACCAAATCATCAAACTTATCAATTTGCCCAGTAGGTAGCATGTATACATAATGGAGTTTTAGTCACTTAAAGTAAGAACTAACACAGCATGTAAAGGATTTTTGGAGGAAAATAGAAAATATCATGTTAAGTTAGTCTCAGCAAGACAGTCATTATATGTTTTCTCTCACACATACAATTTAAGTGAGGGACACAGACATGAACATAGCATGATGACTATTGGAAATGTGGAATGTAAATTTTGGAGGAAGAAGAAGTATAAGAAAGAAGAATAGAGTGAACATGCTCAACGTATGCATGTATAGAAATGTCATAATGAAATACTTTACTTTGTAACTATTAATGCATTCTCATTAAAAAAATAATCACTTGAACTTCCAATCCTTTCTTTAAAAATTTTTATTTATTTATTTTTTATTTTGAAGAGGATGTACAAAAGGGTTACAGTTTCAAATAAGGTATAATAAGTACATTTCTTGTCAAACTTGTTACCCATTCCCTCATTTTTCTACCTCCCAATTCTCCCACCCCCAGGTTGTACATATCAGTTTTAACATATTGTCTTGTGTATATGCTGTTGCATTGGTTCTTGTATCACCATTTTGTTGTAGGTCCAGACCTTCATTTGTGATTTCACTTATTAAGAAAGCTATTCCTGCCTGGTGCCAGTGGCTCACAGCTCTAATCCTAGCTACTCAGGAGGTTGAGATCTGAAGATCATAGTTTAAAGCCAGCCCAGGCAGGAAAGTCTGTGACACTCTTTTTTTGAATATATTTTTATTGTAAAGACACTGTACAGAAAGGTTATAATTACTTGAGCATTGTTACCTCCTCCTTTGTTTTTCCCCTATAATCCCTTTCCTCCCCACCTCCCCGACTCTTCTCCTCCCCCAAAGTGTAAAATTTGCTTTCAACAGTTTTTTGTACATCTTATTGTTACAATGGGTCAACCTATATCCTTATTTCAGCATTTTGTAATTTCCCTTCTCCTCTCCAAATTAGAAAAAAATGTATATACAAGTTGCAGAGCATCAGAATCAAATAGAGCGAAAACAGGTGTTATATCATGGGGAAAGAACATACAAAAGAAACAAAAAAAAATGTAGTGCATTATAAGTACGTTAAAAAAAACAATAGCAAGAAAGATAAAACCAGTTGTGTCCCTATCTTGGGATTCATTTTGCTTATTAGCATCATCTTGTATGGTCATATGTACATAGCTTTGGAATTTTTCTGCTTGTCCTAGACATATACAGTTATTGTAAATAAAGGAAACAGTGGGACCTATGATTTTTGGGCCTGGCTTATTTCACTTAATATATTTTTTTCCAAATGGGGCAGTGTCATTCCTTCTGATGGAGGCATAGAATTCTATTATGCATATACATTATATATAATATATATACAACATATATGTATATATACCGTACGTACTTCATATATTTATATGCTATATGCCAAATTTTCTTGATCCATTCATCTACTGAGGGGCATCCAGGTTGGTTCCATATCTTAGCTATGGCAAATAATGCTGCATTAAATATAGTTGTTCTGGTAGCATTAGTATAGCCTTGTTTGTGTTCGTTGGGGTAAATACCCATAAGTGGGGTTTCTGGATCATAGGGGAGCTTTATGTATAATCTTTTGAGGAACCTCTGAACTGCTTTCCACAATTATTGGACAAGTTTGCACTCCCACCAACGATGCAGTAGAGTTCCCTTTTGGCCACATCCCTTCCAGCATCTGTTGTTATTAGATTTCTTGAGTATATCAATGTTGTCTGGATTTGCATTTCTTTTATGGCTAGAAAAGTTGATCATTTATTCATGTGCCTGTTCGCCATTCTTATTTCCCCTTCAGAGAAGTCTCTCTTTTAGTCTTTAGCCTGCTTATCAAACAGGAGTTTGTTTCTTTGAGGATTTGCTGTTAGGGGTGTTACATCCATTTTTTATTTCTTTGTTTTTCCCCTACCATCCCTTCCCTCCCACCTCCACAACTACATCCCCCCTCCCTCCATGCCTAAATTGTAAAGTTTGTTTTCAACCTACTGTCTTGTATCTCTGGGGAGTTATTTTTTTGAATTCTAAGTATATTTTAGATCTGAGACACTTATCTCCAATTAACCACCAGTAAACAGGAAGTGGCACTGTGGCTCAAGTGGTATAGTGTTAGCCTTCAGCTGAAGAGCACAGGAACTGAGCCCAGGACCAGAGTTCAAGTCCCACAACCAACTAAAAACAAAAACAAACAAACACACGCACACACACACACCAAGCTCCTTATTGTAAGGTTCTTGCACATGATTTAGACAGGAAAGAATTTATTGGGGGGAGAGCAAACTGTAGACCTGCACAAGATGGAGAAGTGCAGGGGCTACACCAAATGGAAGGTGCTGGGGTTGCAAGGGGTGCAAGGGATGTAGGGAAAGGGAAGAGAAAGGGGCATTATACACACACACACACACACACACACATATAAATTAATGCCATCCCTAGAGTTTGAACTCAGAGGTTTTTTGCTCTATTACTTGAGCCACAACTGCACTATCAGGTTTTGGTTTTTTGATTTTTTTTAATGCAGTTGGACATAATAGTCTCATGGATTTTACTGCCTTGGCTGTCTGAACCACAATCCTCATCTCTAAGCCTATTTTAGCCTCCTGTGTAGTTAGGATTACAGACATGAGCCACTGGTGCCTGGCATAAAAAGGTTTTTTCAATCAAAACAGCTTGGTACTGGCACAAGAACAGACCTGAGGAGCAATGGAATAGATCTGAAAACCCAGAAATGAACCTACAGACCTATAGCCATATAATCTTCGATAAGGGAGTTAAAAAAGTAGAATGGAAGAAAGACAGCCTCTTCAATAAATGATGCTGGCAAAATTAGTTAATCACTTACAGAAAACTAAAGCTAGATCCTTATATATTACCCTGCACCAGAATCAACTCCAAATGGATCAAAGACCTTGAAGTCAAAGTAGACATCCTGAAAACATTACAGGACGGAATAGGAGAAACCCTAGGTCTCCTTGGCACAGGCCAAAATTTTCATAATAAAGACCCAGAAACAACAAATCAAAGAAAGGTTGGAAGAATGGGATTGCATGAAGTTGCAGAGCTTCTGCGTGGTAGTGGACATAGCTAGCAAGATCAATAGAAAACCCTGAGATTGGAAAAAGATCTAGCCATACAATGGACAAGGGTCTCATTTATAAAATATACCTGGAACTCAAAAAATAAATCCCCCAACAACAAATCCTCAAAGAAACAATACCCTATAAATAAGTGGACTAAAGACTTACAGAGAAACTTCTGTGAAGAGGAAAGAAGGATGGCCAATAGACACATGAAGAACATCTCCAGCCATAAAATAAATGCAAATCAAAACAACATTGAGATACCACCTCACCCCAGTTAGAATGACTATAATCAAGAACCCTAATAACAACAGATGCTGGAGGGGATGTGCACAGAAGGGAACCCTACATTGATGATGGGAGTGGAAATTTGTTGAACCACTTTGGAAAGTAGTATGGAGGTTCCTCAAAAGACTCCACATAGAATGTCCCTATGAGTCAGCAATTACACACTTTTGGGCATTTACCCAAATGTTTACAAACAAGACCACAGTAAAGCTAACAGCACAACTATGTCTATTGCAGCATTATTTACCATAGCTAAGATATGGAACCAACCCAGATGCCCCTCAGTTGATGAATGGATCAAGAAAATTTGGTATATATACACAATGGAATTCTATGCCTCCATCAGAAAGAATGGCATTGCCCCATTTATTAGGAAATGGAAAGACTTGGAAAAAATTATATTAGGTGAAGTAAGCCAGGTCCAAAGAAACATAGGTCCCATGGTTTCCCTTACTTGCAATAACTAGTATATGTCTGATACAAGCAGAAAAGGTCAGATAAGGTGATGTTAGGGAAATGAACCTTAAGATATGTATTCAAATGTTTTTTTTTTCTTTCATGCAATTGTTTCTAACACATTTGTAAGATTATTTCTTTGTTGCTTTGTGTGTCCCTCCCCCACGGTATAAACCCTGTTTTCACTGTATTTGACCTTGGTATAATTTGGGGAGGGGAAGGGGAAAAGCATTATTTAAATAGGGATAAAGGTGGACCCATTACAACAATGAAATATACAAGATGCTATGTCAAAAAGCAAAGATTACAACTTTGGTGGAGAGGTAGTAGTGGAGATTGGAGGGCAGGGATGGTAAGGGAAGAACAAAGGAGGAGGCAGCAATGTACTCATTAAGAAATGTACTCATTACCTTGCTCATGTAATTGTAACCCCTGTGTACCATATGTTCACAATAAAAAACTTATTAATAAAAAAAGGTTTTTCAAAAATACTTATTCATTAATTAGTTATACAAAAAGGTTTTAATTCCAAAAATCAAGTTATTAGTATAATTCTATCATTCTTCCCCTTCTTTCCCCTTCCCATCTCTAACCTCAAGTTATGCAGTTATTCTTAGTAAGAAACCTTTAATATTTCCCTTCATGAAATTCATGTAAAGTGAGATTATTTTCAACTTCAATACTGTTATTGAAGATAATTCCATTTCCATTAAGCTCTCAGGGCATGTGTTTGCCAATTTGTGACACTAATGAAAATTTAATTAAATAATCTTAAATACATGTAATACAGAGTCAGATGAAAAAATTAAGTTCCAGTTATTCACTTGCAACTACTTAATTTATGTTGGATTCTACTGTTTTTTAAATTGAAAGTCAATAACCTGGAAAGGAAAAGCATATTCACTAGAGATTGTATTAGAAATTATACACCTTGATCAATTGCATGATTAACTACTATGACTACTTAATTTTTTTGCAGCCTCTTGTGCATTTTTTCTTTTAAAAATATGTGGATCAAGTATATATGGATGAATGCCAATTTAAAGTTAGAAGAAAGTTATTAATAGTTTTAGTTTTAACTGAAAACAAATGTGAGCAAAGATATCAAAAACTAATTTTAGTAATGATCTATCTAGTTCTATTGTACTTCAGTTATTTGTCTGTCTCATATACAAAGATATTTTTAAATTACATCCATTTTAACATAGTCAAAGAGATCATGAAAATTATATCTTAACCTTGGGTTTTATACTTTAGACTCACACAAAAACTTAAGTTTTTATCTTCTTACTATTAAAATATGTAAAAATAATTTTCCTCAAACCTAGAATTTTGTAGTATGTAAACTTGTGAACTTATTGAGGAAGATAAGCCAGAAAATGACAACCTACTCTCAGTGATTGTTGGATTTTCTCACAGCTAACAGTTTGTAGTTCACGGATTTTAATCCATTGTTTTACAAAGAGGCATATTGTCATCTTGAGATTTTAAAAGATTTTACAAGATTTTGAAAAAGATAAAAATATACTGATGACTTTCAAATTTCCCCAAAACTAGTAAGAAACTAAATGTAGACTATATTAAAAATATGAGGGAAAATCTACTGTTAACCTAGAGATATGAAACATATACATATGAAGACAGGATAAAATACTAATAATTTAAATCATAGTCATGGGACAGATATTCTTGCTCTTCCACAATTATCTTAAAATTCCACCAGCTTAATGGATACCAGTGGCTCTTGTCTGTAATCCTATCTACTCAGGAGGCTGAGATCTGAGGATCACAGTTTCAAGCTGGCTGGGTCAGAAAAGGCCATGGGACTTGTAACTCAAATTGTCCACCTGAAAGCTGGAAGTGGAGTTGTGGCTCAAACTGGTAGAGTGCTAGCTTTGAGTAGAAAAGCTCAGGGATAGCACACAGTCCCTGAGCTCAAATACTACCAACAACCAAAAACAAATAAACAAAGAAAGAGAGAGAAAAACGAAATTCTACCAACTATGTGATAAATATTAGGGGATAAGCTTGTTAGGAATTGATGGGATCATGTGGGCAGAGCTCTCCTAAATAGAACAAGGGTTTTACAAGACACCCCAAAGAGCTTCTTTCTTTCTTTCTGATTTCCTCTATATAAGGATAAAATCACAGTCAGCATTCTGCAGCCCAGAAGATGGCTTTCACCGGAACCTAAACATACTGGTCTTCAGCTTTAGTCTTCTATCATTCCAAAATATAAAATAATAATAACAACTGCAATAATAATAATAATACTTCTGTTGCTAATGAAGCACCCAAATAGTTCAGTTTGGTCCTTTTTCTTTTTTTTTAATTTTAGTTGATGAAGGGTGTTGCAAAATCTTATATGTAGCCAATGCTGGCCTCAAATTCATAAACCTTACTCTTCACTGTGAAATGTTGGATTTATAGGCATACATTAATAACCATATCCTATTTTGTTTCATTTGCATTTATTGTTTTATTGTTTTTTCCTATTGATGAAGATTAAAACTATTTTATTAACAAAAATTACACAATTAATTTACTTGACAACATAACACCATATCAGGTTTTCAGTTTTCCTTGTGATTTTAACTTTATTTGTGTTTCCAATCATGTCTGGAAGTGATAATGGACTTACTTACAATGTAGCTTTTTTTGAGCTAGTTACACATCAGACCTAGCCTTACTTGATGAGCATCATGTTTGGTCTATTATCTCTATTTTTATTATATTGTTTGGTAAGGGTAAAGTTAAATACATTTTCTTGCTTTAAGATAGTTACTTTTCTCTCCCTACAATGTTACACTTATCTCCAACATTTAATAATTTAATAAGTATGTGTTCACTTAATGAATTTAAATTCATGAATAATGGTAAGAACTGTGTTTTGGCAAATACCTTCCAATTGGCAAGAAGAATAGGAATAATGTATTAGAAGTGATACTATGCCATGCTTTGTCTAAGGTCATACTTTTCAATATTCTAAAGCTTCTGTTATTGATGTTTTAAAAATAGTTATTACCTTTAAATAGTTCTATACAAGGATTTCAATTCAACATGTCAGTTTATGTTTACAATTAATTTTGATCATTGTCATCCTTATATCATTCTCTCCTCCCTTCCCATCTTTCCCAACTGTACTCATCCCCTCACATTTCCTGAGTTCATTTTCAAGCATATACATTGAGTATTATGACTTTTTTGACTTTGTAGGTTTTTAAAACAAATATTATAATCTTTAAGTAGTTGAACAAAGTGGTTTCAATCAAAAAAGCAGTTTGTAAATAAATAAATGCACATAAGCATAAATGCATCTTGATTAATGTCACTTTTCCATTATTATTCTTATATTTCCCAGTCTTCCCCACACACTCAAATTATGCAGTTATATTTTCACATATGTACGTTGAATATATTTCCCCCTCCTCCCCCATCCTTACTCTCTCCATCTGTTGCAATAACTTTTGACTGCAGTATTGTGGTAAAGTCTCATTAATTATGCCCAATTGAGAAATAAAATGGAAGTCTAAATTATGAACATTTAAGAAAAAAACCTTTAAATAACATCCACGTGCATGTAACAATCTGCTGACAGTAATTGAGGAATGTGAACAATAATTAAAATTAGAAACAAAATTAGAGCCTAAAATACTCATGAGTAAAAATTATTTTACTTTTATTAAACTTAATATTTGAAAATCATTGCTCTGAAGGCTTAAAATAATTTATAACTCATACTTGAAAGTTAAAACATTACCCAACATATGCTCTTAATTTTACTAGACTATAATTAAGGGAATTCCTATTTTCATTGTTTGCCTAGATTATCATATTTTTATTCAAATTAAATATATTTTAATTGTTGTTAGAATAGGTTATTTATGTCAAATACTAGTATTTTAAACATTCTTTTCCAAGACAGTCAGCCATTTCAGTTCTGTAGACAGCTGATCCTAATAAGAAATGATATAATTGTGATCAACACTATTATATACCTATCAAGGTGTATATCACTTTTATTTTCTAAGATAACATTTAAAATCAGTTTAAAATCATGAAATTTTCCACATGTATTTAAAATAGTATCGATAAAATTTTTACTTACATTTATTTACCTGTTATCTCCTAAGTTGCTTTTTTCGCCATATTTTAAATATTGATTTATTTGCTCATTTTCGACCAATTGACTCTAAAAAGTAACAATCAAAATCTATGGGGAAATAACAATCTGGCACTTAGCAGAGATGTGCAGACCTTGTGAAGGTATTTCTGAGAAATTTATATTCTTACAGAAATAAGAGAGATAGATTGAAGTGTCAGATGTATACAACTACAACTCTGTTACACTCAGAAAAATAGAAAGGCCATAGAAGAATAAGAAATGACAGCACATCATCATTTTAAGAGACTAAAATGGGACAATTTTAGGAGCCAGTCAAATTACTTAGGAGCAAAATAGAGAGATTTTAAGAAAGAGCACCATCCATGTGCTGGTGGCTTGTGCCTATAATCTTAACTGCTTGAGAGGCTGAGATCTAAGGATCATGACTTAGAACCGTGATAAATCTAAACTTCTAGTAAACTAAAAATTCACCTTAAGACCAGGGAAAGAAATGCAAAAGAAACCTAAAATAAGTTTAAAGTAGTTAATAATAATGAGAGTAGAAATTGATAAGATTTAAACTATAAAGAACTATAGAAAAAGTTTGTCACATGTCAACACTGAATTATTTTCACCGGTGTTTAAGCAGAAAACAATTACAAAAATGAAAAGCTATTTATGAAACAAGTTATTTCTCCATATGTTAATTAACAATGCCAAACTTGAACATAAGAAGCCCAGGACCCAGGAATAGGCAAGCATACACTCACACACACACACACACACACACACACAAGTATGAATATACAAAATAGCACACACACAGTGGTGGGGTGGATAGATTCAATAAGAACCAGAATCAATAAACATCAGCTGGAGTACAAGTGAAAGTGCATGAGGATATGAGGCTTGTTTCCATTTGTGTGAGAGAAGAGTTTTGGAAACAAGACTGCATTTTCAAGGAAAGACTTGGTGCTGTGGAAAGAATCTTGAGGAACTGTGACATGAAGAGGAAAAAAAAACAACCAAGTTATTTCTCTTGTTGCTGTTTTTTTAAATTTTATTTTATTTGTGAACATGCTGTACAGAGGAGTTACAATTACATGGGCAGGATAATGCGTACATTTCTTACCAAGCATTGCAGCCTCCTCCTTTGTTTACCCTTCACATCCCTTCCCAGCCTCCCCCCTCCCCCCCAATCCCAATCCTTCTCCTTCCTCCCCCTTCCCCCCCCCTCCCCAGCACCAACGTTGTAAAGCTCGTTTTGGACATGACAACTTGTACATCTCATTGTTGCAACAGGTCCACCTGTATCCTTAAACAACTGGTTTTTCCCATCTCCTCCACAAGTTATACTGACATCAAATATAGTGAAAGCAGGGGTTATACTGTGGGGGAGGGACATACAAAGCAACAAAGAGATAATCATATAAATGCGTTAGAAACACATGCATGAAAGAAAAAAAACATTAAAATACACATCTATTTTTTAATACCAAGATATAAAGCATATTTTTGTAAAATAACACACTTTTTGAAATTTATTTTATTATCATTAAGAAGTACTCTAAGAAGATTCAGTTCCATATGTCAATTTAAGTAAAATGCATCTTGATCAATGTCATTCATTCTATCATACTTTTATACACTTTGATTATTGAAATAGGTTGGTAAACAGACAAGAATTATATAAATGTTATTCAAAATATGTGATCAAAGTCTTTATGACAGTAAGGTAAATGCATTAAGCAGGAACCTATACATAAGTCATTTATGTCTTCAATTTTATGAGGTAAATGAATGAATTTTAAGGCATTAAGTGTTTTCAAAAGAAAGCACAGAATTAAAAAAAAATCCAAGACAATCATTTTATTCTCTGGTACCAGCTAAATCCAGTAATAAAATAATAAAATAGGCATTTACTTACTTTTACAAATTAACTTATACTATTTGATATTTATTATTGATATTTATCCACATTTATATTTATATTCCTTTTTCCATCTTAAGTCTTATCTTATTAGAATATAGATGTATTGAAATCATGTAGTAGACTTACAAATCCTATATTTTCTCTAAAATTATGTTGACCTATCTGTATTTAACATAATCATGTACAAGAAAAGGATTAGATGAATGAATGGTCAATCAAGGTTACTTGTTACAAAGTGCTAATTGGGCTTGTTTACTCTAGCTGCATCTTTGTGAGCCAGGATATATTTGCTAAGCTCACAGCACATTTATTTTAGTATGATTAGGAGGAACAGCTGTTTTTTTGTGAGTTAGTGAACATACTTAAGGTGAATTCTATTATGGGCCAAAGGTCTGCACCCCTCTAAGAGGGCAGATGGATAAATGTTTGGTTTATGGTACCAGAAGGAGATATGACTCTGAATTAGAAATTTCAGTTCACCTTATCATCAACTGGGTAAAACTCCATATGCCTCTGTGCTATCTTGATAAAGCTCTACTTAACCTTATGTCTTCCCTGCTCATTATTTTAAATTATGCTTGCAAAATAAAGGTAGGTTTATAATTCATTCTTAATTCCAGATGCAGAGAGCACGTTCTTTGATAATTAGGCTGTTAGTTCATCTTAATTATTTTTGAAATTTATTTTCTCTTTTCATTTCCTAGCCAAGAAAACTACAAGTAGAAATCAGCTTCTAATCCTGAAAGAAATATTGTGAGGATATTTTGTATGTGTGTGGTTGTGTGTGTGTATGTGTGTGTGTGTGTGTGTGTGTGAGAGAGAGAGAGAGAGAGAGAGAGTGAAAATCCAAGATTATAAAATTCTTCACACTTTTTTGTGTTTATGGTTGCACACCTCATTGCACAAAGTGTGCACTAATATACCATAAGATGTGAGACTCTGGGATTGGGTGATATTCATATGGTTCACACAGTGGAGGCAGCTGTTTGGTGCCAATTATGTAGTAATAAGATTGAGCAGCTGCCAAAAGTAAAAACCAAGCTTGACATGAAAGCAAGCAAGAAGAGATGCTCTGAATGCCTCCATCTTCAAAGACAAGTAAGGGCCTGTCAATATTCTGTAGATAGTAATTGGAGCCACTATATAAAACAAAGACACTGTCTTCATATGTGATCATTTTAACCATAATAAAAATTCATTCTATAGGTTCTCTAGACTTTGCAAATGGCTTTTATATATATGATTTAAATGTATAATACTATTTATATCAAATAATCCCACTGAATATACACACAGAAGAAATGAGCTAAACACAGACTACCTTACTTGTATTAAAAGAAAAAATCATAGCCACCTCTTCGGCACAATGAAACAGATGTTTATAATTTTTTCAATGAATTTCTAAAATGACTAGAGACAGGAAATGAAGGAAATTATAACTAATTTAAGCTCTGGGAAATATGTAGACAGGCTATAATTATCTATTATTAAAGCAACTACTATAAAGAACTACAAACTCCCATGTAGTAGTTTTATCCATTGGATGAAACTTTTTCATTGCAGTGAGATGACATCTATAGTCTACAGATTATATTTATAGTGCATATTTCCATCTCTTTTTCAAGATTTTTTCCAATTATTTATTGATTTGTATACATTTAAACTTTGTATATACTTTAAAAATATAGCTGTGGTAACTAGTGGTAACTAGTATTGAGGGAGAGCTTTCAACCTGCTTAATAAAAGGATAAATGGCAAAGACACTGAAAAAAGAAAAGTAATGGCACATTCAACACAGAAATATAGTCTGAGTAATAGTGTGTACATTAAGAAATACTCATTATGTCCCATTCTATTGTTAAATAAAATATCAGAAACTTAAAATATCCAAACTTTCTCAAAGTTTTAAGAAGAAAAAAATATTTTTGTGTTAGTAAATGTTTTTGTTAGTAAAAACTCTGAGTTTCCAATTGTTACATGTCTGAGAGAACACAATCTGATGGTTTATACTTATTGCATTTCTAAAACACCTATTTGCCCTTCTTGAGATGTGTAGCTTGAGGACTTGAGGTTTTAAGTACGTTAGAATTCCGAATGTGAAATATTGGGTTAATAGTGAACAGAACTTGTATTGGGCATCTTTGTGAGGATAGAATTTAGGCACAAGAAATCCTTCATACTCTATGCGCTGTCATTTATATTAAAGACTACTAGCCTTGGGCTGGGAAGGTGGCTCAGTGGTAGAGTGCTTGCCTCGCATGCATGAGGCCCTGGGTTCAATTCTTCAGCACCACATAAGCAGAAAAAAGCCAGAAGTGGCTCTGTGGCTCAAGGAGTAGAGTGCTATTCTTGAGCTGAAGAGCTGAAGGACAGCGCCCAGGCCCAGAGTTCAGGCCCCCAACCGGACCCTCCCCCCCCAAAAAAACTTCTGGAAGTAAGGAAAGTTGTACAGAAATAAACGATAAATTTGTGGAAGAAAAACCACAAATAATTAAAGAAGCTTGAATTTACAAGAAAAATCTCAAAGGAGATCAAAATAAAAGTAAATTAAAATTTAGTTGAAAAAATGAGATTCAGTAAAATGTTAAATATATGTAACTTCTAAAAGAGGAAAATGAAACAGAGGAAGAACAATTCAGAGATGATCAAAGGTGTCTGTCTCAAATGATAAAAGTCTTGTGCTAACCGATTGCAAGGCTCTAAAAACCTAGTTGCTTCCAGACAGAACTAACATGAATTATTATGTTGATTACTAAAGATATCTATACTGATGTAGAAGGGGTTAAGGACATTATCCACTTGTATAAGACTGACCACTCTTATGCTAAGAGACCTCAATACAAGCTTGCAGATTTGGTCATTTTTATTTCCATCTTCCCCCTATGAAAGGCTCATTTAAGTATGTTCCTAGTTAACTAACCTCTAGAGCTGTGTAAGGCAATGAGAAATTCCTGGAACCCTGGCATTGTCACCAAAATCTGATGACATATTTTGATAAGCCAAGTCAGTAGAACTGATGATCAAGTGATTTGATTTGATTTTTCTGATTCTGGTGAGCCTTCCTGACTCCTTATCCATACAGGGGACTGCTATTTTACATTTACTTTCTCTTTCAAGGCTATTATCTTGCAAATGTTTTGTAACAGTGGAGATTTACTTATCCTCTCTTTTGTGTCCAGTATGACAAGTAATCATACATCAACTTGTCCTGTGTATTCTAAAATATATGGTTGACATGTAAAGATTTGGAACTTTCAGGATTTTTTTCTCCATTCATTTTTATTCTTGTTTGTACTAAGATAGATTTACTGTTCAGGATCATTTGGAAGTTTTGTTATTGTAGTCAGCCTAATGGAATGTAACATTCTATAATTCTTACACTTAAGTAAGTCCAAAGGGCTAAATGCATAAAAATCCAAATGAAAGTAAAGCTTGCATAAGAATTGCAGTCATATATTGACTGATGATATTTATTGATTTTATTCTGTCTTATATAGTTTGGGTAAAAAACAAACATGGTAGAAAGGAACTAGTAGTTAAGAGATGAGGATCTGTAAAAACAAAAAGGTTATATTGTAAAAAAATGCATTTTGTAATATTAAAGTATTTTGTATGTAAATAAGCTTTTGTCCTATAAACAAAGGATTATTGAAAATGCAATCATGTCTGTATGCTCAGATACAAGTAATGGAACATGGTAGGGAATGAGGAGACATTCTCTGATTTAAATGTTTTACGTGGTAAGGGAAGTTTTAGTCTTAAGGGTCTGAAAAATTGGAAAAGAAAAGAACAAAGCCAAATGAGTAAAAGCAGGTCATAGAGGGGTTTTGTTAGGTTGGGGTAGGGTTCATGATATATCATTACTTTAAAAAAAATGCTGCCACAGTAAATTTGTAAACAATTATTGGAACTATCTGCCTGAACCACCGATAAACCTAGGATTCCTAATAAAGTTTGTGATTACTTTCATTGGGTTTTGCTTTTTGTTTCAAATGGTCTCTGGAAATGGAAGGACTGAAGTAGCTGTATAGGTATTTGGGAACATCTCCCTTGTCTTCCCTCTTTGCCTGTTGGTGTAAGGATACAACTTATTACATTTGGCTTACTCTAGTGAACTCTTTAACACTTAAATTTTGTTTCAAAATAGACTATTTTCAAATACTGTCAAGTTTATAAGTATTTTATGTATTTAAAAAGTGAATTACTAGAAGGGAGTTGATAATTCATAAGTTTATGATTTATTTACATACCGTATTTTTTATGAAAGCTATGTTATATACATTTTCAAAACATTTTTATATCAAGATAATATATTTCATGTGGTATGTCACATTTTCTTCATTATTACTTTTTACATTTTTATTAGCATCCATTTGCCTCATTGTAAGGTTTCATTGTGACCTATTCATTTATATATATAATGTATATTGTATATATTCATATATACACTATATTGTATACATTCATATATACTATGTATATTGTATTTATTATATATATTCATATATATATGTACAATATACCTTGACCAAATCAGTCCCTCTGTAATTGTTCCTCATCTCCTTATCCCAAGTAAATCCTAAAAATCTTTATTGTAGCTTTTGTACACATATAAATGTGTACAAAATGTTTTGACTATGTTCATTCTTCTTCCTCCTCTCCATTTACCCTACTACTTCCATCAAAACCTTAATTTCATACATTCATTTTGTATGCATGTATATGTATGTATATGTGAGATATTTGTTTACAACATATGCATATGTTCAATTTATATGCATTAATTTACTTGAATTGTATTAAACATTTACTCTAGCCTTCTCTATATCTACTACCTATTATTATTCAACAGCTTTCAGTGAGTTTCATTTTTTTAATCTTTCTATTTCAGTATTATTCACTCTGTAACATTCTCTCTTCCTTTCTATTTTCCTCAAATGACCCTACAATTACAAGGAGTTTCTCCCTCTATCTTTCCCTCTCTTGCTTCTCTCATTATATACATTATCACATATATTTATATAATAAGATATATGTGAATATATACATATATTCTGTATTATATTTCTATCTATCTATCTTTCTATCCGTCTGTCTGTCTGTCTATCTACTTACACACATATCTATCTATTAGGAAGATAGATGCAGGATCCTGTGTGTAATTACATACATGTTTATCATATAGGTCTAACCTCTACAGAGGAGAGAAAACATGGAACTTT
Organism: Dipodomys ordii; assembly: GCF_000151885.1. Taxonomy (NCBI): domain Eukaryota; kingdom Metazoa; phylum Chordata; class Mammalia; order Rodentia; family Heteromyidae; genus Dipodomys; species Dipodomys ordii. The sequence goes on along the minus strand of NW_012267275.1, from coordinate 11,427,943 downwards.
TGTGCTTGAAGTTATTTCACTTTTACCGTGATGAACTACTTCAAATTTATTGCATCCATCATACTGTGATGTGGATATATATATATATATATATATATACATATATACATATAGCAGATTTAAGAATAGGCTTCCATAACAATGTGTCATAGAATGTGGGATTTATAAACAACAGAAATTTATTCCTCATGGTTGTGGAGCCTAGAAATTTTCACTCAGTGTATCAACATAGTGAGGGAAAGTTTATAGTGAGGGTCTTCCGTCAAATTAAAACAATAATTTTCATTATGTCTCATACAGTAAAAAGAGAGTGAGCTAAATTACTAGTTTCTACTTGTAAGGAGTATAATCTCTACTGTGAGAACTCTACCTCTGTAATTTAACTATTACTAAAGCTTGTATCTCCAAATAATGCCATATTACAAGAAGATATTTTTCATGGAGAATAAAAACATTCCAAACTTTTTTTTTATTAGTCATGGGGTTTGAACTCTGGGCCTGTGCACTATCCCTGAGCTCTTCAGCTCAAGGCTAGCACTCTACCACTTGAGCCACAGTGCCACTTCCGGTTTTCTGGTGGTTTATTGGAGATAAGGGTCTCACGGAATTTCCTGCCTGTGCTGGCTTTTAACCGTGATCCTCAGATCTCAGCTTCCCGAGTAGCTAGGATTACAGGCATGAGCCTCCAGCACAGTAAGCATTACATTTAAATTTCTAATATACTGTTTTAATGTGAATTTATTTAATATAATTTATGTGAATCTGAAAATGTTCCACCTTTATTGTAATAGTGTTCAGCTTATTTGCCTTGTGTTTATTAGATTGATATGATTATTATATAATTTTATCATTACACATGTTCTATTGTACATACTGAAATCTAACATTTTATTCCATTAAATACAATAAATTTAATATTCAGTCCTGGTACTTTGCAGTAGGGTTAATTCAAAGATTATTTTTAGGATCTATCTTAATTTGTTAGGTATACTGCAGAAAGTTTGATAAGGCTGATTTATAACAAGGAACAGAAATTTATTTCTTGCATTTCTGTTTTTTTGAATGTTCACATTGTTAACCATGATTGTGTTCTGTGAGAACCAACATCCTGGATTATGTCATTTTTCTGTACCATCATAGAGTAGAAAGAATTATTTCTCTAGGTTGAATGTATAAGGGTACTGATCTCATTAATGAGAGTTTCACCCTCACAGCCTGAACATCTTGCAAAGGACCCACATCCTATAAATATCTCCTGAGGGTTTACAATTTCAGCATATAAATTTAGGAAGAAAATACAGACCATATCAAGATATATAACTTTTCTTGTGAATTCCTTGTATAGTATGTTAATTTTAATTGTAGGTAGAATTTCTGAGTGTGATATAATAATTACTTCTTTGGTTAAGTTGTAGCATATTTGAAATGATCATCAGATAAATGCTCCTGTGGTTTTTGTATCTTCTCTTTAAATTCCATAATATTGACTAGAGGAAGACACAAAGAATGAAACAGAGATCCTATTGTCTTGAAAGAAACCGAACATTTATGATTTGCTTGTGCTGGTGATACATCAAAGGAATAAAGGTGTCCTCGAGAGGAAGAATACAATATTTGGCAATAGTTACCAGGAAAATTGAAACTTCTGTCCTAGATTTAAAGTCAACTATATTTGTCAAAACAAATATGCATAGAAGATGATCCTGGGCATTACCTAGATCCTGAAGCCCATTATCATTATTTCAAACAAATAAAAATTTTCACAGACCCTGCTAGTTTACACTCAGACATCTGATAATGTATTGTATGAGTAGTACCTTTGACATTCATGTTATTATACAAGTATATGGTGCTGTGTAATTCATGATAAACAGAATTTATGCCTTACCAGAGTCTGAGGAGTCCAAAATAAAGGACTTGATGACATAGTATGAATTCGAGGGCAAACAATTTTTGTTAGGTCCCAAACCCCAATATCTCTCTTTGCAAATACTTTCTGACATGAACTTATCATAGGACAAGCATTCAAATTTTAGTCAACAATGAATTTATATTTGTAAGCCACTGGGTTTATGCTATGATAGTAAATAGTGTTATAAAATAAGACACTGATCTTTTCTGACTAACTAGGTGATTTGGAATATTTATCTCTATTTCAACGTTGTTAAAATTTTAAGTAATTGCATCTAGAGTTAGAAGCCAGACATGTTGCTAAGCATATTCCAGTACAGCAGAAATCCCCACAGAGTACAAGATTTAGCAATCCCAAAGTAAGTCTTGTCAGGAACAAGAAACCATGCACTAGGCTGTTTCATTAGAATTATATCGAATTCAAACAGGAACATTAAATTTGAATATAAATCTTGTGACCCTAAAGAATTTTCTGATATGTAAAAACTTTCCTTGTGATACCAGTGCACTACAAAATGTTATATAACTAGTAGTACTATTTAGGATTGACAAACTGAATCTTCCATATCTTACATAGTATGTGTCAAAGTAGGTATGATACTAATGAGAAATCCTTGCACACATGAATCAAAGACTTTATATTTTAGAAAAGTCTTCTAAAAATATGCAACCTCTTTCAAATGGCTTAATTTTTCTTTAACTTTTAGAAGTAGTCTTTTTATATGTTAGGCTCTCATAGATGCATTTACTGTTTATCTTCGGAGGAATTTAGGAGGAATTTAATATTTACCTTCTTGATTTTTCTAATATTCAATTCCCTTTCTCATCCCAAAGCTTCCTAGATTTCTGAGAGAATAGTAATAAATGAAGAGGAGGCTGGGTGCAGTAAAAAATTAAATGCATATTTTATGAAATTAAGAAAAGTGAGGGGTGGGCGCCGGTGGCTCACGCCTGTAATCCTAGCTACTCAGGAGGCTGACATCTGAGGATTATGGTTCAAAGCCAGCCCAGGCAAAGAAAGTCCATGAGACTTATCTCCAATAAACTACTAGAAAATCAGAAGTGGCGCTGAGGCTCAAGCAGTAGAGTGCTAGCCTTGAGCTGAAGAGCACAGGTACAGCGCCCAATCCCAGAGTTCAAGCCCCACGACCAACCCCCCCCCAAAAAAAAATAGAGTGAGGAAAGGGGTAGTCTGGAGGGATGGATAAGGATGTTGACAGGAGTAACAGTGATCAAAACATTGTAATCATAAACTGCTTCGTTAAAATGACAACTGCTTTCTAAAGATGATAAGAATACTTTTTTTAAAATCCCATAAATGACACTGAATTACAAAGCTTGTGGGTGGAATAAGAGATTATTATACTTTTCAGAATTCAAAAGCCAAGCATACATTAGGACATTAGAGACTTAAGAATTGCAGGGAAAGTTTTTCAATAGTAAACATAAATAACAAGAAGAGCTTTTAATATTCTAAAGGCTATTTACAACCCTTGGACAAGATAAATTACTAAGTGAATGGAAGTTTGGAGTCCATTTTCATCAGTGCTCTTTTTGAGTGGATGATACTCAGCAGGACTCTAGAATTACTCATGCTCTTTGAGGAAAAATCTAAACAAAAGAAACATATTTTAAAACACAGAATTTCTGTAAGTTTCTACTGTCAATCAGTGAGCTTCCACAATGTAGATACTCTGCCATTTGCTATGAATTCCAGCAGTCTCTTTCTGACATTAACTATCAGAACATTTTACAGAGAACAAATAAAGGAGCATGAAGGAAGTATTGTGACAGATTGCAAAAAAATTTGAATATCAATGTCTACTTATATAATGGAGAAAAATTATAGAGAAATCAACTCACAACCCTCTTCCTTGACTGAGCCTTTGCTATCAAAAGTCTTACAAAATAAAACATCCAGATTTCTATAGACCTAAGTCGCAAATATCTACAAAGATAATGTTTTTTAAAATGTTTCAAAAAATGTTTCATGGTTATTTGTTCATATTTATCATTAGAGTAGCCCTGAGTACAAACAGCAACTAACTGAATTTCAAAGATTTTCTGGAAGTGATATGTTTGACAAGCTCAGCTACTTCAAAAGATAAAAGAATATGAATTGTAAAAAAAATCTACCCAGGTAATCCAATCAGATCTTAGTTCATAAATATATTAATGACATAGCCGTCAGTAGATAGCAACTCCAATTCTTGGTTTCTATGTTCTTTTAGTGGCATAAATTATATATGCTAAATACATGATAACCACTGTGCTACAACCCTGTCTTTTAGAGAGCTGCTCATTCAATCCTTTCTGAAACCTTAAAATACTAGCACACATTAAGCATTTAGTCTCTTCAAGTTAGGTTTAAAAGAGATGTGAAATATTGATGTCTGCCACTCCCAATGAGATAAATGGTAGCTTTTTGTGTAGAGGTGTAGTGAGAGTGCATAAGAGAGCTCAGTCTTCTTTCTATCTTCTTTTAAAAATTATTGTAAAGGTGATGTACAGAGGGGTAACAGTTACACTAATAAGGTAATGAGTATGTTTCTTGTTGAACATTGTTACCTCTCCCTCATTTTCTCCCACTTTTCCTCCCCCTAGTTTCCCTCCTGCACAAGTTGTTTCCAACATAGTATCCTCTGTCCTTTCTCTCACCATTCTCACCATTCCCGTTATTCACCATCCCTTCCCGAAGTCAGATAAATATATATACAAGAGAGTGTACCAAAATCAAAAACAGTGACAAAAGGGGATGAGCCAAAGGGGAAAAATGGGAAAAAAAGAACTAACCACACATTACATTAAAAATCAGAAAGAAAAACCAAAAAAGCCCTCTTGTTTCCAAACCTTGGAGTTTATTACGACTAGCATCATGTTATGTGGTCATATGTATATAGCTGTTGAGTTGTTGCGATACTCCACTAGGACTATCCTAGACATATACTAATTTTTTTTTAAATGAGGGAAACCAAGGAGCCTATGTTTGTTTGGGTCTGGTTTACTTCACTTAACATGACTTTTTCCAAGTCTTTCCATTTCTTCACACAACTGGAGCAATCTCATTCTTTCTTATGGTAGCATTGAATTCCATTGTGTATATATACCATATTTTCTTGATCCATTCATCTACTGATCAGTATCTGGGTTGGTTACATATCTTAGCTATGGTAAATAATGCTGGAATGAGCATAGTTATGCAGGTACTTTAGTGTGGCCTTGTTTGTGATCATTTGGGTAAATGCCCAGGAGTGGGATTGCTGGATCATAGATCATTAGTCTTTTGAGAAACTTCCATACTGCTTTCCAGAGTGGCTGATCAAGTTTACATTCCCACCAACAGTATAGGAGCATTTCCTTTCAGCCACATCTCTGCCAGCATCTGCTATTATTTCTTTTCATGATTATAGCCATTCTAACTGGGGTGAGGTAGAATCTCACAGTGATTTTGATTTGTATTTCTTTTATGGCCAGAGATGTTGAACATTTCTTTATATGTCTATTGGCTATTCTTATCTCCCCAAAGAAGTCTCTTTCTAATTATTTAACCCATTTATTAATGGAGTAATTGTTTCTTTGAGGATTTGTTACTGGGGGTTTCATTTTTTTGAGGTCTAGGTATATTTCTTATATGAGGCCCTAATATATAGCTAGTTGAAGATCTTCTCCCAATCTGTGACCTTTCTATTTTTCTTTCTAGCTATGTCCTTTGCCAATCAGAAGCTCCACAGTTTAATGTGCTCCCATTTGTCTAGCCTTTCTTTGATTTGTGGTGTTTCTGGATCTTTATTTGGGAAGTTTCAACCTGTGCCAAGGAGCCATAGTATATGCCTATCCATTTGTGTAATATTTTCAGGGTATCTGCTCTTACTTTGAGGTCTTGTATAATCTCCACAAAGCTGGACTAATTGTATAGGAGGGATGAGATTACCTCTCAGATAGTCAAGAGTCTTACTGTTCTCAAGTAATTTTGGAATATTTCCTGGAACAAGTGATACTTCACTTAATGTATGTCCTTAAGACAATTTCCAGAGACTATGTAATTACTTTTGTGGTTTTTCTACCAGGTTTCTTGTTTCTATTTTGGAATGTTGCATTGCTTACTCTGCTATTAGGGAAGGAAAACCTCTTCCATCCAGAGAGTTAGCTCCCTTCAGGACATTTAGGGACATTCCTCAAGCATCACTGATGATTCTTTTTAATTTTATTATTAGGATTTCAAGTAGCTTTAGAGGACTTCATAATTTTAATTGACTTTCTTAGATGTGTTATAGCATGACATAAGGTAATAACTAGAAAGGCAGACAGGAATCAGATTCTGGTGAGGTTTATATACTATATTATATTTTTATTGTATTGCATTTATTTATTTACTTTATCCAACATTCATCAATATGAGCCTAAATCACTTGAAATTGTGGCATAATGAGGACCAAATTTTTATTCCAGTTCTTAATTACTTCCAGAAATATTTGCCTTCTAAATTCATGAAAATAAAGATATACCCTGGTTAGAATGCTGGAATGGTGGTTTGTTAAGAGAAGATTTCCTTTCACAACAAGCACCAACAGAGATGGAACTAGGGCATTCAGAATAGTTGTGAAGAAGGAAGCATCGGTAGAACTGATAGCCAATTCATAAGGAGGAAGGAGAAATTTTAAAAAGTTCCAGGTGTTATAATTGCCTAATTTTATTGATGCCATGTAATGAAGGAGCAAGGAATTTGAAGAAAAATTAGTCCATGATTTTGATGTGCCTATGGGGTGTATACTTGTACACATGGGATAACCATACCTAGTAAATTATCAAATGCTCAGTTCTGGAGTATGGCACAAGAACTGTATTTTAGATGTAGTATAGTTACAAACCACTCATATACAGGGAGGGATTAGTGAAATAAGAGTGAAGAAAATGCCTGTTTATAAATATTAAGTATGAAATTACATAACTGGTAGGAAAAAAACATTTCAAGCGTAAGCAAAGGAGAATTCACTAAAGTAAAATAAATTTATCTTTTCCATATTATCAATATGGAATGATCATATTATCATTTTCCATATTATCAATATGGAATGAGTTTGCATTAGACAGACAAATTACATGATAAGGGATTACTTAAGAAAGTATTGTAAGGATATGTTTCATCTGTGAAGAAATAGCTCTTTTAAAAGCTTTGCCTAAGTGAATTAACTCATAAATCCAATGCACTCACTAAGAATCCAAGTCAAAAATGACAGAGATAATTCTTAGACAAATTATATAATGTCCTTTACTTCTGGTAACTTATTGAATTATTGAATATATATTCTGCTTATTATTTTACAAATAGTTTTATTCAAAAAGATTACTTATTCATAAATCAAAAAGTTATTATATAAAGCCATTTAATTAAGCACACTAACATTTTTATTATTTTTTCTACAAAAAACCATTTTTGGAAAAATCCTTTGGATGAGTATTGAAATATTCTTCTATGCTACTTTCTTGACATTAATCTGCACATTTAAAATATAAACTTATTCTTTTAAAGAATTGAAATTTAGTTTCTCTGTTATCGGTTCATACTTATCTAGATTTTGGGATCCATAGGATACAAAAACTTACCTGTGTCCTCAAACTTAATACCACAGTTGAGAAGACTTCAAACAGTTGTGCCTGGTTGCAATCTCCATTGTTTTATCTCCTTCAGTTTTATCTCCTCTTTCCAGAGAATCTTGTTTTAGATTAGTCCAGCAGGCACCAGTAGAATACTTTTAAAACTCAAAAATTCCTTTAAATTATGTAAACATATTCACTGTATACGATTTTGAATTAACTAAATTTCTTTATTATTATTATTTTTGTTATTATAAAAGTAACTACAAAGGGGTTACAGTTACATAAATCAGATAAAGAGTTCATTTCTTTGGATAATGTCACCTCTTCTCTTGTTCTCTCCTTGTTTTTCCCTCGGTCCTAACCACAAGTTGTATAGTTCATTTTCAACATAATGTCTACTGAATACCACTTCTGCACTTGTTTACCCTTTGTCCCTCCATGTCTATAACTACATTTCTTGTTATAAGTTTACTACCACTACTAAATATTTTTTAAGTGTTTGACCACTAATAGATTGAATTTATGCGTAGAATCTGGGGAAATCAATAACAAATACTCATATACAGAAACAAGCACACCTATACCATGTGTACACATGCATGCTACAGTTTTTGTTAAACATATATAAGTGCATGTGCAAAACTATTTCTGCAAGACTTAGTATTTCCTATGAAACTTAGATTCAAAATGTTCTCACAAGAAAACATCTCAGTGTAAAAGAAGCTCTTTTTTTTCTTCAATGTACTACAAGTGAAAAGAGAATGGAAACCAAAAGGAAGACATAGAAGACACTTTTTCCTTTCAGACCTCTGCTCAAATGTCTTCTCTGCTTCTCACTTTGCCTTTGCAATGCTATTTATGGCAGCATGACTTTGAAATATTTTGAGAATTTTGTTAAGCACATTTAAGTTTCACATGAGCTTTGTTTTCCCCATCAAGCACTAACAATGTTGTTATGGTTTGAATTTTACCATGGTGATGCCCTCATGTAAATAATAGAATAAAATTGAATGAGCAACAGGAAAGAGAATCTTATATAGATACATATGCTGAGATGGAATTTGTGTGTGTGAAAGATAAATTATTCTTCATATTGAATGTTTGTATTCTTTCAGTACTCTGCAGCTGTGAAAATACAGCTATAATTAATTACTATGCAAATACTTGAATTTTTATTTATGTATGTGCCATATGCACCAAGGTAGCAATTTATTATTCTTATTCTTCTTGTTGTTGTTATTGTTGTTGTTGTGTTTAACTATAGTAGAAATTGGGGATGAAAAAAGGAAGTGTCATGTTTTTATAAACACTGTTGCAGTAAAATACACTTACGCTCCTGGATGGAAGTTTGGTAGTGTTGAACTTTTAACCATAAAATAAATATACTTGAGTTACTGAGACTTAACATTCTTCCTTTCTGAGTTGGAAAACTTCCATAATCATGCTTGAGTGCAAAGACCTCACAACCAGGATCATTTTCCTGGAAATTCTACACAGAAGAAAAACACTGCAGGCCATGTTTGGTGAGGTGTCTACTTCCTATTTTTTAATCAGATGGACTAAAGATAAAAATGATGAAATGTGTAAGTTCATCTTTTGTACATTTAGCAGTATGTCAAATAAAATTGCTACTGTCTACTTATCCAATTATCTTTTGTATTTGAAAGGTATTCATACTGGGTAAAGGAGTCTGAAATCAGAATCTGGCTGTGGAGGCACTTAATGGGGAGGATTTAAAGAACAAGATCATATTTCTCATCTCATTGACATTAAATGATGAGAAGAGGGTTTACAGATTGCCAAAATTTTACTAGTTAAATCAAGAAAACAAAGGGAAAATGGTAGTCTTGCCATAAAAGTAGAAATTATTTTTTTCTCATTCTAGTATCTTTTTCTTGAAGTTATTATTTGGCTGTGTATTCCATACATTTTTCAAAATCTAGCAAATAAAATATAAATATTGAGTATATTGAAATATTATTATAAGATTTTATTTTTTATTTGGTAGAAGTGAGTATTGGGAGTGCAAAAAGATTGCTTATTAACTCATCCTGATCTCCTTGTCTTCTGCTTCTGTGAATTATTTTCCCACTTGAGGCCTCTTACTTTATTCAGTAGGTCTTGAAGCCAATTTCCCCTTTTATGTGGCTCTAGACCTCTTTTCCCATGCTTCACTTTTGCAGTTTTTTATGTCAAGACTTATATTCCCATGTATCTAGGAGGATGGGGTACAAAGGACATAGGGAACAAAGCATACTCCAGTTACTGAATGTAAATATGAGTACAGAATATGAAGTAAAAACTTTCAGTTAATATGCAGGGACAGAGTGAGTGTGCTACCAGGAAGGAGAGCTACAGTGCTGTGCAGTCCCTGATCCCTGAGGAGAGAAGACCAACCAGAGACTTCTTGTTATGTCAAAAACAGCCTTGTCACATGTCTATTGAGTGAAGAGGTCATTCTAAAATAAATTACTATTTTCTTCTTCTGAGCAAATGGTTGGCTTTTTTTGTCAGCTGTGGGACTTGAACTCTGGGCCTGAGAGCTGTCCCTCTACTACTTAAGCCCCAGCATTACTTCCAGTTTTCTGGTGGCTTATTGGAGATAAAAGTCTCGGATTTTGCTGCCAGTCTAGCTTTGACTTCTGATTCTCAGACCTCAGCATTCTGAGTAGCTAGGATTACAGGCATGAGTCACTGGCACCTGACTGGTTAGCACCTGTCTTAATTAAATGTTGTACTAGTGAAAAAATTAATAATTTAACCAGATGTTATATCTAATATATCAAATAAAAATTCATTGAATTAAGTATCTTCTTCAAAAATGGTACAAGTAATAATAACAATAAAAATATATTTTACAAGCCTGGTGCTCGTGGCTCATGCCTGTAATTCTAGCCACACAGAAGGCTAAGATCTCTGAGGATCACAGTTCCAAGCCAGTTTGGGCAGGAAAGTCTGTGAGACTCTTATGTCCAATAAACTATTCAGGAAATGCTGCAAATGGTGCTGTAGCTAAAGTGGTAGAGCACTAGCCATGAGTACAAAAAGGCTCAGGGACAATGACTAGGCCTTTAGTTCAAGCATGAGGACAATTAATAAATATATAAATACATAATGTAAAGGTAAATATTTGCTATAATTTGCAGAAATCTAGTTTGTTGAGAATGTAGTTTGAATCCATGCATTTGAAACGTTGAATAGGTTTAGGAAAAGATAATGGATTAAAAAAGTCCATTATTATCATTGGTCAATCCATTTGGCCACCAGAATCATAACAGGTCATGAGGATGAATTTTATGAATATTCTACTCAAATAAGGATTAAATTAAGGTTTCATTCTAAATGTGGGTCAACAAATAGTTGATAAAACAATAAA
>NW_012267275.1:11407172-11414130 GCF_000151885.1 Dipodomys ordii | reverse complement strand
TTGTCTTATTGCTGTAGCTAGGCATTCTAATACTAGATTGAAGAGAAGTGGAGAGAGTGGACATCCTTGTCTTGTTCCTGAGTTAAGAGGAAATGGTTTTAGTTTTTCACTATTAAATGTAATGCTGGCTGTAGGTTTGTCATATACAACCTTTATTGTATTGAGGAATGTTCCATGGATTCATAATTTTTCCAAAACCTTCATCATAAAGGGGTGTTGGATCTTGTCGAATGCTTTTTCTGTGTCTATTGAGATAACCATGTGTTTCTTATTCTTGCTCCTCTTTATGTGATGAATAATATTAATTGATTTGCGTATATTGCATCCCTGAAATGAATCCTGTTTGATCATGGTGTATGATTTTTTGTATGAATTGTTGATATCGATTGGCCAAAATTTTGTTGAGAAGTTTTGCATGAATGTTCATCAAAAAAATGGGTCTATAGTTCTCTTTCTTTGATGAGTCCCTGCCTGGTTTTGGGATGAGGGTTATGATGGCTTCATAGAATGAGTTGGGTAGTGAACTTTCTCTTTCAATTTCATTGAAGAGTTGGAGGAGTATTGGTGTGATCTCTGCTTTGAAGGCCTTGTAGAATTCCGCTGTAAAACCATCTGGTCCTGGACTTTTCTTAGCTGGGAGGTCTCTTATTGCTCTTTCTATTTCAATGCTTGATATGAGCCTGTTAAGATGGTTCAACTCATTTTGGTTTAGTTTTGGCATGTCAATATTTGCTAGGAAAAGGTACATTTCTGCCAAGTTCTCAAACTTATTAGCATAAAGTTTTGAGAAGTATTCCCTTATAATTTTCTGGATCTTGGTTGATTCTGTGGTGATGTTTCCATTCTCACCTCTGAGTTTATTTATTTCGGTGTGTTCTCTTCTTTTTCTGATAAGATTTGCTAAGGGTCTGTCAATTTTGTTAATTTTTTCAAAGAACCAACTCTTTGTTTTGTTGATTCTTTCTATAGTTTTTTTGGATTCTAATTCATTTAATTCTGATTTAATTTTAATTATTTCTTTCTGTCTTACTGGATTGGGGTTTATCTTGCTGCTCTTTTTCAAGGAGATTCAGAGGTCTCATTAAATTGTTGGTTTCACATCTCTCCAATTTGTGGATGTAGGAACTCAGAGCTATAAACTTACCTCTGAGTACTGCCTTTCCTGTATCCCAGAGGAGCTGGTAATTTGTGTGCTCATTTTTGTTGAATCGTATGAACATTTGAATTTCCTTCCTAATCTCTTCCTTGACCCACTCGTGATTCAGCAGTGTGTTGTTCAGCCTCCATGTGTTACTGGACTTTCTTTGGTGGCTTTTGGTGTTGAGTTCTAATTTTATTCCCTTGTGGTCAGAGAGAATGCAAGGTAGAACTTCAATGTTTCTGAATTTAGACAAGTTTGCTTTGTGGCCTAAAATGTGGTCTATTTTAGAAAATGTTCCATATGCTGCTGAGAAAAACGTGTATTCTGATGCTACTGGGTGAAATGTTTGGTAGATGTCTGTTAAATCTAGTTGTCTGTTAAATCTATGCAGTTGTTTAGATCTGCGGTTTCTCTGTTGAGTTTTTTGCTGAGTTGATCTATCTAATGGGGAGAGTGGTGTGTTAAAATCCCCAACAATTAATGTCATTGGATCTATGTAGGATTTGAGGGAAAGTAGTGTTTCTTTGATAAATTTGGGTGCTCCATTGTTTGGCGAATAGATATTTAGAATTGTAATATCCTCCTGAAGGAGAGATCGCTTAATTACTATGTAGCGACCTTCTTTATCTCTTCTCACAAATTTTAATTTGAAGTCTATTTTATCTGATATTAGTATTGCAACTCCCGCCTTTTTATGGGGCCATTTGCTTGGTAGATTTTGTTCCAGCCTTTAACATTGAAAATATGTTTGTTTTTACGGGTGAGTACATTTCTTATCAAGCATTGTTACCTCCTCCTTTGTTTCCCTTTCCCATCCCTTTCCATCCCCCCCTACTCAATACTCTCCCCCTCCAACCACCCCCCCCCTCAAAGTTGTAAATTCGTTTTTCAACATAACACTTGTACATCTCATTGTTTCAATGGGTCCATTGGTAACCCTATTTAAAAGATTTGTTCTTTCCCTTCCCTTCCACAAATTATACCAACATCAAATACAGTGAAAGCAGGAGTTATACCGTGGGGGAGGAACATACAGAGCAACAAAGAAATAACCTCATAAATATGTTAAAAACAATCACATGAAAGAAAAAAAAACATGAGTACTTATCTTGGGGTTCATTTCCATAACATTGACATATCTGACCTTTTCTGCTTGACTCAGACATACACTAGTTATTGCAAATAAGAGAAACCATGGGACCTATGTTTCTTTGGGCCTGGCTTACTTCACTTAATATATTTTTTTCCAAGTCTTTCCTTTTCCTAACAAATGGGGCAATGTTATTCTTTCTGATGGAGGCATAAAATTCCATTGTTTATATATAGCACATTTTCTTGATGCATTCATGTACTGAGGGCCATCTGGGTTGGTTCCATATCTTAGCTATGGTATATAATGCTGCAATAAACATAGTTGTACTGGTAGCTTTTGTATGATCTTGTTTGTGTGATCATTTGAGTAAATGCCCAAAATTGGGATTGCTGGGTCATAGGGGAGCTCTATATGGAGTCTTTTGAGGAACCTCCTTACTGCTTTCCAAAGTGGTTGAACAAGTTTCCACTCCCACTAACAATGCAGTAGAATTCCCTTCTGTGCACATCCCCTCCAGCATCTATTGTTACAGTTCTTGATTATAGCCTTTCTAACTGGGGTGAGGTGGTATCTCAATGTTGCTTTGATTTGCACTTCTTTTATAGCTAGAGAGGTTGAGCATTTCTTCATGTGTCTATTGGCCATCCTTCTTTGTTATTGTTTTTGTTTATTGTTAGTTCTCTTCCATTTGAACCACAGCTCCGGTTTTGGCTTTTGAGTAGTTAATCAGACTGTGATCCTCAGATAATCATTTGCCTGAAGTGTCAGATTGAGAATTCATAGCCCTACTATTAGAAATGATCAATGATTTCGGAAGATTCAAATAAATAAATAAATGATATTAGGAAACCAATTCAAGATATAGGTAAGTAAGTCAGCAACACTGATAAATTTAGCAAAGAAATAGAGATTTATGAAACTGAAATAAATATTGCAACAAAAATTCCAATAAATTAAATAACTGTAGAATTCAAATGCCTTAAAATGTTTTAAATACTACATCATTGACCTAACAAGATGGAAAAAAGTAGTTTAATCAAAAATAAGAGAATGATTTTAGAAAAATGAAATGACCACCAATGATAAAATTTACATTATCTTCCCACTTGAATATCATAGCATGCCTTAGACATTCTAAATTCTTTAAATATGATTTAATCAACACTTATAATAGGAATAAGTATTCATGAAAACAAATGATATTATTTGGTCATTTCAATGCATAAAATTAGAAAAATATGTATTATGTATTAAGGGACATCTAGTTTGTATAGTGACCTGTTGGCTTTGAGTATAGTTTTGCATGAGAAATAGTACAGAAGCATCAGTTTGAATTTCCTTTCCTTTTCTGTTAAGTACTACTTTAGCAAATTTTCTTTTCATAAATCTTATAAATTGTGATAATGTTGTCTGCTTGAAACTTAAAAGTCAATTCATAAGAAAGAAGTATAAACTTCTCTAAGAAATGGTATATTAAGTTTAAATAAACACACATTGCAAGAAAATAAACATGAATTACAGGGTAAATTCCACATTTTATTTACCTATAGCTATTAGATTAGCTAGAAACAAGAACCCTCAATATTTATCAAGCTGTTGATTAATAATTCCTTAAGCTATCCTCTAAAATTAGCACTATATTTCTATAATTAGCATCAGTTTAGTATGTTATATTTAAATGAAGTTAAGTATGTCAAAACAAGATTTATAGGCCAAGTACATGACTTTATAATCTCTTGTAACTTGGTAGCACTTACATTTACATGATATAATATCATATAATTTCATAAAGTTTTCAGATTCACCACTTCAGTATTTATAAAATAAAGAATAAATAAAACATAAAATTTTATGCTCTCTCTCTAATCCTATAAATCTAGAACTCTATATAAACTTCAATGAAAAAATAGCATTGAAATAGCAATAAAAATAGCATTTCCTAACAATTCACTATTAATGTTTCATAATATAAAAACTAGACTATAAGTAAATAAGGGTATCAATTTAGAAATGGTTGTATACTTATCACACATATGTAAATAAATTCTTTGTAGTTAAGTGATGAGTATGTGGACTGAATATTAAAAATAAATATTTATCAGGACTATCATTTGAAAATGCTGCACAATGTTACAGAATTGTAGGTTGTTGTGTGAAAACAATGTATCGTATAAAAAGGATCAGACATAAAGTTAAATTAAAAATAGTCTGGTAAACATGTTATTTGCTTTTTGGTTATCATTGTTTATATGTTCTATTATGCTTAGCTAATATGCAATATTTTAAAAGGCATTTGCAATGTATAGTATTAGTGTAGTAAGAGAGGAAATGAGATAGGATCAATTATTTTCAGTGCACTCCTATGGAAACATATCCTTGATTGGGATATAAAGTAGGTGAACATAATGTTAAACATTATACAGTGTGAAGAGTAAATACTTCTCCATCAGACTGAATGAGAATATACATCTAACTCCACTTAGGCCTGAATTAATCCAAACTGGTTGCTTTGTCTCTCCAAAGGTTAGCTATCACACGAGGAAATGTCAAGCTATATAAAATACACCTCCAAATCAAAGTGAATAGTATGTCCATGTCAGAAATGCTATCCTTTTAGAAATACTACACAGTTATACTACCTTAAATTTATTAGGACACAGAAGATATTTATCCCTCTTCTAGAGATAAGGAAACACCAGAATTGTAACATAATTACCCTAAAATTAAGATAAACAATCTATATTTCATGCACTTGTAGCATTATTTCCCAAGTGATTTCATAAGGTTAAACAGGAAAACATTTAGTGCAATGAAGCAAGCAGTATGCACTTTTTGGCTTGACTTCTTTATACATTCCCAGGGTTTATAATGTAAACAAATGGGGATACCTTAGCAGTTGCATGCTTGTCAGGAGCATTGGGGACTGTTAGTAATGTCATACATGAAGGCAGCAAAAAAATATATGAACTTAGATTCTGTCGTACTTAGTCATCAAAGAAGATGCCAGTAGCTCTAACTGAATGATTGCTGTAGTAATATTGGATGAGGTATGTGGTTATAAATCGCAAAAAAGAAGACTTAGCAAGAACTACTTGTCACTAAGACTGCATAAAATTGTCAGGTAGTTATTTAATCCTCAACTTTTGCTAGGTTTTGGAAGAGGATAGTGATTTTAAATTTTTATTGCATTCATCATCAGTGAGAAAAGTATGTATGGCTATATTGCCACAAATGTTTATTAAAAGAAACACCTAAAATACCTACCTATACCGGACAATACACAGAGAGCAAATGTCCTTATGCTTTAAATTGTTTAAATCTTAGGGTAAAGAGGTATGTGTGTGTATTAAATCCAGGAAATAAGTCACTTTGTAAAGGGGAGCAATGAAGAAGATACTAAATAGCAATTCAGTATTGTATTGATAAGCAGTCCCTTTGTAGGAATGGTGAGAGGGTAAGAGGATGTCAAATATCAAAATATATTGTTCCATTGCAAAAGGAATTTCACTGATGGCTCTTGAACAATGAGGAGTAGGGAAATGAGGAAAAAAAGACGATAGATGTATAAGCACGTGTGAGACTCTAGGATAACACCTTTGACAGCCAGGCGCTGATGGCAAGCGCCTGGAATCCTAGATACACAGAAGCTGAGAGCTGAGGGCCTTTATTCAAAAAAGAGCCAAGGAGAGGCTGGGAAAGTGGCTCAATGGTAAAGTGCTTGCCTTGCATGCATGAGGCCCTGGGTTCGATTCCTCAGCACCACATAAGCAGAAAAAGCCAGAAGTGGTGCTGTGGTTCAAGTGGTAGAGTGCTAGCCTTAAGCTGAAATGCCGAGGGACAGTGTCCAGGCCCAGAGTTCAGGCCCCACGTCCAGAAAAAGAAAAGAAAAAGAAAAAAGAAAGCCAAGCAGGAAATCCAGGAGACTCTTACCTCCTAATAACTACAAGAAAACCTGAAGTGGTGCAGTGGCTCAAAGTCATAGAGTACTAGCCTTGAACAAAGAGCTCAGAAACAGCACCAAGGCTCTGAATTCAAGCTCTGTATTGAAATCTTATGAAAGTATGGTAAGAAAGGGGTTGTGAGGAGGTTGTGAGAGACTGATAAGGAGTGAAAATGACCAGGTTGCATTATATGCTTGTTTGAAAGTTTCAAAATGAAAGTGTTTCAAACAATAGTGTATAATAATTAAAAATAGAAAAAAATACCCAATTTCAAAGTGTGCATTGGTTATCCTTTATCTCAAAACAGTAAGTGAAGAGAAATAGAAATATTTAGTAAAACAATGTGAATGTAATAGCAAAATATCATTCACAAAGAAATAAAAGGACCTGAACCACATTCATTAAATGAAATAAGTCAGGTCCAGAGAGAAAAAGAATGCATATTTTTTTCCTATGTGGATGTTAGGCCTAATTGATAAATTAGGCTTAATTAGTAAATGCATGAACATATTAACTAAAGTGTAGTATATGTAGGGCAGCATTCAAAGGTTTTCAACTCCTTAGAAAAATGAACTCAGTCCAACTAAATGAATACCAGGAGACAGGTACTTGAGATGTGTGAGGAGGAAACCAAGGAGAGGGCATAGACAAATGATAAGAAAGGGAAGAAAGGGCTGGGAAGGTAGCTCAGTGGTAGAGCACTTGCCTTGCATGCATGAGGCCCTGGGTTCGATTCCTCAGCACCACATAAGCAAAAAGAAAAAAGCCGGAAGTGGCGCTGTG
>NW_012267275.1:11405366-11407122 GCF_000151885.1 Dipodomys ordii | reverse complement strand
GAGGATGAATTTTATGAATATTCTACTCAAATAAGGATTAAATTAAGGTTTCATTCTAAATGTGGGTCAACAAATAGTTGATAAAACAATAAAATATTAACTTACCTTCCCAGGCCAATACAGTTCAAATATCATAAAGAAACCCTGGCCTTAATCTCCTTAGGTCAGTGACTCTGCTTTGTGGGCTGGTCCTGGGGAGAGACATAAGTTTTAAGTCCTTGTAACTTCAATAAAAATATGTATCCCAACTCTGCATCAGTAGATCATACCTGTAATCCTAGCTACTCAGGAAGCTGATACATGAGGATCAGTTTGAAACCCGCCAGGGCAAGAAAGCCCATAAGATTTTAATCTCCAATTAATCATCAAAATGCTAGAAGTGGAGCTGTTGTTCAAGTGGGTAGATCAGAATCCTTGAGTGAAAAGGCTTTGGACAGCTCCAAGGCCCTTAATCTATGTCTTAGGACCCGTGCATGCATGTGTGCGCACACACACACACACACAGTATGTTCCTGTAAAAAATATAATTATTATTATCATGCTCACCCCAAAAGTGACCTGCTTTGGTCTATTGGTAATGTATCTGTTCATCATAAACTTTCCTAACATTTACACTAAAAGTGAAATTAAAAAAGTTCTACTAGTTGATTCTGTGAATGACAAAATAGATTCTGAAGAAAAGTGGGGTTTGATCTTTGGGGTTCACAAAGGAGATGACAGGACAGGAGAAAAGCAAGAATGATGGGCATCAGAGAAAAGAAGTATAAAGATGTAAGCTCCACTTGACTCAGCTCAATGAGGGAGGAGATCAAAGCCCAGAGAACAGGGTAAATGAGACAGCTTTCTTCAGGTTATTTGGCTTCAGAACAGAAAATCCCACCTTTTCTATCTACTAAGCCTGCAAGATTCCCAAAAGAAGTTAAACGCATATGCTTCCACCGCTAGGAGAAGCTAAGAGAACAGGTCTGATATAGCTGCTGCTATATAACAACCAAGCAAAAAAAACAAAAACAAAAACAACAGAAATCTCCTGGCAGCAAATCTAGGAGCTTCTGACTCTTGGAAAATGTGTATCTCCAAAACTGTTGCTACAACAGCAACTGATAACTAGTTCTAGACTATGGCTAGAGTCAAATTTCTGGAAGTCACCAAGAAGAAAGATTCATTAATTTCAATTTAGAAAGACATGAATGGAATTCTGAACTCTGTTGACCAAAGATTGGAGGCAAATTCTGGATATTAGGATTGTGTTCTCTCTACAGTCACATGTCAGCAAAGTGAGAATTGAAGATTTTATTGTTGTTGTGTTCTGTTTTGTTTTGTCTTGTTTTTCCTTTTTATCCTCCCTTTCCCTTTTTTCCCCCCAGTGTCATTACTGGGGCATGGATTCATGCTTGAGCACTGGCCTTGAGAGTTTTTGTTATTGTTTTATTATTATTATTATTATTGTGAAAATACCGTACAGAGGGGTTACAATTAAATGGGCAAGATAATGAGTACATTACTTTTTTTATTGTGAAAATACTGTACAGAGGGTTACAATTACATGGGCAAGATAGTGAGTACATTTCTTATCAAGCATTGTAGCCTCCTCCTTTGTTTACCCTTCCCATCTCTTCCCAGCCTTCATTTTCCTAACATCACCTTATCTGACCTTTTCTGCTTGACTCAGACATATACTATATATTGCAAATAAGGGAAACCATGGGACCCTATGTTTCTTTGGGCCTGGCTTACTTCACTTAATATAATTTTT
>NW_012267275.1:11357827-11390566 GCF_000151885.1 Dipodomys ordii | reverse complement strand
GTAGAGTGTTAGCCTTGAGCTGAAGAGCTGAGGGACAGCGCCCAGGCCCAGATTTCAGGCCCCACGACCGGACCCCCACGACAAAAAAAAAAAAAGGGAAGAGAATGCAATCATAATATTCAATATGTATCTTTTGAAACCTGGTAACTTGAAAGGAGTGTTGGTCTTGGGAGGGATGGGGAGAAAAATGAAAGGAGGGATGATCAAGTTCAATCATCAAGATCATCAATGAAGATGCATTGTACTTATAAACTGACACGCTGAATGGTAATACCTTTGTATAAAATGATAAAGAAGAGTGAAAAGTTGTGCATCTTTTTAAACATCATCAGTTTAAAAGACTATATCATTGATATGTGAAAAAATTCTAAAGCAATTATGAAGGTAATTTTCCCAAACAAATGACATTTTGAGGAAGAAAAATGGAGACATGCTGATATTCCAGGATGTGGCTAATAATAAAAAAGTATACTGCAGTTACTCTAGATGTCTCTGAGTTCCAGCGGCCTTCTTGCTGGGCTCTGGTGGCTCATACCTGTAATCCTAGTTATTCAGGAGGCTGAGATATAGGATAGAGATTCAGAGCTAGCCGGAGTAGGAAAGTCTGTGAAACTCTTATCTCCAACTAACCACCAGAGAACCAGATGTGGCTCTGTGGTTCAAGTGATAGAGCCTTGCCTTGAGCTGAAGAGCTCAGGAATAGCGTCAAGGCAAAAAAAAAAAAAAAAGTATTTTACTTCTAATGTAGATAGGCAAAAATACATGGGCTTAGATCTAAATTGTTGTGACACTGAGAATTAAGTGACATTTTAGGACGTTGAAAGGCAAGGCAACCTGTTATTATTTTTCAATTTTTGATTCAAAGATACTGAAGCTTCAGATTATCACTTTAGGTTTGTACTGTAGCATTCTCCGGAAACACATTAACAACTGTACTAAAATTTTCCTTTTATTTTTTATTTTTTGGCTACTCTTAAGCTTGAACGCAAGGCCTGGGCACTGTCCTTGAGCCTCTGTGCTCAATGCACAAGCACTACCACTTGAGCCACAGTGCCACTTCCGGCTTTTTCTGCTTATGTGGTACCGAGGAATTGAACCTAAGGCTTCATGCATGCTAGGCAAGCACTAAGCCACATTCCCAAGCCCCTAAAAATTTCCTCTAATAACAGAAGAATCAAATCCCAGTTCCAAACACCAATCCCAAACTCCAAGTCCTTGCAAGTTTCTTTATTCTACTAGGATTCTATTAATTAAATTTTGTCTAATAAAAACTTAAGATTTGTGGAAAAACTGTGAACATTGAATATATTAGGAGATATTATAATGATTACTTTGTTAGCATTTTGTTTGTATGTTTAAATAGGTTCTGATGGAAGGGGTGACATTGAGGAAGATGCTCATCATCTGTACTCATAACCTGACTTGTTGAATTGAAACCCCTTTGTACAACTAACTCCAAGTAACGTAACGAAATATATTACAAAGTCAGGAGAGAGAGATTATAATCATAGCACTGATATCTATATTGAGAATCAAAATGAAATATGTGCTTTTTTTCAACATATTTCAAAGTATAAATTAAGAACAACAAATATAATAAGTGGTAAAGCTTAGCAAAACAAATACGTTTCCTGTTTAACTAAACTTTTCTTTCTTCCTTTAGGCTCGTTCAACTCACATAGTTAAAATTTCACTTAGATGAACTGTCTGTTTAAATAGTTCTCTATTATTTTCAGTGTTTAGAATTGAACTCATAAGCTCACATAATTCTAGGAAAGCCCTCTACTACTGAGTTACACTCACATGTTTTAATTAACATTTATTTATTTTCTATGATCAGCATAGAAGCTTTCTTCCTCCACACCTCTGGACTCTTTTTTTAGTTTTATTTTACTGTAAAGGTGCTGTACAAGAGGTTATAGTTACATAAGCAAATTAATGAGTACATTTCTTGCGGAACATTGTTAACCCTCCCTCATTTTCTCCCACTTTCCCTCCCTTTGACTCATTCCTCCCCCCCTCACCTGGCAAGTTGTAAAATTCATTTCTAATATAGTGTCTTGTGAGTATCACTGTTGCATTGGTTCACCCTTTGTACCTTGTCTATTTTGTTATTACTCTTCCTTCCCCAAATCAGATAAACATATATACAACACACAGGGTACAACAATCAGAAACACTGACAACAGGGGATAATTCAAATGGGGTGAGGGGAGAGAAGGAGAAGAAGAAAAGAAAGAAATAACTTCATACAGTACACCAAAAACAAAAACAATTAAGAAAGCTCTCATTTCCATATCTTGGAATTTGCTTTGATTAGCATCATTTTATATAGTCATATGTACATAGCTGTTGAGCTATAGTAATTCTCTGCTAGGACTATCCTAGACGTACACTAATTATTACAAATGAGTGAAGCCATGGTACCTATGCTTCTTTGGATCTGGATTACTTCACTTAATATGATATTGAACATTTCTTCATGTGTCTGTTGACTAATCTCATATCTCAGAGAGGTCTCTCTCTAATTCTTTAATCCACTTCTTATTAGAGTAGTTGTTTCTTTGAGGATTTGTTATTGGGGGTTTCATTTTTTTGAGCTCATTTTTTTGATATAAGGCCCTTATCTGTTGTATAGCTAGTGAAGATCTCCCAATCTGTGGGGTTTCTAGTTATTTTGCTAGCTTTGTTCTTTGCAACTCAGAAACTCTGCAGTTTAATGTAATCCCAATTTTCTAGTCTTTCTTTGATTTGTTGTGTTTCTAGATCTCTGTTTAGGAAGTTTTGCCCTGTGCCAAGTTGTCATAGTGTTTCCCCTATCCCTTCTTTAAATGTTTTCAGGATATCTGTCCTTACCTCAAGGTTTTTGATTCATTTGGAATTGATTGTGGTGCAAGGTGATATATGGATAATATATATATATATATATATATATATATATATCTTCAGTTTTCTAAGCATGTATCTTACATCTGATTATTTTGTCAACTTCATCAGAGACTAACACCTCTGAACTCTTAATGTAGAAAAAATATTCTTGAAAGAAGAACAATCCGATCTTAATATATTTTACAGTGTTGACTGAATTTTAGGTAACAGAATCTTAAACTAAAGAAAAAATACAGAATATAATGCAAGAAGTCACTTTGGGTGAATTTTGTTTTGTTATATAAATATAAAAAGGATTTACCCATACAACTAATATAATTGCTTTAAGTATCACTTCTTTGAATTAAGTGGACTTTACCACCACAGAAGAGAGAGATTGAGTTTCTACTTTTTTCCAAGTGATTTTATTTATTGATTTATTTCAAGCTGCTTTTATTTATTTATGTGTACTATTTATTCATTTAAAATTCATTCATTTAAAAATTTCTGCTTAGGTAATTGTAGAAAAAGATTTCACTGCAATATACCAGTTTATGCACACCATGTCATTCCTTCCGTTATTTTTGTTAAGGCAGACCATTTTTATAATTTTTTTTGTGAAGGATTTTCATCTTTCTAGTATTTTAGGTATTTTCTAGAATTTTAGTATTGACCTGCTTTTTGTCATGTTTTGTCATTTTAAAGGAAACTATGCATATTGTATTTGAGAATATTAAATGCTCAATTCTTTGTTGCCTTGTGTG
Organism: Dipodomys ordii; assembly: GCF_000151885.1. Taxonomy (NCBI): domain Eukaryota; kingdom Metazoa; phylum Chordata; class Mammalia; order Rodentia; family Heteromyidae; genus Dipodomys; species Dipodomys ordii. The sequence continues at coordinate 11,386,934 of NW_012267275.1, read as the reverse complement.
TTATTTGGTGAAAAGTTTCAATAGAGGCAATACTTTTTTACTCAAGAGAGTAAAATTTTCTTCAGTATGTCCTCCTAAGATTACACTAAATATTCATATCTTCAACGTTGAGAAACACTGCAATTAGTATATCAACATGTTCTTTTATGCAGCATATTAAAGTTTATTCAAAAATTATAAATATTCTGATTTTATATCCTTTTTATATCTAGATGACACTAAACATGTGAATTTTTAATTATTCCAGTGATATTTTGCTACTATCATTTTCTATTACATAAAATAGTGATATGATTGAGTTACCAGCGCCCTTCTCCCTGAACTACAAGCTGAATTGTATTTTCATGTAGATGTATGTAGAATAGTTATGGCTATCAAAGCATAAACTAATTAAAAGCAATATCTCAAAGCTGTAATGTAAGTGGGTGGAAACAGAAATGAATGTTTTCTACAAGTTATTACAAGAGACCAATCCCTTTAAATCAATGCAAGTAGTTCTCAGCATGAGAGATTATTAAAAACATCAGAGTCAATGACGAATATTTCCTGGGTATAGGCAACATGTCCAACTCAGATATATTACTGCATAATTTAACAACAAAAAGTCAAATTATGTGACAATTATAAAGATGAAAAAAACATATGAGTGAGTGCTCAGATGTTTTGTCTTATGAAATGTTAATCAAATATACCCTTTGGGAACTTTGGATTGTGCTATTAGATATTTAGCTCTTCTGCAGATTGTATTACATCTTAATGTGGTTGGTCAAATGGTACAGATTAATGAAAACACATGTGTGAGAATAAATAATTGAAAATGAACACTATACTGACCTAATAATGTGTGGATTAAATTATTCTTTTATGTAAGAAAGAAGAAAACATTTTAAGAAGCAATATTGTCCAAAGTAAACTTATAGGATTAAAAGTGATTATCCCCAAAGGGTAAACAAATTCAGCAGTGCTAATCACAATACACTAGTTTGAAAATGAACTATACAACTTATGGGTGGGGATGGAGGGAAAAAGTGGGAGAGTGAAAAAGGAAGGAGTGACATTGTCCAAAAAGTATGTACTCTTTACTGGAGTTACATAACTATAACCCCTCTGAACATCACCTTTATAATAACAATAAAATTTTTACAATATAATTTCCAAAAAATATATGATTATTCCTTATTATTTTATGACTTTGTGTAAATGACTGCATCTTCCTTTTTGTTTTCTTTGTCCATCATGGGGCTTGAACTTTGGGCCTGAGTGCTGTCCCTCAGCTATTCAGCTCAAGGGTAGCGCTCTACCACTTGAGCTACAAAGCCACTTCCGGTTTTCTGGTAGTTTATTGGAGATAAGAGTCTCATGGATTTTCCTGCCCGGACTGGCTTTGAACTGAGATCCTCAGATCTAAGCCTCCTGAGTAGCTAGAATGCACCCGGCTAATGACTGCATCTTTAAGAGAATTATTTTCACCCTTTTATTCTTCATCTGTAAGGTGATGAGGACATAAAAAAAAATCAACTTTCAAAAGAATTGAATGATGTAACTGAGGACATGATATCCGGAGCTCTTGTATTGTTTAAGTTTTAGTAGCTGTACTGTAGCTGTTATTGCTTCCACTGGAGTTGCTGCCATGAACTTTGCTGCTGTTGCTGATGTTATGACTGCTATGTTTCTGCACTAGCAAACGATTTCTTTGTCATCTGACAAAACGGACTAATTACTTACAAGTTAAAATATCCAAACAGAGTTGCAAGTCAAGCCTTGAGCTCTTCTTTTTAAATGCCTTCCAAAAAGTGACATAAAGCCAGTGGGATGGTTTTTATGCTCCTATTATGATCTCTGAATAGTGGAACGAAAAAAATTAAGCCCATATGAAAATTTGCTGTGTTAAGATAAATTTTATTCTCAGAATCAATGTAGCTTACATTTACTTTCCAAATAATGGCTTTGAGATGCAGAATGAAGAATTTAAAGGAAATAATCCTTTATCTACTTTCTGATTTTTATAAATGAAGGAACAAGGATTGAGTGACTGGTACAAAGTAACACTCTTCTGAACAAGTTAACATTAAAAGTACTTTCAGTTGCTTCTTAAAATTAATCCAGTGACTACTTAATAACATGACAAGTGTTGTTATCTACTTTGCCTCATGATTATGCATGGTACAAATTATTTCTGCTTCACCCTTCCAAAATCAAAGACTTAAAGAGGCCAATTACTGGGTAAAAAGAGAGTCTACCTTTTTTTCTTTGCATTAATTCCCAGTAGATATCCTAAAGCAGGCAAACAGACCCTTTTCAGAGAAGTGGCAGCCACATACTAACAAGAAGCAAAATACTGATTTCCTAGTCATTGTTTATTTCAATTCTACCACTTTTTCTAAATTTTAAGATTTTTTTTCTCATTATTTTTGCATTTTGCCAGATGCTCAGTTAGGTGCCAACTGAAATCACAAAATTCCTTGCTTCTATTGCAAGATAATTTATTTATATTTCTGTAAGATATTCTCAGTTTTTCTCTTCTTCTGTATGGGTAAACATAGTGTTGGAATGGAGCTTTAAAAACTAATTTGTGCACATAATACACAGGAATTAAAATAAGAAAAATCAATAATTAAAAATCTGGTTTTGTCATATTATTTAGATTGTGAGAAACATAGAGCAGCTATTTATCTGAATTCTCAAACAAAGTTTTGAATAATATTATTATGTGGTAGGCCCATTTATATTATTCTCTATAATTATGGTGTGTCACTTTGTGGATATGAAGTAACTGAAGTAATACATAATTTGAGATACAATATTGCTCTAATCATTATAGATATTGCATTATATCCCCAATGATTGTTACCATGTTTCTTGGTTGGTTCACATTGTAGAAAAAGTATACATAATGATATAGGGAAGTAAGAGAGGGATAGATGGCAGATGGATGATTAGATAAATAAAAGATAGATGAGTGGACAGATAAATACATATATACTAGGCTTCTGATGGTTTCTTGTTTTTGTGTTTATAAAATTTTATGTCTCATTTATAGACTTGAAAAATACTTTCATATTCAATGTCTAGATTCAGAAAAACTTAAATTTCCTATATCTAAAATTTCAGATATTTGTTATATTTTTCTCCCTTGATTACTGTCAAATAGAGTATAATCATAAGTTTCTTTTGACATCCACAGAGGTATTTTGTGGCTACACATTGGGAATAAAAGGAGTAATTCAGTTTAGCAATAGTGGAATGTAAAGATTATCTTTCATGATCAAGCTATTGCTTCACAAACCAAGATTTCAATGTTTTTACTTATTTTAATATTTTCAGTGATTCTAATCACTGTAATGTAAGTTATTTTTGTTATCTAAGACTCATTTACATGTTTATAAATTGTGAAAATGCTGTTATATGTACACAGTTGTATGAACTTATCTCCTTGGGCTATCTAGTTTTGAAAAAAATGCTGAATCAAAGAATATGCTCTGAGTTACCTTTCACAGGGAACCAACTCTTATTTCTACTATGAGCAATGTCAGTTTCCTTGACCTTTTCACATAAGAGAATTGCCAGATTTGTTCAATCTGTAGCATGTCAATTGATAAGAAATGTGCCTTGATTTTCACATAATTTGTTACTCAATTTTTAAGATTAATAATAATTTGGACTTCCTATTTTGTGAATTTATACATATTTAAAAAGCACTTTAAACCAGAAATTATAGTAAATGGCATGTTATTTTCTTAAAAAGGTATATAAAGCCCAAAGAATTAAGAATCATATGTATAACATAATGTTGTATTTAAATAAAAATAGATGTACATTTTTGCCTAAATACAACCAAAAGAGTATCTTTTTAAAGTAATACATACTTAAAATCTTCTAAGAAGATTACTGCTTCATCATTCCCTTAACAAATTTAATGTAATAAATTAATAAAGATAACATTCCTTTATAGATAGGAACACCTAAGAAATCAGCAGTATATGGGGAAAATAATGCAAAGAAAATATCAGTTACATTTAATTGCTTTCATTCTTAATTCATGATAAAATATTATTCTTTCATGTTTCTACCTTTTTGTAATTTCATCCTCTCCCGCCACTCCACCCAATCCTCCCCGCTTCCCACCCCCCCAAAGTTGTAAAGTTCGTTTTCGACATAATGACTTGTACATTTCATTGTTGCAATGGGTCTGCCTGTATCCCTATTTAAAGGATTTTTTTTATTTTCTGAAGATTAGGATTGTATCAACATCTATTTTGAAATTTAGTATCCAAATATGGCAAAGATCTTGATAGCAAAAGAAAAAGAAATGTAACAAAAATTATGAGAATTCTTGCATTTTCCCAAAGGGACTTATTTTATGAATATTTTCCAGACCATTTTCTTTTAAATATATAACTATATTCTTAAAGGTCTTATCAGATAGCTACATATTATCCATTATGTCCTTGAGTCATTTTAGTTTTTGATTGAAGGTATTTTTAGTAAATTATTGACTTAGAGATATTGTAGTAGACAAAAAGACTTGAAATTTTGGTAAAACTATAAAATGACACTTTTTATCTATTGAGTAGATGAAAGGTATATAACTTCACATTGAAAATTTCATGAGTTAATATATTTTGTAAAATTGGCTTCAAAATGAGTGTATATTCCCTGAAATATGCCAAAGTTTAGTGCTATGGTGTGAGCAAGTGATTTAAATTTGGTGAGGAGTTTAAAGGTTGGGCCCTTATTCCTCCTTTAAAGGATGATGAGGGTGGACATTACTAGTGTGTGTATGTGGTGTGTTTGGGTGTTAGGAAAGATCCTTCATGAATGGATTAATGCCTGTCTCCTGAGTGCTCTTGCTTTTATGGTCATGTGTCCTCATCCCCTTTTGCCTTCTGTCATGCACCAAGGAAGCCATTGCCTAATGTGTTACCCCAAGTTTGGAACCATGAGCCCAAATCCTTTTTAAAAATAAATAAATGACTTCATATCACTTTTACAGATGCAGAAAATATACTAACACAGTTGCATTCCTGTACAATTTGCAATTGACCTAAATTTTCCAAAAGAGCAACTTTTATTGAATTGTCTTCAGATGGAGGGTTAGCATAACAACATTATTAATGATATACCTGCCATAAATTCTCGCCTTTCTATCGATGTACTCTTGAATCAAATACAAAAGTTGTTCTTTGAGGTGTATGTGTGTATATGTGTATGTGTGTTTGTGTATAAAAGAGAGAGAGAAAGAGAGGATGTGTATATATGTTGGCATTTTTTAGAAACATCTACTTCTGAAATTTTAACACTATCTTCTCATGAATTATACAATTTCTGAAGATAAAGCTACCGTATATGACCATAAGAATGTCTGTATAGGAAGGGGTGTTGTGGCTCAAGTGGTAGAGCGCTCGCCTTGAGCTGAAGAGCTAAGGGACAACGACAACACCCAGGCCCAGAGTTCAAGCCCCACGAACAACAAAAAAAAAGGCATGTCTGTATAAAGAGACTTCAAACCACAGGTATAATTAAAATTAACTTCAAAAGAAAAAGGAAACATCATGGCCAAGAATATGTTGAATAAAAATAATATAACTTTATACTCTTTTTTCTGAAAACATAAGGACGATCATGATATAATTAGGGCTTGTTAATATTAGTCCATTCAGGAAAATTGTTGAAGTTTGTTTATATTTCAAACCAAAGATTATGCATCTTATCCATTAAAGATTTTTAAAGTACACGCATATGTTTATTTTAAAATAAATGAATTGAAGCATGTAAAAATCTATGGTGAATTTTTTTATGATCACTATTTCAAACATTACCAAGTGATAATGCCAAGTTATCTTGCTTCAATACCAGTTGTTACATGGATTTTGCCACTGGGGAGATAGAAATATGAAGTTGTGTTATTTTCCCCATGAAAAGATATGTTGTCAGTGTGAAGCATGAGAGATTACATGCATTTGTCCATGTATAGAAATGTTATTGGTGTGTAACATGAGAGATTACCCAAGTTTTACCAAGGTGTTTAGGCAAATTAATGATTCAAAGAAAAAATAAGCAAAGTTGGATGTAATTATTAAGTGATTCTGGTAGTGAGAACGTGCTTATAAATGAATGTTTGTGGCTGATGCCTATAATTCAAGCTACTCAAAAGGCTGAGATTTGAGAATTGAAGTTTGGTGCTAGCCAAGAGGGACAAATCAGAAAGACTCTTATCTCCAGTTAGCCAATAAAAAGCCAAAACTGGAGACATGGTTCAAATGTGAGAGAAAAAAGTGAGAATGTAAGGCCCAGATTTCAAGGCCACAAAACGATTTATTCATTAGTTTTCAAGAAAGTTTTGCACCATAATATAAATATTCCAATTAAATACTGTTACAGCTGTGTTGATAAAAATAACCTTTTTTCACAATTCAATTATGATGAAATTCTATTAAAATAAAAATTGTCTGGCCTTATATAAAGCATCATGATATTATAGATATTCCACAACATATGAAAAAATGCCTTAAAATAAGCAAAATTAATGTGTTGTTTTCAGATTGGTAATTTCAGTGAAGGTATGTTTATCAAAGCAAAATTATCCAAGAAAAAAATAGTGCGCAGGTTCACATTTATGAGAAAAGATGTATGGTTCTGTAATAGAAATAATGTTTTCCTGTCTTTCAAAAATTATATGGAAATTGAATGAATCATCAGAGTTTAGAAAGTACGTAAATTTCTTTACTGTTCTTAAAGTGTACATGAAAGCGTTGCAAGAAATTAATGGTGAATACATTTTGGCAAATGGACAGAAATCCTTCACACAGCATTGTAGGAATTATACTGCTTTCAGAAGGTCACAGAGTTAAAAACTGTAGCTGATTAATAGGACCCATAGTAATATTTATATTGGCCAACACAAAGATGTTGGGGCCAACTCCATGCTAGCTTCAAGGACTTTCCTCTGAACTTCATCCAAGTGCACTTTCTAGCTTGGAGCCCCAGAGTGTGCTTAATTAACTCCATCGGACCCAGTCACACAGAGTGAAGACATCAGTCTATCCCATTTGTCTCTCTCTTACTGGGAGTTTCAGGTGAAGATATTTTATCTATTTTTGATCTAATAGAAGCAAGTTGTCTCTTCTTCCAGCACACACACACACACACACACACACACACACACACACACGAGTATGGATCATTTTATTCTACATTAATGAAACTGAAAAATTGTCTGATTGACTCTACGGTGACATAGCACACTATAATAGACAAAATATAGTGTGAATAATCCAGAAATTTGAATAAGAAGACATTGTCTTCTTAAACTGGTTAAGTGACAGAAAAAAAACACTGAAGCTCTCCATGCCTTAGTTTTCCCTATTAAAAATGAACACAACCATAGATCTGATTTCCAAAACTGTAATGAAATATTTAATGATTATTTCATATTAAAATATTATACATAATATAAGTCCCATGGTTTCTCTTATCTGCAATAACTGATATATGTCTACAGGATACATCAAAAAGGTCAAAAGCCATATACATATGACCATATAAGATGATGGTAACTGAAGTGAACCCCAAGATAGGGACACAGGAGGTTTTATTTTTGTTGCTGTTCTTTCTAATGTACTTATAATGTACCATGCTTTTTTTTTGTTTCTCTTCCCCCAAAGTATAACCACTGTTTTCACTGTATTTGATTCTGGTGCTCTTCACCTTGAATATACATTTTTCTAATTTGGAGAGGGGAAGGGAAATAACAAAAAACTGAATGAAACAAAGATACAGGTTGACCCATTGTAACAGTGAGATGTACAAGACACTATGTTGAAAATGAACTTCACAACTTTGGTGGGGAGAGTGTAGTTTAGTGGGGCTGGAAGGGATGGTAGGGGAAAAACAAAGGAGGGGGTAACAATACTAAATAGGAAATATATTCATTACCTTTCTCATATAACTATAATCCCTCTGTACAGTATCATTACAATAAAAACATATATTAAAAATTAAAAACTACACATTAGTGAAAATCCTCTACCTTATGTGAACACTGAAAAACTTATTTTGAACCTACTTATCAATTTTACTTCTGTAAAAAAGAACTTTTTTTTTTTTTTGCCGGTTGTGGGGGCCTGAACTCTGGGCCTGGGTGCTGTCCCTTGGCTCTTCAGCTCAAGGCTAGCGCTCTACCACTTGAGCCATAGTGCCACTTCCGGCTTTTTCTGCTTATGCTGAGGAATCGAACCCAGGGCCTCAGGCATGCAAGGCAAGCGCTCTACCACTGAGCCACCTTCCCAGCCCTGTAAAAAAGAACTTAAACTTTTCCAAATCTTGTCCTAATATATTGTTTCAATATTGTCCCAATGTACTGGGACCTGGACTCAATTGATAAATTTTTTCCAGGTAAATTAAAGCTAATCATTAAGTAATTATCAACAGAGAGGTATATTCTTCCTGAGTATTTTTGCTCAAGCCTAGCACCACTTTTGGCTTTTTTTTTTTGGTGCTTATTTAAAGATAAGAGTCTCGACATAGCATCATGTACATCTCATTTTTGCAATGGGTCAACCTGAACTTTAAAATTTAGGCGGGGTTGGGGTGTAGGGGGGGTGGAAGGGTATGGGGTATAGTTGAGGAGGTGGGAGGGACAGGATGGTAAGGGAAAAACAAAAGAGTAGGCAACATTGCCGGATAAGAAATGTACTAATTACCTTGCTCAGGTAACTGTAACCCCTCTGTACAGTGTTTTCACAATAAAAACTTATTTAAGAAAAAAATAAAGATAAGAGTCTCATTGACTGTCCTTACCAGGCTGAGTTTAAACTGCTGTCCTCTTGAGTCACTCGGCTTAGAGATGTGAGCCTCTAGTGTCTGGCTCTGGCTTCCAAATGCATTTCAAAAGGGGTTATTGCACACTTGTTGCATCCTAGCTCTTTTTTTTAAATTTTATTTTTATTCCCCCCCACCCCCCCACCAGGCCAAAGTTGTAATGTTCGTTTTTCAACATAACGACTTGTACATCTCATTGTTGCAATGAGTCCCTATTTAAACGATTTATTTTTCCCCTCCCCTTCACAAATTATACCTACATCAAATACAGTGAAAGCAGGGGTTATACCATGGGGGAGGGACGTACAAAGCAACAAAGAAATCATCTTATAAATATGTTAGAAACAATTCATGAAAGAAAAAAAAGCTTGAACACATCCTAGCTCTTGATCTGCAGTTTCCATGTGAAAGATATCATCATCATGACAACTTCCACTCTAAACACAGACACCCACCCTCCTAAAGATTAAACCCCAAAGATTACATCCAAAGTAAAATGGCTAATTCTTGATCTGCGGATATAAAGCCTTATTTATTACCTTTCATATAGTCACTATTTACCTGTTCTCAATGTAAATGCAGGAAGGAATGGTAATTCCTTGAGGAAATATAGTAGTATTTCCTCATGGGAATATTATTGCATGGGTATATTATTGCCTGCAGAGAATATGATGATAAAATAAATAATATATCATTATTTCAAGACATTCAATGTTCAAGGTAGAGAAATGTTTTAAAATGCAATGTCTGTGATATTAGTTCATTATAATTCATTGCTTCTCTCTTGTAATTTTTTCTAATATTTTTAGGGTACCAAAGATTGTAACCTTCCAAAAGTTTCAGAAAATGTTTCCTGTATGCATGACATACTCTCTTTTACTCTTTCCCATGGCATGTGAACAAACAATAAAACATAAATTAATAAATGTGACTATAGTTTTTGTGCTAGTAGTAGGACTTGAACTCAAGATCTGGGCTCTTCTCTGAGGTTTTTGTTTAAGGTTACCACTCTACTATTTGAGTCACAGCTCTATTTATACCTTTTCTGGTTGTTAATTAGGTATGAGAGGCATGTGGACTTTTCTGCGTGGACTGGCTCCAAACCATGATCCTTCAATCACAACGTCCTGAATAGGTAGTATTACAGGTGTGAGTCAACGCGCCTGACATGTCTATATTTATATAATATAACTTTATGTTATTAATATAAATCAAATTGTATTTGCAATTTACCGAGAGTTCCATCATAAACCCTGATATCAAAATTAATTCATCCAGAGTTCAATTTCCTAGAATGTCCTATTGTCTTCCAATAAATCTGGATTGATTTCTGAAAGTTGTTATCTATATGGTATTCTGTAAGTTAGGTCTGGTGGATCTTAAAAAAGTTCTAATTTTCTATATTGCAGTGAGGTGAAATATACTTAATAATATCTTATTATGCATTTTAAAATATCTAGATGATAGAATTTTGAATGTTCTTACTAAAAAGAAACAATAAATGTTGGCTATCTATGGTGGCTCATACCTCTAGTTCAAGCTATTGAAGAGGTAGGACCATGGATTCAATACTTGACTCAGAAAAATAGATAAATGTTTGAAGTAATAGATGTAGTAATTGCCTTGATGATACTTACACATGTAATGTATATTAAAATATTAGACTATGTTATATGAATATTATAGACATGTGCTAATTAAAATTTTTTAAGGTTAAAATTTACTCTCAGTACATACATATTCTGATGAATTAAAATGAAGAATTAGGATCCAGGCACTGGTGGCTCAAACACATAATCCTAGCTATTCAGGAGGCTGGTATCTGAGGATCACCATTTGAAACCAACATGAGCAGGAAGTCTATGAGAATCTTATCTCCAATTAACTACCAAGAAATTGGACTAAGGTTCAAGTGGTAGAGAGCTAAAACCAAAGCTCAGGGAGAGCACCCAGGCCCTGAAACTAAGTCCCAAAAGAGCATGCTTGCACAAGCGTGTGTACACACACACACACACACACCAAAAGGAATAGAAAAGAAATGAAAAGGAAAGGAAAGAAAAAGAAAGGAAAGAAAAGGAAAAGGAAAGACAAGAAAAATATAGGGCTGGGCTGGGAAGGTGGCTCATTGGTTGAGCGCTTGCCTTGCATGCATGAGACCCTGGGTTCGATTCCCAACCACCACATAAGCAAAAAGAAAAAAAAGCCGAAAGTGGTGCTGTGGCTCAAGTGGGAGAGCCTAGCCTTGAGCAGAAGATCTGAGAGACAGTGCCCAGAGTTCATGCCCCAAGACTGCCCCCTCCCCCAAAAAAGAAAAACGTAGGGCCGCCCATTGAGGCTAAAATATTATTTCATTACCAACATAAATTTATATTTTAATGTGTGGTCTGAGCATTTACAATTGGTAGTTTTATAAACCACAAAATTACATTAATCTCAAGTATTCTCTTCATTTTTGACATTTTGATACATTATGAAGAAAATAGATGTGTGATTTAAATAAGTGTCAGATCCAATGCATGAAATCTCATTGGATTCCATCCCTACTCCTCACTTAATAATTTTGGAGATCCTGAGTGCCCACAAAGAAAGAGGTAGATTTATGATTTTTCTTCCTTCACAGAATGAACAGTCTGGTGGTATATTAGATCTGGTCATCAAAAAAAAAAAAATAAAAAGAAGAAGAAGAAGCTAGGCGCCAGTGGCTCACACCTGTAATCCTAGCTACTCAGGAGGCTGAGATATGAGGATTACTATTCAAAGCCAGCCCAGGCAGGAAAAGTCTGTGAAACTCTTATCTCCAATAAACCACCAGAAAACTGGCAGTGGCTCTGTAGCTCAAGTGGTAGAGCACTAGCCTTGAGCTGAAGAGCTCAGGGATAGTGCCCAGACCCATAGTTCAAGCTTATGACCAACCCCTTCACCCCCCAAAAAATTTCTGCTCTTAAATATCACTATTGAAAAATGTCATCATTGATGGGTGTTCAAGCTTGTAATCTTAGTTACTTAGTAGGCTGAGGTCAGAGGCTAGCAGTTCAAAGCTAGCCAAGATAAGTAAAATTGGTGAGCCTGTTATCTTCAATTAATCTTTAGAAAAAAACAAAATGAAACGAAACAAAAAAAACGGGGGTGGGGGTGGGGGAGTGTGAGATGGGAAGGGATGGGAAGGGGAAACGAAGGAGGAGGCAACAATGCTCGATAAGAAATGTACTCATTACCTTGCCCATGTAATTGTAACCCCTCTGTACTGTATTTTCACAATAAAAAAAAAGCAAAAAAACCCTGCAAGTGTAGCTGTATCTCAATTGGTGTGCTAGCCTTTGAGCCTTTAGCTCAAAGACATTGCCTAGGTCCCTGAATTCAAGAAAAAAGAAAAAAGAGAGAAAAAAATGAGAAGAAATCATTATTTCCTAAATAAATTGTTGTCTTACAATTTAATTTTAGCTTTTTGTACAAACATTAAGAAATATGCATTGAGAAAGTGTATTTTTAGGATAATAACATGGATATAGAAAAAAACATTTAGTTGAATCATTTAATACGATGGATATAGAAAAAAACATTTAGCTGAATCATTTTTCATATATTTGTACAAATATTAATGCAACTCTTTAGTTATTTGTTTTCCCTTATCAAATATTATTAATGCCTTCTATACTGAGAACTATTCTGGTAAGAGTCATTTCAAATACATATGTAATTTATTGATTTAAAAACCATGAAACTTTTTTTTCCTGGTCATGGGGCTTGAACTCTGGGCCTGAGCACTGTCTGTGCGCTCTTCAGCTCAAGGCTAGCACTCTACCACTTGAGCCACGTTGCCCTTTCAATTTTCTAGTGGTTTATTGGAGATAAGAGTCTCACAGACTTTCCTATCTGGGCTGGCTTTGAACTGTGATCCTCAGATCTCCTGAGTAGCTAAGATTACAGGCGTGAGCCACCGGTGCCCAGCTACATGAAACTTTTTAATAGCATCAGTATGTCTGATATAAGTAAGACTTATAATAAATGTGTGTTGAGGGAGCAGTGAACATATACATTATATATATCTTGTCCATATTTTGAAAAATATGAAAGTAGAAATAAAGAAGTTCCATACATTACTTAGAGCAGTGTAGAATGACCAGCTCTGAAGGTATATTGAGAGTTACATGAATCATGGTAAGCTATTTTAATGTTTTGCTAAATTATAATTATTTGAAGAAGTTGAGACAGCATTTTCTGTTGAATGAGATAAAGAGGCCATTCATACAGGAAGGGTAATCCTGCACACTTGGATTAACTTCTTTTGAAAAGAACTACTACATTGTTCTTTCTTGCTTGCTTGCTTGCTTGCTTTCTTGCTTTCTTTCTTAAGTTTTTTATTGTAAAAATACTGTACAGAGGGGTTACAGTTACATAACAAGGTAATAACTACATTTCTTATCAAGCATTGTTGCCTCCTCCTTTGATTTTCCCCTACCATCCCTTCCCTCCCACCTCAACAACTACATCCCTACCCCCACTCCTGCCTAAATTGTAAAGTTTGTTTTTCAACTTAAGCATTCTTTTCGAGTTAATCCTACTCTGTAATTAGGTTACAGTTAGAGGTAGACCTGAAATTCTCAGCTGACTTTCCTACACTACACAAAGAGATCTATACAGATTAATATGGACAATTTCAAAGGCTAGCTAGTCATTCCATGACATGAATCCATCATACCCTTCAATGAAATTAACTAAGTAAAAATACACCAGTAAAAACAAATGCCTATTTCAGCTTTACCAAGAAGTAAGTTCAGAGCCAGCTTTCATTTTGCTGATAAGACTAGTTACAGAATAAGGAAGGGGGCAAACTCTGAAAGCACTGTGAAAAATCGGTAATGTGAAGATAATATAATCCAATTATGTATTGCCTGCAGTTCATGGCTGAAACTGGTCTGAGATACAACATTATTTATGTTATTTGTATGTTGTTAATGGGTGTACTATTATCAACTTTCTAAATGCATGTCAATTCTTCTTAAATTATATTCAGGCTTTCCTACAAGATATGGAATGGGGAAAAAAAAAACCTTTCTTTTCATTCCATTTAGTTTTTTGTTTTTTTTGTGGGGGAGGGGGGGAAAAGGGAAGGGAGGGAGGGGCTTGGTCCTGGGGCTTGAACTCAGGGTGTGGGCTCTGTCTGTGAGCTCAAGGCTAGCACACAGCACACTACCACTTGAGCCACAGTGCCACTTCCAGCTTTTTCTGAGTGGTTAATTGGAAATAAGAGTCTCAAGGACCTTTCTGCTGGGCCTGGCTTCGAATTACGATTCTCAGATCTCAGCCTCAAAGCATGAGCAATTGGTGCCAAGCCAATTAAGTCATTTTATGTCATTATTCTTCCTCTTTTGAAAATATACAAACTAGTTTTAGGGTTTATGAAGTACCGAATTACAATTTTATGATTTTTGTTGTTGTTGTTGTTGGTTATGGGGCTTGAACTCTGGGCCTGGGCACTGTCCTTCAGCTCTGCAGCTCGAGGCTAGCACTCTACCACTTGAGCCACAGCATCACTTCCGGCTTTCTGTGTGGTTTATTTTCGATAAGGGTCTCCCGGCCTTTCGCCCCCAGGCTGGCTTTGAACTATGTTCCTCAGATCTCAGCCTTTTGAGTCGCTAGGATTACAGGCGTGAGTCCCTAGTGCCTGACTCTAAATTACGATTTTTAAAGGGAGTTTTGATACTATCATATATGTGTATATATAAACACATATACACATACATATATATACATATAGGTACATATATGCATATATGCACATATATATGTACATATATACAGAAACATATTTGCATATATATGTGTATGAATATGTATTTGTATATGTACCTATATTCATAGATGTATATATGTAATGCTTTATGATTACTTAATATCAATATCTTAAACACAAATGTAATTGCAAAAGAAAACATATTTTGTGGGAATTATGAATGGGTATGATAATTTTTTGTATTATACATTGTGATTCAAATTAAACATTTTAGTTTAATTATGAAATATTTTTGGAGGTAGCCAGATCTTCAATAGAGAACCTTTCCATTGAATAATATGAATAATTGGGTAATTATAACCATACTGAAAATAATTTGGATACATTTTTCCTTTAGAATCAGCATTAGATTTGGACACAAACAAATGCTAAATGTTATGAACAGGGATAGACAATAAGGCATGAAGTTGAGCAGCCTACATTCTTTTGAAAATGATTATCCTCCCTGGCCTTCTTACTGAACGTTGTAAGAGAAAAGTTTTGACTCTCATTTAAAAAATACTGCTGAGAAGCCAAGCGCCAATGGCTCATGCCTGTAATCATATCTAATCAAGAGGCTGAGATCTGAGGATCAGGGTTCAAAGCCAGCCCAGGCAGGAAAGTCCATGAGACTCTTATCTCCAATAAACCACCAGAAAGCCAGAAATAGTGCTGTGACTCAAGAGCTAGAGTGCTAGCTTTGAGCTGAAGAGCTGAGGGACAGTGCCCAGGCCCAGAGTTCAAGCCCTGTGACTGACAAAAACAAAAACAAACCAAAGAGAAACCAGTGCTGGGGCAGAAACAGGTAGTTGATGCACGAGTCACTAATCCAGTCCCTTAGTTTCTGTCTGCAAAAACTAGCTAAGACAATCACAGACTTTCTCAGAAATGTAAAAAAAAAAATAAATAAAATAAAAGTATAATGAAGTATTTATAATTGGCAAGTCAAGGTCAAAAATTTTATAGAGACAAAGACTCAACTTTTTAAGGAAATGGATTACAATCATGAAGATGTAAAATCTCCATATGAGCAATCTTTGCAATCTTTGCAATCTTTGCAATGACAGTTGTAGTAAAAAAAAGGATTGTGTCATGAGGTGTGGTGGCATTAGGTTGTGGTGGTAGATTTTTCAAGTGAAAGTCTGTATAGCTCTCTCTCACTGGTATAGCTTCCCTTCTTCAGGCTACAGTGTTAGATTAAAAACAAACAATCCAAATCTTTTGGTGTCAAAAAAGAATGCAATTCTATAAAAAAAACAAAACAGACCAGACATTAATAAGGCATGCTTGATTCTATAAAAAAAATTCTCATAAAATTAGTTATGGTTCATTTGACTGTGAACAGAGCTACAATGTAAATGTAGTATTTTTATAGTATAGATGACCATGGGAATAAGACTTACAATTCTTGTTTGAGGAGGAAATAACAGTTGGCAGTAGTTCAAATAACAAACAGGCATATTGAGAAAAGAACTACAGTGTTAACGTTCAGCTATTTCACTCCATGGAAGCCGCAGAATCAAAGAGAACAGTTCCACTAACTGTGAGCTTTTTAAGTGCTCTGGACTCCTTTCTTCTAGGAAAACAAAACTTGAAAGTTGAAAGTGTCCAGTTTATAGTTGCCATAGACTTCACAATTTAAGTGTAGATGATGAGGGAAAACAAAAATATGAGCAAGAGCGAAGTTGTGAAACAGAGAATGGCAAAAATATTATATCTAATTCAATTTTTTGTTATTTTCAAAATTTTCATTAAGAGGTTTCTTCTATTTAACTCCCATGCTTCTTTGTCCACAGGCACATGTCTTCCTTCAGTTAACTGTTCTGAATCATTGTAGGAGAATCAGGAAGGAGGCTTCACTAATCATATGGGAATTTATCAATGAAGATAAATCTAAAGAAGTCTATTGCTTACCATAATGCAGTTTCTTGAAAAGAAACTGACCAAGAAGCAAGAAGTATATCCAGTTGTTGATGGTTTACATAGATCACTCTCGCTCTCCCTAGAGCTAAGAAAGAAAAGATGGGACTTTAAGGCTAATCTGGACAGAATGTTAATGAAAAATTTTCTCAATCTACAATTCAAGATGACACATGTGTCTGTCTTACCAAGCTACATACGAAGCTGAAATTGGGTGGATCATAGTTCTAGACCAGCCCTTGGTAGAACATCCTTGAGACTTTGTCTCCTTTCAGGTATGCTGGATATAATGGTTCACAACTGTGATCCTAGCAACTCTGGGAAAGTGTAAATGTTTTGAGGCCTCAGGCCTGTATTCTGCTGGGAAGCAAGACTCTCTAAAAATTAATCAGCAGAAAATAAGGTTCAGCTCAAAAATAATCAGCAGAAAATAGGGCTGGAGGCATGATTTAAGTAGTATCGTGCCAGCTTAGCAAGCATGAGACTCTGCATTCAGACTCCAGTACTGTCACACAAAAATGAAAGTCAAGTAGATAAATTATAACACACTCAATTTTGGATGTTGGATGTATTTTTAAAAGACTACAGCAATGAATATGTATGTACCTGGAAAGATTTCTGCTGCTTTTTTCCAGTGTCTTGATTTTACACTTCTACTGGTTAAATTTATCTTCAAATTATTGATTGCCAATTGGTCTTCTATAGCATGAATCTAAGTAGCATGTTTGTTTTATCATTAATCTTGTTGGTCATTATATCATTTACTGTTCATTATAGCAAGAGATAAATTGCACAAATGCGTAATATTGTTAGTTCAGCTTGGCTGCCTTTTTTAGTGACACTAATTCTACAGAGCAGTTGGGCAAAATCAATGTCTTATGCACCATTTATATTAAATTACACTTGTTATGTGATTGAATCAACACTAGATAGAGTTTTCTCAAGTTAATTGATCAACTCCTACGAAACAAATTAATATTATATATCAGACTTATGGAATTGTTGTCTAGAAATAACATAATAAACAGCAGTGCTGAAAGAAAACCAGTATTCCGCCTGGGATACTGAAATTCTCTGTCCCAATCAAATGGCTGATAAAAACAATAGCAAATAGAAATACTAATGGAAATTCAAATGAAAATTTTCCTACTTCTCTAGAATTATTTCAGGTACTTGTGTCAAAGAAGAAAACAATGTGTTGAAACAATTGCTATATGGCTTAGTGCTCCTCCAAACATTTCCCTGTCACTTAAGAAAAAAATGGAACTGAAAAATCATTAAAAGGTGGTATTCTTTACTAGTTCAAATATTTTTTTTGGTAATTTTCTAAAATACTTTGAACCAGCTTCCATGTTTTAACAAATGAACCCAATTTTCATGTGGTAGAAAATAGTTTTGAGAAGAGAGTATCAACTTTATTCAACAGTGTTGAGTATCACTATGTTTTACAATCCCTAACATGTTCATTAGGGCTCATAAATGGACTAAGGGTTAGTTTAAGAAAATAAAAGCATTATACTACCTTATGTTGATATCAGTGTAATCCTAAGATCCTTACATATATTTTAGTAACTTGAACCTTAAAAATTTGAGTCATGGTTAAAAAAATATATCTTACTAAAGCCATTATTTTATTCAGGCAAGAATTATATACTTAAACTTGAGAAAATACATGTTAAATTCCCATGTGTTTGTTATATATAACGGAAAGAAAACATGTTTAATCCTATTTAAAATATTTTTCTTTGTGTAAGTACAGTGCTAAGTTAAATCATCTGGGTATACTTAAAGTAACATTAATAAATAAAAGAAGATGTGAGATACTCAAAATAAGCAATCAGTGGCATCCAGCTACTGACATGGGATCTCACTAAGAAACTGGGCCTAAAAGTTGAAAGAAAACATGTTTAGCTATATTAGCAGTACTTTGTGTATATGGAGAAAAGCTGAATACCTGTGGATAATGTCTTATTTATCTATGTTTAGGTAAAGGAAAACAGAGAGGCTTGGTGTGCAAAATTAACTTAGGTCTCTTAGAGCCTCATTTATTCATTCAATGTCATAACCTTTCCTGTCTTTCCCAAAGCTTATCTTAAATGTTTAGATACAACCTTTAGGATAAAATGATAGCTTGACTTTGGTAAGGAATGAGTCTTGCAAATTTCTCTGATAAATATTCACATTAAAACTGTATGCAAGACTATGTGCTGGTGCCTTGTGTGTATAAACCTAGCTACTTACAAAGCTGCCATACAGAGAAGTATGGTTCAAAGCCAGCCCAGGCGCTCGTGCGCGCGCGCGCGCACACACACACACACACACACACACACACACACACACACACACAAAGTTTATAAACCAGCAAAAGATGGGTTGAAGATGTGGGTAAATGGTAGAGTGTTAATCACGTGAGTATAAGACCTTAAATTCAAATGTCAGACTAAGAAAAGTTAAACAACCACACAAAATATTTTATCAACTTTCGTAATAAAGTGTATCTATTCAGCACTCAATATCTTTGTTTTAGTGGAAGATTGTACATTTGTGCCTTTTAAGAGATAATATTAATTCCAAAACAATGACAATTTCTGAATGTATTTTTGGAAATCCTATGCTATCATGTATCTGGAAGATTATAATTTGGATTGTTTTAGAGAATACTATGTAAGAAAATATTTTCAAACATACTATTTAAAATTGAAAGCAAAATAGTTCACTAAAGTCATATTGTATATGGTTTCTTCTGTCTCCATTAAACTAAATAATGGGGAAAAACTATATTAGTTCAGGTACTAAACCTTCAATCAATAAGGTAATGCATGTTGAGCTTATATTAAAAGTCTATCTTATCAATAATTATAGCTATTTGATATATAATAAATGCATATTTAAGTATTTGAGTAGCATATGATAAAAAGTACTTCAAACTAGAAGATATGGCTAATATATTTATCAAAATAACTAATAAAATACCTCTATTTACTAAAGATATCAATAAGAAAGATTTCAAAAGACTTTGTTGTTGTTGGTTATGGAGCTTGAACTCAGGGCCTGGGCTCTATTCTATCAAGCATTATTTCTTCTCCTTTGTTTTTTTCGCTACCATTTTGAGACACAGCACCACTTGTTTCCTGGTAGTTAACTGTAGATATGAGTATTAAGGACTTCCCTGCTGGGCCTGGTTTTGAGCTGTGATCCTCAGCAGTTAGGATTATAGGCATGCACCACTGGTGGTTTAAAAGATTTTAATGTAAAATTATGCAAAAATAGTTTTATAAGAATTTTCATGTAAAATATTGATATATTCCTTATTTAAATAGTGATATATTGTTATTAAATTGTGTGGAATGTTTCCTCTTATTCCCTATAAAAATTCATGGCCGTTGGGATCTAGTAGCTTATCTCTTTAATAGTAGCAACTCAGGAGGCTGATTCCTGAGGATTATAGTTCAAAGATAACCAGGGCAGGAAAGTCTGTGAAACTTATCTTCAATTAATCAGCAAAAAACTAGAAGTAGAGCTGTGGATCAATTAGCAAAGTGGTAGCTTCACGGAAAAAGTGAAGGGAGAGTATCCAAGACTTGATTTCAAACTCCAGTATTCTCTCTCATACTCTCTCTCTCTCTCTCTCTCTCTCTCTCTCTCTCTGTCTCACACACACACACACATACATATACACACATGCACACACAGGTGGTCTAGGTATTGAAGAAAACATGACTTTTTATATTTCTCTGGACACAATTACTTAATTCTTTTCATGTGTTGTGACATATGATCTAGGCTTCCTATTTAGGCTATAAAGCATAGAATTTTTAAAAAGTTGGATAGAACACTTAATGCATATTTTTGTCCTTTAATTGAATAATTCAGTTGGAAAAAGGAAGCCAGCCTGCCACTGATGAAATATCTCCATAATGCTGACTGAAATCTAGGTATCTAATATCCTTTTATATTTCTTTCACTTATTCCTAAAGTATGGAGATTGACTTCTACCTCCAAGGTAATTTCTCTACTTATGGTCTTTGTTTCAGTTTTCCTGACAATGAGAAAAACAACAAAAAGAACCTCCATGACTACGGAGGTTCCACTCTCTGTTCTTTAAAACTCCTTGAAGAGATTTCATCAAGAACTTTCTTGATTTCATAATCAAGAACATTTAGTTATACCCAATTGGCTACTTACTCCTGTAACTGGAGTTCTCCACTCTACAACAAAAGTTGAAAAATGCAGATATATTCCCTTAAGTAAACCAGGTATTTTCATGGCAAAGAAGGTAAACAAAGGAAACTGATTAAGGAAATTATAAATCTTTGCCTCAACTGTGCTCCAGTTGTACATAGAAAGGACATCGAAATCATGATTATTTATCATTGTTATCCATGATTCTATCCATATTACTCTATTTAAATAATATTTAGAACTCATTCAGTCCAGAAGCTTCCACTGCATATGACAAAGGGCGGTTGATTCATCTTGGGAGTAAGCTATAGTAGAATCCCAATAGATGTTGAAAGTCAGGGAGATGAGTTGGAATTCTTAATTGTCTCTCAAAAAGTTGTGTGGTCTTTGACAAATGAGTTGATCTGAAGTTATCTTCATTGCTTTGAATGGTTAGAAGTTGAATTCCTAACAAAACAAATACATTGACCTTAGAACAAACCTGTTATTTAATAAATATTTCCCTCCTTATACCTATCTATCTAATCTACTCTCTTTCTTTTCAAGTTTTTCTTATACAAATCAGGAAGATAGAATTTCCAAAACTTCCATGATGATGAAAAATGTGCCAAGGACTAATATCCTCATTAACTCCCAACATTATCATTTTAATACAAATTTTCATCATTATCAATAAATTAATTTTAATCCAGAATGTATAACTCCAAAAATTTCTGCTACTCCACTTAGCAAGACAGGATGACAGAATCTTTTAAACTCAGAATTAATCAGAAAATCTTTTTGTATTTTTAATGTTTTTTACTGTAAAAATACTGTACAGAGGGTTACAGTTACATGAACAAGGTATTGAGTACATTTCCTATCAAGCATTGTTTTCTTTTTCTTCAAAATTTTTGGTTTCAGTTTCTTAAGGAAGTTGTTTATCAATTATTGTTCTGCTTGCATTTTGAAACTTTCATTCATCAAATGATCTTACCAATAAAGTATGAAATATAGAAGTTTATATTTTTCATAAGTAAAGCCAAGGAGAAATTACTCAAGAAGAATGGCATTTTTAAAATATTTTACAAAAGCCAGAACCAAGAAATGTAGGCTGCATGGTCTCCCTCATTTGTAACAACTGGAATATGTCTAGGATATTCTTAGCAAAGGATCACAATACTCAATAGTAAAATGATGCTTATTAAAAAGAACTCTAAGAAATGGAAGCAAGAGGGTTTTAGTGTACTGTTTGAAGTTATTTCTTTTTTTCCTTGGGTTTATTCCCTATTGTCACTATGGTTTTTTTTGTTTGTTTGTTTTTGTTTTTGTTCTTTTCCCCTGTACCCTTAGTCTTGTATATAAGTTTATCTGATCTGGCATAGGGAAGGGGAACCACGGCAATGGTGGAAAAAGGATGAACAAATGGAACAGTGATACTCACTAGATACTACGTTGGAAATGAACTTTACAATTTGAGGGGTGTGGGGACGGGATAGGGGAATGGGAAAAAAAGTGAGAGGGAATAACACTGTTCAAAAAGAAATGTGTTCAGTACCTGTTAAACCAGAAGCTTCCTCCCTCATAGCTTAACATGCTCTTTCTCTAGGCAACACTAGGCCCATGTAATAAAGGCCGTAAATGATTAGCCCCTACTTTCCTTTCCCTCATCGATCAGCCCTTTGGGAAACCTTTGACCATGGAAGTCAGCCAGATCCCCCAAATCCTGGAGGTTATAAAAGGTCACCTGAGACAATAGCCAGCACTTCTCATTTCCTCTCTCCTGGTGAGAAGGGGTCTTGGGGTCCCTTTACTGGCAATAAACCTTTCCTTTGTTCTTCCTACCTGGATGTCCACGTGGTTTTCTGGCAGAGTCTAATTTACTCTAATAGTACCTTACTTACCTAACTCTAACTCCTCTGTATGTGACTTTTACAATAAAATAAAATAAACATTTTACAAAAATGTTACAAGTAAATATTCTTATCTAGTACCTCTTAATTATCATCACACAATTCTAATTTATCTTAATATCATGTGTGTAAGGTCCATTCTGCTCCTGGATGGCAAGTAGACTCCACCCTCCTTGCAGCAAAGTTTCCGCCCTGTACCTGCCTTTATCTAGGCAACTGGCACACCTGGAAGAGGTCAAGTCTGCATCTGCTGAGGTCACATCTGGATCTGATGTGGCCACACCTTTCTCCCACCTTGTCCCACCTCCTCTTAACTGGTCCCACCTCCCTTTACCTGGCCACACCTTTCCCTGCCCCTAACCTAGATAAGGCCTAACCAAGACACCCTCTTTCTCAAGCCTTTCCCAGAGATCACATCTGGATTCCATGTGGCCACATCTTTCCCCGCCCCTACCCTAGATAAGGCCTAGTCCAGGGGCAGATGCTCTCTTTCGTAGGCCTTTTCCAGCCGTGTGGAGTGTCAAGATGGCCTGGTGCCAGCCAGAATGTTGAATAAACATACCCCTTACCTGAATACCACCTGTTTGGTGTACTTCTTACTCGGCCATCTCTTCTTTAAAAACCTAACAAAGTGTTTAAGTTTTTAAATGTTTAATACCTTACAATAGTTTCTATGTTCATATTTTAAATTAAGGAAAACATTTAGCTTTTTCTAATTTTTTAAAATATTAAATAAGGATATATAAGTACACTATATATATATTTTTTTTTTTTGGTCGGTCATGGGGCTTGAACTCTGGGCACTGTCCCTCAGCTCTTCAGCTCAAGGCGAGCGCTCTACCACTTGAGCTACAGCACCACTTCCGGTTTTCTGGTGGTTTATTGGAGATAGGAGTCTCACAGTCTTTCCTGCCTGGGCTGGCTTTGAACCGCGATCCTCAGATCTCAGCCTCCTGAGTAGCTAGGATTACAGGTGTGAGCCACCAGCGCCAGGCTACTATATTTTTAAACAATAGTTAATCACAGCAAAACCAAAATATTTTTATATTGTTTTCATCTTAGGTCAGATAAAATAAGTTCTTATAATCATAACAAAACTAAAAGTGAAAAACTTTTCCACTAAAATAGTATTTCATTACAAATAAAGTATTTTTCAAAAATGTGTATAAAACAGATTTTTTGCAATCAGAGTAATACAAAATACTAATATATAATTATATAATAACTTCATTGGAATATTTAATTTCATTCTCAGTCATGCAGGGAAGAGGCTAAATTATTCATGCTAATAAGTTCAAATTTATTGAGTTGTTTTCCACTATTCTTTCAAGATTCTTTTGACATTAGTGTCATTTAACATTTGAGCTTCTTTCTTAGGATTTAAGTATTAGCTTTCTGACTTAAATATTTTCACTTTTATCAATATACCATGCAGTTCTTCATTTTTAAAGACTTTCTTTTTATAATTCTTACTCCTCTGGCCCAATTCAAGGATTTTTTTAGAGGATTCTTTTAGAGGAATATTGCAAAATACTTAAATCCTTGGGAATAGCATTTTCAGTTCTAACAACATATTTTCCTTGTGTTGTTTTTCGTTATGTCTTTCTGTTGTCTCCAACTAAATCATGTACTTTTTACAGGCAGATACAATTATTTTCTTGAAGAATTGCACAGTGTTTAGTTATATTTATTATTGAAGAACAATTTCAGCATACTCCCAAACTGAAAAAACTCTGTTAAGAGAAAAAGAAATACACAAAATAGATAACATCAAATGATGCATACAAAAGGAAGGAAATGAGAAGAAACAGTCCTGATGTTTGAGTCAACATAGTCTCAAAGATAGCTCATTCAAAAAGGCAGAACATAAATATATTATCTGTAGACACTCATGAAAATTAGGACTTCTATAGATTCCCTGAATTCAAAACAAATAAAGTTGAACTTGGAATGCAAAACAAAATATAAAGTACATATCTCTTTAGTTTGGTTTACTTAAAAGATAGTTCATAAAATTCTATTTCCTGGTGACAGATAAGATAATTCCTCTTCGAATGGATGGCCAGCATGATGAACTTTACTTTGGAATAACATATAAAACAGAAAAATTATCAGCTGTGTAAATTCACATAGATATTTTACTCCAAATGCATTGAATTGACTCCATCCTAAGTGTTATGATACATCCTGAAATGTTTCTGATTTTTTCTCAACCTTATCTGGTCATGCAGGTGCCCCATCTGCAAACTTGCCATGAGGACAGATGAAAGCTCTTAGTAAAAAAGGCCACCTAAGTGATAGGAACAGAAAAATATAACTAAAATATCAGGGTCTGCTGAGCACTGGTGGTTCACACCTGTAATCCTAACTACTCAAGAGGCTGGTATCTGAGGATCACAGTTTGAAGCTAACCTGGACAGCAAAGTTTGTGAAATTCTCATTTCCAATTAACCTCAAAGCTGGAAGTAGAGCTGTAGCTCAAGTGTTAGAGTGCTAGACTTGAGCACAAAAGCTCAGGGACAGCTCCTAGGCCCTTAGCTCAAATCTCAGGACTGGCACACATGTGACTCCCCCACCCCCAACACACACCATAGTGAATCAATAAAAATAAAATTGCCAGTGACCAACTTCTTTTATTATCATTTATTCTCCCAAAATTACAGAAAGTAATTCAGAATGGAAGTGTAACTGAAAGAGTTTATTTTTCCTTTATTATTTGATAAAAGTTTTGTCCACCATAGTTTTTTGGGTTATGCATAAGACTAATAACAATTATTCCTGAAATGTCAAATGACATATAGGCTTAGTGGTTTTATAAAAACCTAAAAAATGCATCTCAGAGCCTATCTGACTGTAGTTTGATCAAGGAAGAAAGGTCAGCATTTTTCTGCCTATGTTTTGCTCTTCCAATTTTTACTTCAATCAGGGCATCATGTAAGTTAACACTTTCTTTTTTAACTTTCATGATATTAATAATTTTGTTTTAACTATCATATAGATGATTTTATTTTCATTGGCTTAGTATTTTCTAATGTATTTTCTAAATCTTTTAAGTACTTTTCTTTTGATACAACTGCATCTGTTCTGTTTTTCACTGGAGCCTCCTGCTTTTGTAACCAATACTTAAACACATCTGTGTGTGAATAAGAAGTTGACTGAAAGCACAAGATTTCTCAATCTTGAAATACATTGATATAAAGGAAAGAAGAGTGACACAGAAACATTTCTCTTTTTTTCCTAAAATAAGATTTTATCCCATATATTCCATTTACAATACATATGGACCTAAATCTGAAATGTCTTTAGCATACAAGAGTTATCACTCACTATGCATAATACTTGGAAAATATTGATCAACATAGCAAATGTGACCTGATTGTTCTTTCTTTGTGCTTTCCATATTTATTTTCCATAAACTATATAAAATATTAACTGCTTACAAATGAATAGTTCACATAGTATTCATATGATTATAGGGAGCCTTAGATATTGTACATATCAAAGTCATCCATATTCATGAAGATCCTTTCTAAGTTACTGCTAGTCTTTATTTTTTTGGTAATATTATCAAATTCAACATCCATAAGACTTGAGTTCTGCTACCTCTTCTTTCTTCTCCTGTTCAATGGTAAACACATGAAGACAGATCTATATCACAGGCATACAATCATGTCTATGTCCTATGTCCTTGTATTGACCCAGAAAAAGGCAAAGCATTGTAGAAGATTCTTCCAAATCTGTAATGTTTCTTGTTGTACCATTAAGTATTAGTTTTTCAAGAGTGTTTATAATAAACAATTATGTGGAGTTTTCTGAAAGGCTTATGTGGGTTTTCTCAAATTTATTTATTTTGTTATTATCAAATCTGTAGGATTGCTAACTGATAAACTTCCCTAGAAGTAATCATCAATTTTGGGGGATGGGAATGGAGGACTATCTTTGGACTGAAATTATTTCCTTGCCTTGTGAAGGGAAAGTCAGATTTATGAAAAATATTCAAGAGAGACATTTAGTTTGACATATACAAATGTTTATACCATGCCCATAATATTCTTATTGCAACTCTGATATTCTGCATATAACTTAGAAGACCCTCATGGGGTATGGATCTGGTAAAATACATGTTGTACTGAGTTAAAAAGCAGTTGAAAGAATTTCTCATATATATTAACAGCTATATTAGCATATCATTATTATTAATAATATGTAATATATTAATAACTACATGTTTTCAATCAGTGCTAAAATTACTGGAATTTTAGGATGAAAAGAATAAAACAATCACAAAGTAAATGTGAAAGTATATGAAAGAGGTAATGCAAAAAATGAATTAGATGCTATTCCTAGAGTTCAGAATTTAAAAAATAAGGAAAGTGTGTTATGCTGCTCCAAAACCAGAATAAGAAAATACATGTCTTGAATGACAAATATCCATGCTAGATCACTAAGATCTACCCTTGATTTTAAGAGATAACCTTGAAGTGTTAGTTATTTGTATGTATTTTTGTTTTTTTAATATGTAAGTCTAAAATTTGTTTACATTAATCAAGCCAGAACCTCAGATTAATGTAGCAAAAATGGATGTGTACCGCTAGTTAACTCTTCCATGTTTATAACTTGTTCTCTTCACCTTGGTAGTGATAATTCAAGTATCTTCTTCAAAAACATTTGGCTCTGTTTTGATTTCCTCTTTCAAGTTTTTAAAGTTTTCATCATAGATGTCCTTCACTTGTTTGGTTAATTTATTTCTAGGCATTTTATTTTTTGTGGTGCTATTATGAAGGCAATTGCTTTCCTGATTTCAGCCGCGCTCTTCTCATTGTTGGCATAGAGAAAAGCCATTGATTTTTTTTTAATTGTGAAAATACTGTACAAAGGGGTTACAATTACACGGGCAAGATAATGAGTACATTTCTTATCAAGCATTGTAGCCTCCTCCTTTGTTTCCCCTTCCCATCCCTTCCCATCCTCCCCCTCACCCAAACTTTCCCCCCCACCCGGCACCAAAGTTCTAAAGTACATTTTTGACATAACGACTTGTACATCTCATTGTTGCAATGGGTCCACCTGTATCCCTATTTAAAGGATTTGTTTTTCCCCTTCCCCTCCACAAATTATACCTTCATCAAATACAGTGAAAGCAGGGATTATATTGTGTGTGGGGGATACAAAGCAACAAAGAAATAATCTTATAAATGTGTTAGAAACAATCGCATGAAAGAAAAAAAAATTGACTACGTATCTTATGGTTCATTTCCCTAACAGATATGGAACCAACCCAGATGCCCCTCAGTAGATGAATGGATCAAGAAAATGTGGTATATATACACAATGGAATTCTAGGCCTCCATCAGAAAGAATGACATTGCCCCATTTGTTAGAAATGGAAAAACTTGGAAAAAATTATATAAGTGAAGTAAGCCAGGCCCACAGAAACATAGGTCCCATGGTTTCCCTTATTTGCAATATCTAGTATATGTCTGAGTCAAGCAGAAAAGGTCAGATAAAGCCATTGATTTTTGAGGGTTAATTTTATACCCTGCTACTTTGCCAAAGTTTTGAATCAGTTTGAGTAATTTGGGAGTGGAGTACGTGGGATTTTTTAAATACAAGATCATGTCATCTGGAAAGAGGGAGAGTTTTACTTTATCTTTCCCTATTTATATTTTCATATTGTCTTATTGCTGTAACTAGGCAATATGTCCCAAGGCTAGCTACAAATTCAATAGGATACCTATCAATATCCCAATCTCATTCTTCAAGAAAATAGAAGAGACAACCCTAAAATTCATATGGAACAATAAAAGACCCTGAATAGCAAAAACGATCCTTAACAGAAAGAACAGTGCTGGGGGAATATCAATACCAAATTTCTAACACTACTACAAAGCCATAGTAATCAAAACAGCTTGTTACTGGCACAAGAGACCTCCTAGAAATGAACCCACAGACTTATAGCCACCTAATATTAGATGAGGGAGCTAAAAAAATAGAATGGAAGAAAGACAGCTTCTTCAGTAAATGGTGCTGACAAGATTGGCTACTCACTTGTAGAAAACTAATGCTAGATCCTTATATCAATACCAAATATCAAACACTACTACAAAGCCATAGTACTCAAACAGCTTGGTATTGGGACAAGAAGAGACCTCAGGATCTATGGAATAGATTTGAAAACCCAGAAATGAACCTACAGACATATAACCACCTAATCTTTGAAAAGGGAGTCAAAAAATAGAATGGAAGAAGGACAGCCTTTTCAGTAAATGGTGCTGGCAAAATTGGCTAATCACCTGTAGAAAATTAAAGTTAGATCCTTGTATATCCCCTGCACCAGAATCAACTCCAAATGCATCAAAGACCTTGGAGTCAAAGCAGACACCCTGAAAACATTACAGGCTGGATTAGGAGAAACCCTAGGTCTCCTTGGCACAGGCCGAAGTTTTCATAATAGAGACCCAGAAACACAAGAAATCAAAGAAAGGTTGGACGAATGGGATTGCATGAAATTGCAGAGCTT